>NC_023170.2:914696-1219594 GCF_000231095.2 Oryza brachyantha
TTCAGGGTAGATGAAGAAACAACTAGGCAGTACATTTTAAAATAATAGTGGAGTATAACGAGATGGTAGAAATTGATTCGTTTTGGGACGGTCAAGCTTTAGTAACTTGGTACTTATAGTACACTATGACTATCGAGATGATATCATATAAGGTAGTTCAGCACTGCTGATTACCGATCCAAATACAAATGATGTTGCTTAGTTGTGTACAGATATTAGTATAAACTAGAGATGACAAGCATGCATGATACACTAGCTAAAAATAGAGGAGTGCCATTTGTAGATCTATGTAGGATCGACGATGTGGAACCTTGAGCTGTGGAAGATTGAATTTTGGATATGTTTGGTAGGTCTTCAATTCCTAAATTTTACTTTAGGAACGAAGTTTAAAGTTGAGTTGTTCAAACCAGCAACACCGCTCTATTTCATGTTTTTAAGAGCACTTCAATCCGAATCCGAACCGATCGCTTCTCAAACGGAGCTGAACTCAGAGAAGTTGAAGCTGAAATTTTAGAGTCATAGCAAATACTACTTCTGTTCTAAAAATAACTTCATTATTTTTAGTTTTTTATACAATATTTTGATTTTTCGTCTTATTTAAATTTTTTTATTAATATTTTTATTGTAACTAGATGGTAAAACATTAATAATATTTCATGCGTGACTAATTTTTTAAAACTTTTGTATAATTTTTTTAAATAAAACGAATAATCAAACATTAAACATAGAAATTAAAAAATGAAGTTATTAGATAACGGAGGTGGTAGATCATTCTACCTCCGTCCCGAAATAAGATCATTTTTCAGTTTTTTAATATAATGTTTTGTATCTTCGTCTTATTTGAATTTTTTTGTGGTTAATATTTTTATTCGTACTAGATTAGATAAAACATAAATAGTACTTTATACCTGACTAATTTTTTTTATGTTTTTTATAAATTTTTAAATAAGACAAATAGATAAACGTTGGATACGAAAAACGAAAAATAAAATTATTATGGACGGAGATAGTAGTTCCTTGATTTGTTTGTTTCCCTTTTTCCGGTTCCTCTTCAGGATTGGGGTGGATCGAAACCCTAGAATCGATCGATCATGGACGCATGATTCATGGGTGAGTGAAAGGAGGAGAAAAGACACTGTAGAGAAAAGAAAGAGAAGGAATTGAGAAGTAGCTAGGGAAGAATCTTTGACGGCGACGCGAGGAGGGCCCCACCACCAGGCCACCACGCACGCACCCAGCGTTTTTCGCGCCATCGGCCGGCATGTTTTCGCGCCAAATTCGGGGCCGCGCGGCGCGGGAAAACGAAGACGAAGACGAAGCCTAGCTACTGCTTCCACGTGATGGATGGATGGATCGTTCTCCTTCAAATAACTGTCCTACAGCACTAGCCGTACTTCTTCTTGTTCTCAAAATAATATATTTTTCAGTCATCACACAAACATATTAGTATAAACTAAAATGCTATAATATTTTTTATTTTATCGAATTCTAATATAATTATCATATACTTTAGCTATTTTCAATGTATTTATAGCTTATTTTCATAAACTCTAATAAAATAAATAAATTTATTTTAGGATAATCTAGAACGAAAAAAAATATGACCTTAAGACGGAGGTACTAGCTGCTGGTCTATCCTATCCTAATCTTGGATGATTTGGCGCGAAGAAAGGCATACTAGCAGGAGCGTTTCTGCTCCTCGTACAATAGCCTCCAGATCCAACAGATCCAACAAAAGAAACGAGACAAAAGGAAGAAGAAACACCAACAGTACTACGTAGCAGGACCAGCTTGGTGGGGTCTGCACTGCAGGCCCGTTCCTATAGTACTCGCAGGCATTAG
The DNA here is from genome assembly GCF_000231095.2 of Oryza brachyantha. Taxonomy (NCBI): domain Eukaryota; kingdom Viridiplantae; phylum Streptophyta; class Magnoliopsida; order Poales; family Poaceae; genus Oryza; species Oryza brachyantha. The sequence goes on from NC_023170.2 coordinate 916,539, forward strand.
CCGTCTTATGAAATTTTGAAAAAAAATAATGTGTTCGAACTAGCCGCTCTGATCCTCTCTGTGGAAAGCTTCCAGCGGCTGCAGGTATTTCTGGGATTGATTAGACGAGACCTCATGTCACATCGAATGAGGTATTTTTTAGGCTTCAGTTATTTCTTTGGCTTCCCCAATTATCACATAAATTGTAAGGTCCCGATTAATGTGGTTGAGAATGAGGTATTATTTTTTATTAGCTATTTACGAGTATGAATGGACGATTTAACTACTTCATCAAAAAATATTCTAGAAATAACAAATAAAAGAACTTTTATATATGATTTTTTCTACACGAAACACATCATTTATAAACTTTAGTTCCACAAAATTTCAGAATAATAGGGCCGTAATTATAGAAAAAAAAACTATAAGCCTCTAGCTTTTTTTTAAGATTATCATGTGTTTCTTATTATTGGAGTGTGTATCATCAGTGATATAAGTAACATGCGATTTTTTTCTTAAGCAGAGAAGAGCGGTGAGAGACGAAAAACACGCTATATAAATATATATATTTATAGCTAGCTGCAAAATGAGCTCCCAGATCGTGTGTATGGCTGTTAAGAAGATATTGGCCGCATTCGTTTGCCCCCGGCAAGTTAACTTTTCTCCTCGTTTTTCACGCGTACGCTTATCGAACTGCTAAGCGGCGTATTTTTTATAAAAGTTTTCTATAGAAAAGTTGTTTAAAAAATCATATTAATCTATTTTATATATCAGAGATAAGTTAACTTAACCCCTCGAGCTGAATGTGGCCGTCATATATGTAACTATTGTATATTGTATAGATAGAGGATAGGAGCTCGTTGTTAATTACTATATTACTATTGAACTTGCTCATAATCTCCCCAGCATGACATATATTTTGTTGGCTCATAGTATTCGCACGCATAATCAAACGCATGGAAGTCTCTATTGTCGAAGTCCTCCAGTCGGTTGCCATGACCATTTCCCGGTTCGTGTTATCAATGTGTTCACTCAAGACATGAGAGAGCAAGAAGAGCGAGTACCAGTACCAGTACTAGTGCGCTGTAGCAATGTAGTAGCATATGGCAGCAGTACAAGAGTGACACAGTGCTGGTTTTAGTGCTGGAGAACGTTGCATGTCCCATGGCAGCAGCTGCAGCTGCAGCTGCATCCAAGCATTGATCGATCGATCGATCGATCGCCATGAATGTTGTGCGGATTGGGACTGGATTGCTGGGGAGGTTCTTGCTGGCTGGCCGTTGGGCCAATGGATCCAGGAAGGAGGAGGCAGCAGCAGCAGCACACGGTTTTTGGCAGGCTGGCAGCTTCACTCGATCACCGTGCCAGTGAGCCGCTGCTTCGGTTTGGGCGCTGCTGCAGCAGCAGAGGTTGCACGCCGACGGCATGTGGTGTGGCCTGCCCGCTCTCTTTTTTTCCTTCTGGTTTTCTCCGCTTTCACCGGCCGGTCTTCCTGACCAGCTAGCTAGCCATCCAGAACGCACATGCTCTCAGACGTCAATTTTTGTCGTCTTTTTTTTTTTCTGAACCTTCTGTTTTATTTAATTTTAAAACTAAACCTTGTTAAAAGTTATTTTAGAATTGGAACCTTTTGACCATTATTTGATCCAGCGTGGTACAGCTATTTAGTCGGCCGTGCCAGCATGACACGATACAAATGTTTCTATTTTGAAACTTAGTTTTATTTTTCTAAACTTTCTTAAAACTAAGCTTTTGAAAGAAGTTTTGGGATGGTTTTAATTCAAAAATATAAATAAAAATGTTCAAAAAATAGTAAAAAAAATGTAGACATGCACTGCTGGCTGCTGCAGTTACAAACCATCCGTTTATTGTAATTTTATCTTGTAAAATACTCCCGGTCTCTTTCTTTCATGAGTATAATACTGCTGGATTTTGGAGTATCTGTCAAAATTACAAATCGGTGAAATAAAACAAAGGAATGGTAAAATATATTGAATAGGACTACATGAGCAAAGCGGAGAATCATAAAATACAGAAAATAGTGGAATAATCATGAAAAACACATAAATCGGTTGAGAGGTAGACCTAAAAAAATTCTAGAGTTTGGAGTTTTTGCTAACTTTTCGGCAAAATATCCCTACGAATCATTTCTATATAAATTTTATTAAATAAAAGAAGATTAGTTATTTATTTGTTTCAAAAGCATTCATAGGAATATTTTCTGCATAAATAAAATTCTCCAAGTTTTTTTTATTTTTTTTAGAGGAATCAAATGGAGCTTTAGAGTCGTTTCTTTAAGCGGTTGTAAATACTAAATACAGACAAATCCGTGACTGGTTTTCAGCTCTGAACTAGTTTGCCGACAAATAAATAGTGTGTCACCGCCGGTTTTGTAACACCGGTATGCATGCCGTAAAAGTAATAAATCCTGCTCTGCCCCACGTTTTAAATTTTCGTACTCCCGTAATAAATCCATTTTTTATACCCAATATTTGACCATTCGTTTTATTTGAAAAATTTAAACAAAAATTTTTAAAAAATAATTACTATTTATCTTTTATCATCTAGTAGGAAAAAATACTAATTATAAAAAAAATTTAAATAAGATAAAAAGTCAAAATATTATATAAAAACGAATGTAGTATCGTTTTTACTGTACGGCCGGGCCGAGATGCTAGTTCTGGATTTGGACATTGCTTGTTCCACGGTACCTAGTACTATGTTGCGAATCTACTAGCTTTTACTATCAAAATAAGTGATCATTACCCTAAAAGGAAACAAGCGATCATCTTGATTAAAAAATTTGTCCCAACCTCCGTTTCATATTATATAAAACTTTCTAACATTATCTAAATTTATTCATGAATAAATATATATAATTTATACATATATCTATATTTATTAGCATCAGACAATCTTAGAAGTTTTACATTACGAAATGTAGGGAGTATTTTGTAATACGTCTTGTTTAGGCTTATATAATTTGTAATACATAGTTTAGAGCAAAACGAGCGACGTGAATTTATTCATAAACACTTCCTCCGTTGTAAAAACAAAAGAGTTAGATACAAATCTAAGGGTCCCTTTGAATTACAGAAATGAAAAAAATGGAGGAATAGAAAAAACATATGATTTTGATAGGAATATAAATGTAAGCATAAAATAGATGATTACAGAACATAGAAAAACGTAGGAATGGTCGTCTGATTGGACCGTAGAAAAAGCACAGGAATTTGAGAAGAGATAAAGACCTTGTATAGGAATAGGAAGAGACATTTTATAGGAATTTCACAGGTTCATTCTTTTGATTTAAAGGGATTCGTAGGAAAAATTTCTATTTGAATAAAATCCTCTAAAATTACTATGAATTTTCTTTAAATCAAAGGGGACCTAAACACCTAATCTATAGAGCCTTCGTTCTAAAATATAAGATTTTCTAAATTGTTTAGCTAATGTTAAAGTTAAGAAGAAAGAAATAGAGGTCATCTTTTGGTTTTTTAATAGAAAAACAACGACATATTTGTAAAAAAACATGAATAAAATTTTTATATATGTGCTTTTATCAATTTAATACCAAGGTTGAGAAACAATTTATAATGAAATACCAGTAAAACTAACTCTAAATATAAGGTTAAAAATTTAAATATTAATTTATACACGTAAAATGTCAAGGATAAAAGCCTTCATTGTGCCTCAATAAAGAACGAATGATGGTGAATGGCCAAATGGGGTTAAAATGGAAATTTTGGTATGGAAGATGATCGATAGGATCGTCCTAGTACTTAAAAATACTCATATTTTAAAGGAAAATTTAAATTACATTTTGCAATATGGGGAGTACATATTTACTCGTAGTGTTAAAAAAACGGATGGTGTTTCAAACTTTCAATGCAGTTGGCCTGCGGTGCAGCTAAAAAGCTAGGCTGCCATAAATGGCCACATCCGTCGACCGGCCGGTATGTCGGATCGCCATGCATCTCAGCTGCCACCGATCGATCCTCCATTCCCGCCGTACGCCAGCTCGCCGCTCCGGTCGCTCTGCTGCTGCTGCTGCAAGCTTGAAGAAAGCAGAAAGATGGAGAGGAAGTGGTACGGGAAATTTAATGGCGGATCGCGAACATGGCAAGTCGCCCAAGGAATCAATGAACCGAGCGCGAATCACGAGATACCCGCCCGGGCCCCTGCACGCGGCGCATTCATTGCAACGACCTCGCCTCGCCGGCGCCGGAGACGAAGGCCCCATCAGACCAGCCCCGTCGGCCGGCCGGCCGGGAGGGAGGACACGCAGACAATTTGACTGAAATTTTGACAGGGAAACGGTTCGATTCCTACGAATTTCATCCGAATCTGAACCGAATGGGCCCTGGCAATGGACGGATCGTGTCCTACTGCTGTGTTATCCTCTGCCGCTGCTGCATCCATTGCCGAGTTGCTAAGCAAAGTGAGAGCAAACGCAAACTCTGGTGGTGGTGGGAATGGCACGCGGGGAACACGTGTGTGTGTTGGGAGGGATGAGATGTCGGTGGGCCCTGGTTGGGCCTGGGTGGAGGTAGATCGACAGCTGGGCGTCACCTCGGGGCCCCACCTGTCACCTACTCATACCTCTTCCTTGTTCAAGCAAGCAATCTCTCTCTCTCTCTCTCTCTCTCTGTGCAATTCTGCATGATCTGTGTCCGGAAACTCTGATTCATGGCTGGATTCTTCATCACTGTCTGGATTCATTGGAACAAAGAGAGAGATAGAGAAGAAAATGGGGAAAAAAAAACTTTGTAGCTTGATTGCCATCTTTGTTCAGCCCAATTCGATTGTACAGTGGAAGGAATACTTCTTGTCTTTGCGGGCAGCCCAGTCCTGCTGTCTGTCGGCCCAGTTTACGGTATCGAACAATCCGTTTGAGTTACAAGGCCTATCGATGATTCTAGGCCACACTACCAGCCCATTTTGCCTATGGTTGTGCCAACATGAGGCCCACGTCGGACGGGCCACACTTATCGGAAGCTGTACACCCCATCCTCGGCCTTAAAAGCCACATCTTAGCGCGCGATTTTTTATTAAGATTTTCGAAAACAGATTTTTGTTTTTAAAAATAGCAAATCTAACCCCCCAACGCCCTGCCATGAGCGCGAAATATAAAATGTCTACTGGCTGAATGTGAAACCTGACGTGTCAGACGTTTAGTGGAGTAAGAGCCATTATCGCCCTTTGTAGGACATTTTATTCGCTGAGAGGGGTTGCCGTTAAATGCACAAAAATTGAGTGAGAAAAGGGTGCTCATTAGGAGGACGCTTTAAGCCTGAGTAGGAGCCCACCTAAAAAATCTCACATGAGAAACTAAAAAAAAACGTGATTTGATCATCGTTTAGTAAAACCGTGATAACTTTCTCGTATGAACTCGGAATTGAGAAAAAATTATATCCATGGGTGGGCGCCCGCGCATATCGTCGCCGACCAGGCACCCGCCAAGTGCCCTAGCCGTCGTGGATTAGTGGGCAACCTTGAAGGTATCTTCGAGTCCGTTCTAAGAACATATGCTGCATCAAAATCTGGGATATTTCCAATATAAGTATAAGTTGATCTCATTTCTTTCTTATTTGTGAATACTCAATTTTAGGGCCATCGGATCCCCGTTCAGGGCCAAGGATCCGCCGTGAGTGGGATTTGCATTCGGTCCGGAATATACTTCGAGGCTGGGGCTGTTCTAGTCTAACTCGGCTTAGCCCCACCCTGTTACCAAACCTACTCAGTTGGCTAGATGGGTGTGTACTTGTGCTCGGGGTTACTAGATTGATCCCCATCCACGCGAGCGCTTAACATTTTTTCCTTCACATCTAAAGCTCCATAGGATTTTCATAAAAGGTATAGGTTAGAGGCATGCATACCATCCCACATGGAACATAACTTTACTCTGATTTGATGGTTTACGTGTGGGTCTCATAAGTTAGACAATCCATATATACTTAAGTTCACGTGCACATCTGGTAGCTTATATAAGTATCGTGATTTTTAAACTATTAAATACGAAACCTTATATATATAAATACTTCCAAAATAAGTGAAATATATATTTTCAGATTAATAATTAGTACACAAATAATCTTATGCCAATGACCGTTTTCCGTGGCACCGATCAGCTTCAGCCTTCAGCTGGCTTGAGCGAGACGTGGCGCAGCAATTCAATCATCTCGTACGTACCGTCGGCGGCGAGCTGGTCGTACGTACTTCCCGATGCACGGCCATCGGCGCCGCCGCATTCCCCAAAACCGATGTCCAACATCTACATGTTCCAGATTTGCACCACCCATCTAATGGAGGCCTTACGCACACCTCCTCCAGGACCATCCATTTAAGCTACTACCTAGATGCAGGTTAATTCTCTGTACCCACATGCATCCTCTGTATAGATTCAGAAGATCATCCTCTGCCATTTTCAGATAAAAAGCTAAATAACATACTTGTAGAAAATAACGTTTAGTAAACCTTTTATATATTCTTAACGATTAGAAAAAAAAGTAAAAACTGAAAAGTAATCTGTATCTGAAATCAACTCTAAATGTAATGTTGAGAATTTAAATTTTGAAACGAAATTATGAGGGTGTCATTCATGTCCAAACAAATAGTAATCCCATTCTTGATTGGTGGCACCAATACCATCCATCCACGAATCCATGTGAGATGTGATCTTGGAGCCCCCGGTTTTGGTTTTCTCCAGCAGCTGTTAGCCTACTGTTAGTTGCTCGAGATTTCTGGAAGGGTACCAACCTATCATCATGCAGCATGTTGTTTGTATGCACCCCATGTGTTCGTGTGTCTGAAAAACCCTAAACAATTCAGCCCAATTTGCACACACCCTGCACCACCCTCTGCTTCATCTAGCTTGATCTTCGTCTTGATTCGGTCCTGCTATGCTGCTAGCTAGCTAGCTCCAATGATTGAGTCGTAAAGCATAGACTAATTCTTTGCGCATGCAGATGCCGTCGTCTTGTTCAGAGCTTCAGAATTCAGAGTTCAGATTAATATATTGCTTCAGGGTTTAGGCGTCCTTTAGAACACAGGATTAGAAAAAAATATAGAAATAATACAAAACAGGATTGAAAAACGCATAAAAAATGTATGAGTTGCTGTTTGAATAGACTGCTGAAAAAAAAAAGAGGTGAAATCAAAGGAGAGAGAGAGAGACACTAGAAATTTCCACGAGGTTACACCTCATACCAAATTTCCTCCAAAATCTCACTGCCTGTAGCTACTCCATAGGAATTTATATAAGAACTGAAATCTCAATCCTTCGTTCCAAATGAATTTTTCTATACGATTCAAATCCAAATCCAACAAACAAAAATCCTTAGTGACAGTGGAATCCCATTCCGGGTGTCGTCGAGGCGAGTGGCAGGCATGGCCCAGGGTTGCTGGAGCTGCCTCTCGATCGACATGTACAATGCACCTGTACTGTGGTTGCAGCACCTAGACATTGGCAGCTGGTCCGTCCATGATTCGATCGATCTCTCTGAATATATGCAAATATGCTAGCTAGCTTGGATCATTCGCTGATCGGAAGTCACGTACATAATATATATTTTCACGACCATGCATGCGTCCATGTGACATGTCGACCTCGCCAACCTCACTCTCTTGATTGCTGAAATGTTGCTGGCTCGATCGATCGATCGATCTCATTTGCTGATGCTGATTGATCGATCGAGCTAGCTAGCTCACCTATAAATATGCAGCCTTGCCTCTCACTGCTCTTCACTTCAGTCTTGCACTGCAGTTCATATCCATCTCTCACACAGTGACACAGCAGCAGTAATTTGCAAGCAAGGAAGAAGAAGCAAGGTCGATCTGATGGCCGGGAAGCTGTACCAGCTGATGTCGAGGATGCACATGGCGAGCAGCCGGTCGTCGTCGTCGTCGGCGGCGGCGGCGGACGTGCCGAGGGGGCACCTGGCGGTGTACGTCGGCGAGAGGCGGAAGCGGTTCGTGATCCCGACGGCGTGCCTGAAGCACCCGTCGTTCGTGCTGCTGCTGAAGCGGGTGGAGGACGAGTTCGGCTTCGACCACCGCTGCGGCGGCCTCACCATCCCCTGCGCCACCGAGGGCGACTTCGCCTCCATCGTCGGCGGCGTGGCCTCCGCCGCCGACCACTAGCTTAATTAGCTCGCTGCATCCACTAATTGTTACTAGTATTAGATTCTAGCTGCCTAGGACGGGTTCTCTTCTCTCTTCTTTCTTATTTGCGAGGATTAATTGAAATCCTGTGAAGAGATTAGTAGATATTACTTAATCAATGGATGAAACTGTGTTAAGTTCTTCCAATCATGCGTACGTGTTGGGACTAATGGCTGGAGAGTACTATTTCTGTGACAAATTTGCAAAACTAAATTGATCGGGTGCCAAAAGAATTCTGTCAATAAATGTTACGGGCAGGAAATAGATGGAGGGCAATAATTAAGCATGTTTTGGCATGATTCATCGCCGGATGATTAATATATGACTAATTTTACCGTCGATCGGTAGGTAATGAGAGGTACTAAAATTTTATTGATTTAGTTATTAGGAGATACCAAATTTTACACTGAATTTTTGATATCCTGTACCTTCTCATACTGTATTAATATATATGGCCAGGTCGGTGAGTAACTTGATGTATGGAAGAAATTTAATTACCAGAATGTTATCAACGTTTTGTTGAGAGCCACAGACAGATGCAGAATGCAGTGTGGCCTGTCTATCACTCCCCCTAAGAGACGATATCATTGAATTTAAAAATTTACGTTTAACCATTGTCTTGTTAAAAATGTGTTTTATAATTTGGTTTATTCGTTAAAGGCACTTTTAAAAGCATGACCTACATTTTTTAATGTATGCTCAGAATTTTTAATTTAAACAAATAATCAAACGCATGCCAAAAAATAAACCGAGGGGAATTGTTTTGTAGATCCTACGAACATATATCTGCGTCAATACCCAACCTCCACTTCTGACTTAGAGCATTTGTTCACTTAATTGAGCTAGGATTTTTTGCACCTAGATACAATGACACCCACTATTTGCATGCGACGACATGAATTATAGAAAGTTTTACTAAAATTGGTAGCCTTGTTAAGGAAGCTTTATGTCTATACACAAACATACAAGTATGTTTTCGATATACAAATAGAGAAACGAAAATAATAAAACCAAACAACCTCCATATAGCAAATTCACCTTTTTGTTTGTTTCCGGTGCGTTGACTAAATTTAGACTTGCATGTTTATAGCATCCTGTTTTATCTTATAAAATTATTATTTTTTAATAGTCATTTCAGTGACATGCATGCACCTGGTGACATTGTACTTAAGTGGGGAAAAAAACTTTGTGCTGTTTCATAAGCCTCTTTGGCCTCCTTGGTTAGTCCTTCAAAGTTCACCTAGAGACTACTGCCGAAGAACATACCAGCCTATCTATCTATCTACTAGAAAAAAAATATTATTTGTTACGCCGGGTCAATTTAATTTTAATTATCTAAATTAAAATAAATTACACGTCGAGCCAAGAATAGTAAATTATGATCACCATAAAATTAATTTGAGAAATGTACGCTTAACAATGTTATGTCATTTTCAATCAAGTTCTCTAAGTCCTATTACCTTCAATTTTTTTATTTGATGCAACCAAATTAAAATATTATGTATAACGAAAAACACAAAGAAATTTGAGATTGTTTACAAAAACACACCAAAAAAACTAATCTTAGATTTTATAGAAAAGCACACAAAAATGAGAATATGTAGAAAAAATACAAAAGGTTTCTCATTCACTTTTGTCAGCACGTTTCCTAAATTACTAAACAAAACAGTATTTTTTTTGCATCTTACATTTTTAAAATAAAAATTTAACTTTGTAGCAGTTAACTTCATTTTTTATAACATTAAATAATTATCCCCCCAAAAAATAATCATTTATCTTTTATGGTTCATCGACAAAAGAACGTAGCCTAAATGGATCAACATAAAAAAAAATCTGACTATATATTGGAGGCTTTTATATGACGAGGTGAGAAAAACTGCTACTAGTAGTCTGCAATTGCAAGAACATAGTAGTAGTTTCACAACCCTGTCTTTTTCCTTTTGTTTATATGCCGTTTGGCAATCACCCCATAAGATTTGAGAGCTAAACTTTCGCGACTCTTAAGGAGAAACAAAAGGTTAAATTTTGGCTGCTCGTCTTCATGACATGATGCATCCGTGGTCTTGAAACGAATAAATATGCAGATAGATAGCTCACGGGAGCTGACAGAGAGAGGCGGGACAGCAAACGGCCACCGCCGGAGGTTGCCCGGCCGGCGACGAGACTCCTTGAGACCATGAGGCACCAATACTGTGCCTATTTTGCGCGGCCAATTTTAGATATTCTTTAGTAGCTAAAAGAAATGCGAAAGATTCAGGGAGAAAGTGGTAAGAGACAGGATATATATTGTTTTTTCAAAAGGAAGAAAAAAACGCCTCCTCCATCCAAACTGGATGTATATAACCCAAAAAAAGAGACTGAAATTTGGATGAGTATGATTGCATGGGCTAATTCGGCCCGACAAAAAAAAATTGTATGGGCTAATTCATATACTTCCTCCATTTTTTTAATTAATGTTGTTGACTTTTTAATCTACGTTTGACTCTTTTTCTTATTTAAATAAATTATATAATTATTGATTATTTTATTATATTTTGATTTATTACTAAAGTAACTTTAAGTATGATTTGTAGTTTTGAATATTTGGACAAAATTTTTGAATAAAACAAAGTGTCAAACGTAAATTAAAAAGTCAATGAAATCAATTAAAAAAATCGGAGGGAGTTTTTTTTTCTGCAAGGATGTAGCAGCAGAAGGTTAATCACTGTCCAGATTGCATTGGTTGAAGTATTGGAATTGTGGGCGAGAGACAGATTGCGACATTCTAGACTTGGTGCCCATCACACTTGCTCTGAACCTCTCAAGATAGCACACAGGGACTGAATATGCAACGCTTTCATGTGATTCAGACTTCCGTATCATTTTCTGGTATACGGATGGACGAAACAGGATGCTGATTGATTATGAAATGACTACATATATATGTTTCAGATTGGCACTTAAGGGCAGACAGCGAGTGCACTGGATTGTCTGAGTGCTGTTCCTGAAGAAAGAAGAGTTATTGCAAATGGAAGTACTAGGCCTTTTATGCTCCCCCGAGTTTTTCCTACTGAAGAACTCATCTGAAACACATGGGCTGTCTCATAAATAACTTTCTGACCAAATCATAGTCATCAGTTATGCAATATGTTTAGTGCCTCAGCATCGATCTTCTTCTAGTAAAAATAATTTACAGGTAAAGTTAATAACATTTCAAAACATAACAATGCCTGCGTTTGTAGTCCAACGGTTAGGATAATTGCCTTCCAAGCAATAGACCCGGGTTCGACTCCCGGCAAACGCATTGCTTTTTGAATTTTTGTTTTGTTCCGAATGTTTGAACAAAATCTGAACGAAATCAGTTCGTGTTGCTCTTTGTTTTACAAGTCGCTTCTCTAATGCTACAAAAGATGGGCAGTTTGCCTCAGTCTACCTAACAAGCAACTGAAAATGGAACTTGATACGTTGTTTTCACTTCTCAGCAACTTCCAGATATTTCTCTGTTACTATTGTTGAAGTTTGAAGAACAAAACTTACAGAAGGTATCATAAATTCGTAAGAACTTAAGATTTCGATGCGTATGACAAGTTTCAGACTTTTAGCCTTCATCTCGAACATGACAAACTTATTTGAAATAGTTGTCAAAATTCAACTGTGAACACCGCCAAACCAGACCAAGACTAACAAAAATGGGCAGGAAGGAAAACATTTCCAAGGGGCAGCCTTCAACCTGATGCTGTCTTAACAGTATACAGAGTACTAAATATGCATAGCTGTCTGTCAGTTTCAGAACTGCATCCATGTCATGGGTGCACATGAAAATTAAGTGTCACCGTCATTGGTTGACATTTTCCATAGTGGGCAGAAAGTGTCATCTCTGAACTGAAACACATGCATATGCAGCTCTTGAATAGAAAGAGAAGCATAGATGTTTCTGCTGTGCTCTTGTTCCCTATCCAGAGCCAAGAACTTTAATAGAGTCACATGGGATGCACATTGCACATTAGCATATGCTAACTAGGGTTCATTGTAAGCAGTGTACCTGATGAGCTAAAACTACACTGTCATAGAAAATAATGGATTGAGATGCAGAATGGTCGAATAATAATTTTTCAGTGTAACGTACAGGAAGCGTTTGTAGTCCAACGGTTAGGATAATTGCCTTCCAAGCAATAGACCCGGGTTCGACTCCCGGCAAACGCATTTTTTTTGTCTATTTTCTCAATTTGTGACATGATCCTTTGGCCAACTATTCAATTCAGATATCATCCCTATTCTTTTCTCATTTTGTAAGTTTGTTTCTTGGTCAACAATCTCTATTCTTTTCTCATTTTGTGAGTTTGATTCTTTGGCCAAGAATTCAGATATCATTTCTTTTTACGGTTTCTTTGGCGAACAATTCAGATACCATATACTACCTCCGTCCCTAAATATTTGACGCCGTTGACTTTTTTAAAACGTTTGATCATTCGTCTTATTCAAATTTTTTTGTCAAATATGTAAAGCTATATATATATGTATAAAAGTATATTTAACAATAAATGATATAAAAATAATTAATAATTATGTAAATTTTTTGAATAAAACAATGGTGAAACGTGTATAAAAAAGTCAACAGCGTTAAACATTCAGAGAGAAGGAGGGAGTATCTTCTTTTTGTTGTTGCTCTCGTAGTTTAGACTTCATCTTAGGATATGAACATTAAACACTATACTCCAGTGATAGATGTATTTCCTTTCCTGTTCCAACACTTCTTCCACGGTTTGGCGCTTTTGCTCACCATCCTCATTCTTCAACCTCACTGAACAGCACCGAAACGAAATGGTCAGCAAGAAACACAAGTTCATACGATTGTCACTGAAGATCCAAGATTTGCTTATGCAGTTATCCAACCCAAATCCTGAGCTAGTACATCCGAACAAGTCTGTCAAGGAAATGTGCCGGGATCAAGTAATTGATCTCGGCAGCACGCCGCATGTTCTCTTGCAGGCATGATTCATCGGCAATGTTATGCGTTTCGCGACGAATTCTCCTTAGCTGTTCGATGATCGATCATGCGCCGCCGCACATTGCGCAATTCTAGGCCACACGAGCCAATACCATGGTCATGGAAGCTGCGGGCGCCGAGCTGGATGATACCTTTGATGCAGCAGATGTCCTCTGGATGTCAGGTACTACTGTTTTCTGAACTCTGAACACCTGTAACCACTCTCTGAAGCCTGAAGTTTTTGGCATCTGATCGCGCTTGCCGGACCGAAAAACCTGCAAATTTCAGAGATTTGGCTCCATTGATCCACCATTGTTGGTGTAATGATTGCTGGTCTTGCATCCGTTTGTTGAGCCGGTGGTCAAGCACACGAGGATGGATATCCATACGGCCATGTCCCTGGGTATTTGTACACGAGTTGAATTGAAATGCACACTTGGGGGTCCATCTGAATGTCCACTTGTAGCAGCAGCAGCATGCTGGCTAAACAACAAGCAATTTCTCATGCAGCATGCCAAGTGAGCCGGTCTTGCTGTGACGTTGAACGAACAGCCACCACCAGTTCTTTTTTTATGCAGGATACAACATATTGGAATAGCAATTGATAATGAGATATTTTTCTGCTCTGCCATGAGGCGGATCTGAAATTCTGAATCTTGTCCATAGTTCAAAAGAAAAAAAAAACAGTAATCTACTGAACCTTGCAATGATGCGAGCTTCATCAAAATGCAGCCACACATCAGCTGAAAAAACTTGGTGTATATAGCCGGTTAGGTACTTAGGTAGAATGTTATCTGAAATGCAAACATGATGAGATTTGGAAGGCACCAGGACTTGTCACAAGAGATGATACGAAAGCTCAACAATAGTCCATTTTAGCAGCATATGTGAGCAGTGAGCACTCTGAGTAATCATTAAAAATTTTCATATAGATGCAGGCTCAGCTATGTCTACATTTCACTTTAAAAGAAAATAAGATAGTGGTGTTGGTGAATGGTGAGTCTTATAGCAACCCACCATTAACTCCTTACATTGGTTGAAGGAAAAAAAAAAGAATACGGGGCCAAAGTGTCCACAAATCAAGTAAAACATTGTTTGGTGGAAATCGTAGGGTTTTGAAGAGATAGGATATGCCGAAAGTGATAATAAAAAAGGCATTTTTTCCAATCTTGAGGAGGTACCATGAGGTACCCCTGTTAAAATATCAAGATGTACCAAATTTTACATAGAAAACAGTGGTATCTCTTAAGGATAGTAAAATTGCTCTAATAAAAATTGATTCAATATTTGGTGTCAATAGTATTTCTTAAAAATCTCGTTTCAACACATGGACAATATGCTAGTTCTTACGAGAAGTTAACACAGAGAAACATCATGTGACACTGTCTCTTGGTCATCACCACGATAAACCTTGAAAATACTACACATAACTCCACTCAGTGTTAACAGTGCACTAAAACACCACTATATACACAGCAACAAGCATATATACATCATCTGAAAAAAAAAAACTTATTTCAACTGAAAAACTTACTGTATGAGAACTGGTTAGTTATATGTCATCTCAAATGAAAACATGACAAATTTGAAAGGCAACAGGACTTGTCACAAGAGATGATATGAAAGCTCAACAAGGGTCAATTTTATAAGCATATGTGGGCTTTCTTATTCAACGAATAATCATTAAAAACTCTCATAGAAATCCAGGCTCGTTGTAGTGAGAAAGCAACACAGCATAGAACCATCATGTGACATGTCTCTTGGTCATATATCCACAATAAAACTAATATTAACTCCATTCAGTATCAACACTGAACTAAAACGAACACTATAAATGTAGCAGCATGCCTGCTGAGCCTCTGCAAAATTCAGAAGTCCATTCAGAGTTTCAGATTCAGAAGCCCTCTGCAAAATTACAGCTATCACTTGCTGTAATTATCACTGTAGCAAATACTGCAAGAACGGATTCAGTCTGACAGGCCGAGTGACAGTGAAGTTTGGGTGAGCTGGGATGGGCGGCAAGCTGCAGCACATCATGGAGCGGCTCCACCTGGGGAAAGGCGGCGGCGGCGGCGGCGCGACGACGGCGAGGGACGTGCCGAGGGGCCACTTCGCGGTGTACGTCGGCGAGGCCCGGGCGAGGTTCGTGGTGCCGACGGCGTACCTGAGGCAGCCGGCGTTCGTGGCGCTGCTGAAGAGCGTCGAGGAGGAGTACGGCTTCGACCACTGCTTCGGCGGCCTCACCATCCCCTGCTCCGAGCGCGACTTCGCCGCCCTCCTCCGCCGCCTCAGCTCCTCGGCGTCGCCGTCGCCGTCGTGGCGGCATTGATCACTCACTACGAGTACACGACGATGACCTGCCTGCGCATCGATCGATGGATGGATGGAGTTCTTGATTTCTTCCACGGCGACTCGTAGGTTTTTTTTTTCTAGTTTGTAGAATTGGTAGTGTGTACGTGTGTAGCTATTGATCAGGTGAGCGAAATCAACGCTCATTTGCTTTTCCGAGAGTGAATCAGCACTTGATTGGAAAACATTTTCGGGCTTGTTCATATGAATTTACAGGGTTTAAAACTTTTAATTGGTTGAGCTATGGCTGATAAGTTGTAAAGTATGAATAAAGCAACCAAAACTAATTTATGGATAAATTTTTTTTATATCTATATTATTCGTGGCTCGAAAGTCGATGCCAAAAAACATACAACAATTTAGAAAACTTCAAATCAACCCTAAATATAA
This sequence comes from Oryza brachyantha, assembly GCF_000231095.2. Taxonomy (NCBI): domain Eukaryota; kingdom Viridiplantae; phylum Streptophyta; class Magnoliopsida; order Poales; family Poaceae; genus Oryza; species Oryza brachyantha. The sequence goes on from NC_023170.2 coordinate 932,386, forward strand.
TTTTAAAATTCAAAATTTGAATGTGGATAATAACTGATAAGCAAACAATAGAAATCAGTTCAATTCCCCCAAAAATGCTTGAAAATTACTGTATTTTCCAAAAGAGAAGCCCCCCTAGTGTGTATTTTATGGGCCGACCCATCTAATACGGCCCATTACAATGTATCATGGGTCGGCCCATATAGCTGTAGTACGGCCCATCATTAGTTGGTTGTTCTAAGGCCCAAAACGAAGTAGGCCCACGTGAAAAGCCCATCTCGCGCCCTCGCCTTTTCTCTCCGAGGAAATGGCTCCTCTCTTCCTCCTCGCGTCCCACTCGTGGCGACCACCAGCTCGCTCTCCTCTCCTCTCCTCTCCCTTCCCCCTCGCGCCGCCACGCGCACCAGCGCAAAAACCCTACCGCTCGCAAACCCTAGCCGCCGCGGGTGAATGGCCGGCCTCATGCGGCTCGCCGGCGGCGCCGCGCGGCGCCCCCTCTCCCGCGCGCTCGCCCCCGCCTCCTCCGCGGGGGGAGGAGTGGCACGGCGGAGGATGGCGGCGGCGGCGGCCGTGGTGGAGGACGAGGCGTACTGGAGCGACTGGGAGGAGGAGGAGCAGGAGAGGGCGCGCGCGCGGGAGTCGGCGCCCGTGGCGGAGATGTGCCCCACCGGCGGCGGCGGCGGCGGCGGCCCGCAGTGGGTGGTGATGGGGAGGCCCGGTCCGCAGAAGCACGCGCACGCCGCGCGCCTCGCCGAGGTGCTCGCCGTGCCGTACATCTCCATGGGGACGCTCGTCAGGCAGGAGCTCAGCCCGGCGTCCTCGCTCTACAAGAAGGTGACGGCCGCGTTTCGCTCCAAACCATCCGCTTCTCCGCGTGATTTTTTTCCCACACCGATTTGTTCCGATTTGATTTACTCGTTCTTCCTCTCGATTAATTCGTCGATTACATCTTTCTCCGCTTGGTTAAGCCATTTCGGGTCGGAATCGCGCCACAAATTTTGGAAGGTTTATTGCTTCCAGTAAATTTGGAAGCCTTTTCTTGAGGCGTATCTCTAATTTGAGCTTTTCCATGAGAATTTAACTCAGTTGATCATGACCAGGCTAGATTCTTGCGTTTCCTGCCCACTTTTTGGGGCCGCTTCTGGAAATTTCTCGTGACGTATCTTTGGATCATTACGATCTCTTTGATGTTTCCCTCAAAAGTTCTCCGTAGCCACAGCTTTTCACCGGAGCAGCCAAATTCGTGATTTCCCCTTATTATTCCGCACAAAGTAATTCACAAATAAAACAGATTTCCTAGCTTTGTTTAAAAAGCATTATCACTCTTCGATTTTTCTGGTTCTTGCAATGGATCGCATGATGCTGGGAGGAAAAAAAAGGAGTGTGGCGGCCATGTTCTTGGTGAGCGTCCTCCTCCCCTCGCGAATGGCTGCGGGGGCAGCTCCGTAATTTGCTTGTGTCCACACGATGTCGCAGGGCAATTCGGGAATTCGACACGGCTAGGGTTTTCACTTCGCAAGGTTGGAACTTTCGATCTTGGCATCTTGTGGCGGGCGGCCGCCTGCATTTGCAGTCTTCCCACTTTGCCCTCGTGTTGTACCCTCCATTTGTCTGGCTCTTCTGTAGCTTTCTCTGAACAGCTGGTAGTTCGGTTGTATTCGGTAGAGCTTCTCATGGCAGGCAATCTCAAGTTGAGAACTATATGTCCGGTTAATTAGCTCAGTTTGGTTGGAGCAGCTTGGCAAGTTGAGAATAATTTCACAAGTGGGAAATCTATTCTTAATGGAAATTTTATGACTTTGGGGATATGGTATTCAAATATGCTGAATTATTTCTCCATTGGACATGGACAGATTGCTAATTCGGTGAATGAAGGGAAGCTTGTGCCTGAGGACATTATATTTGGATTGCTGACGAAGCGTCTCGAGGAAGGATACAACAAGGGTGAAACTGGATTCATCCTCGATGGGATCCCACGCACTCACATGCAGGCTGTAAGTTCTGAAGAACAGACTTTTCGGTGGATGTGTTGAATCTAGTTATGTCTTAACATAGTGAGTAATTTCATATATCTGGCTATTTTTCAAATGTTTCAGGAGATTCTTGATGAGATTGTGGATATTGACTTGGTTCTGAACTTCAAATGTGCTGATAACTGTCTTATGAAGAGGCGGTTCGGTGGTGACATCTGCCCCCACTGTGGACAACTTTTTGACGTTAGCAGAACTGCGTCTACAGACTGTAATCCGAGCCTAGGAAGCTGTACATGGCCTTCTCAGGTGCAACATGCTGCTGTTTTAGGTCTGGAGGACTCAAGAATGGAGAGGATGCGTGCTTATGCTGAACAGGTACATTCTTGCCACTTGAACCATGGAGAGGAGTGTATTACTAGAATCGATCTGATGAGCTTTGCGTTGCAATCTGCTCCCGATGGGGTCTTTCTACGCCCTTAAAAACTTATGTTTTCCGAAGCAAGAATTTTAAATCCTAAGAGGAATCGAGGCATGATACTAGTTCATACAGAGTTATCTATACTTGTGTTTCTTATAATAATTGATGGATTCTGATGTGGAACTCGTAATATGCAGACCAAGTTACTGGAAGAATACTACAGGAAACAGCACAAACTTATGGAATTGAAGACGTCGGCTCGCCCTGGAGAAACATGGCAGGGGCTTGTTGCCGCCCTACACCTCCAGCATCTGGATGCATCCCCGACACCGCACAAACTCACTGTGTAAATATCGTTTGTGTGTTGTCTGAGAAAGAACTTTGAAATGAGTCTAAGGATCTAGATTGTGATCCTAGCCTGCAGCATATGTAGTATTCCTATGTTTGTGGGTTCTGACTTCTGAGGAGTCAGCCGGCTATGTCGTTTTGATCTTTCTGTTTCCATAGATATATAAATGTAAGCGATTTTGCGGACGCACTTATATGTTTGTAATGCAGAATACTGGACTTGCGAGTGCAAGTATACCAGCTTGTTTGCCTCCATTTGGGCTGCTGTTTTGTGCCTCATTTATCCTGTTTTCTAAGAAGATAGTACATCAATTTTAAAATATAAGCTCGAGAACCGATCCTGAAATGTTTATATCGTAGTACTGTTTTAAATTCTACAAATAATTATATTTTGCATTTTGCAACACAGAGAGTATATCATATCTCCTGTTTATATTGTGGCATCTGTTTTTGCTAGTTCTTCTGGGCGCTGGTAATAGTTGTGAAACAGAGACCGTCATGATGAATCTCTGTTTCTTTCTCAGCTCATGGTATTGAACACCGGTTTGGACTATATGTTTGTGAAGTGACATGCCTTATATTAATCTATATTTTAAATTATATATAATAATAATAATAATAATAATAATAATAATAATAATAATAATAATAATAAAGAAATGGTGGATGTCCACATAGCGCTAAAAAGAGTTTTCATACGGAGGCACGTAGAATCAAAAACACTTATTTAGTTATTTCTTGTCACCTGGGCATTTGCACATATGAGAAAAAAAGTTAGAATTTTGCAAATTCTCCTCATGTACATCTTACAAAATTCTAACTTTTTTTGATGTATTTTAAAATCTAGCTATCTCGAATCATATATTAGGGTTTGTTTGGTAGTGCACCAACTCTTAAATTTAACTTCTAAAGCATAGTCTAGAGTAGAGTTATGGGAGACCTAGGGATAATCGTTTAACATGTTTACAAATAAAAAATTATGAATAAAACTTTTATATACATGTTGTTATAGATCTAAAAGCCAATATAAAAAAAAAACTATGGTAAAATAAACTCTAAATCAAATACAAATTTAAAGATGGGCTACTCTACCGCTCACTCATTTCCTCGTATCATTTTTTTTAATGAAGCTGAACTATAAGAGGTGGATACAGAAGCTGCAGGCCTGCCAAAAGGGGTTGATCCCACTTATCATTTGATTTTACGGCAGTGACACGTATTATCACTTTATCGTTTATAAGCCAAAACTTAAATTTATTGATTTTGAAGTTTTTTTATTGTATTTTGTTTTTTGAACTTTTAGATCGCTCGCAACGCCTTTATAAAAAAATTATTCATAAATTATTTTGACATTTGGCTCGATCACCCGCTACATCTCTAACTCAACGGATGGTCCAGATCCTCGCAAAAATAAGGTTGATCACGTCATCATCAATCTCCGAACCCAAACACTCAAACAAGCCGCAGCAGAAACCAAACCCCGACCCAGCCGACGAGCGGCGGCGCGGCGGCGAGGCGAAGGGCAAAGCATCCCGCGACACTGATCTCGGCGGCGGCGGGGATGGAGTCGGTGGAGACGCTGGTGGCGCACATCCAGGGCCTCTCCGGCAGCGCGGACGAGCTGGCGCACCTCCATACCCTGCTCAGGCAGGCGGACGGCGAGCCCCTCCGCGCCCACTCCGCCGGCCTCCTCCCCTTCCTCGCCCAGCTCCACCCGCAGGCCCACTCCCTCGGCTTCCTCTACCTCCTGTGCGTTGCCTTCCTCCGTGGGCCATACGCGAAAACCCTAGCCCCAACCCTCCTCGAATCCCTCGCGCTAATCGACTTCCCCACTTTGCGATGCAGGGAGGCGTTCGCGTCGTCGGCTTCCAACCTGCGGGCGCAGGGTGGCGGGGACTTCCTGGTGACCATGGCCGATTTCCTCACCTCCTGCTCGGCGGAGCAAGTACGCATGGCGCCCGACAAGTGTGCGTGCTGTTCGATGATCCAATCGAATCCAATTCTGTTGCGTGTCGATTCGTTATTAGTACTAAATATTATTCATAGGCTGACTAAGAATTCCACCATTTTCTTCTATTTGTATGTGCAGTTCTGAATGTGTGTAAGGTGCTCAAGAATGAGGTTATGCAGCTCAACGTGCCGATTAGAGGGATTGTCCCTCTGCGGGCAGCAATCCGCAAGATCCAGACTTCATCTGAAGAGCTCACCCCGATCCACGCGGATTACCTTCTTCTGTGCCTGCTCGCGAAGCAGTACAAGGCTGGCCTAAGCATCCTGGAAGACGACATACTTGAAGTCCATCAGCCAAAGGACCTGTTTCTCTATTGCTACTATGGGTATGGATGGAATGTGCTTTATCCTTTATGGCTTTATAGTATGTATGGCTTGTTTACTGGTCTTCATTCTCTTGCAGGGGGATGATATATATTGGGCTGAAGAAGTTCACTATAGCACTGGAGTTCCTTCACAATGTGTGCCATTAAAATGCTTTGATTCTGTGTTGGGTCTTTAAATGATTCAATGCTTACAATGTTAGCATTCTTACAGGCTGTTACCTCGCCAATGTCATCATTGAATGCTATTGCTGTTGAAGCTTACAAGAAATACATCCTAGTTTCGCTCATTCAGAATGGACAGGTATGTTCACTATTACTTGCTTTGCATCCTCTGCCGCTTTAGTGTATGGAGTTGTGGACCTAAATGTTGCATCGTGGTAGTGAGTTAAGACCCAATTGTGGTAAACTTGTTATCCCTTAGGATTGACCGGCAATCTAGTGATCTCTAATCAATATACACCAGCATTGGCTAACATAAGATTTGCGGTCTAGTCGGTTGCTGCCATATTTGTTGAGGAGGGCATTTTCTTTCCATGCGGCTGCAATTGAAAGAAAACACAATTAAAATAAGTAACTCCATAGACCACCCAGAATACATACCCACTATGCCAAATCTTGGTTGCCTTTCAAGATTTTAGAAATCTATAAGTTGGTTGGGATTACAATTTTAGAACAAATAAATGTGATATGTTATAATGTAAAGCATATGTGAATATGTGATGTTGTCCAGAACTTCAGATACCATTGCTAGGTAAAGGTGGATCTAATCTAACATATCATAATACCTTTTAGCGTACTATATTACTACTATATGATCATCTTGTACAGAGGTGATGAAAGATAAATTTAGGTATGTACCTTTTCCCTTGTTAATTGAATAATAGGCTAGATGCCTAGGTCTGCATGCACTGACTTGTAATGGTAATCTTATGTATTGCCATCTTTAATTTATCCAGTATGTTGGGCTATCAAATTTCTAGAGAACAATCGACTATTGTTTTGTTAGTGGGTAAAAAAATTGGCAACAGACGCGGCATGGTTCCCAAAATCCAAATCCATAAACCATGAATATAGAAGGAAAAGTTATTACCACTACATTTCTGGCCATGCGCTCTTCCCACTCATTGTATCTGGATATTTTTAGTTTTTCCTAAAATGTAGAATTTGCACACATCTAGTCATGTACCAAGCTTTTAAATTCTGGTCTTTTAATGAGATGACTCAAATCTCCTACATTTGTTTTGTTCATAGATCTGAAATATGATTAATTCAGTGGTATAAGAACTTTCCATTTGAATTGATGTGGCATATATGATCATCATAATTGTATTACAAACTATAAACAACACAACATTTGCTACATGTGCTCACCAGTAAGATTTATTCTCTTCAATTTACTGGTTGCTCTAATACAGGTTGTTATGTTCACTAATTTATATAAAAAAGGAAGATTACAAGTCTAATATAGGTCATTTTCAATAATTTATATAAAAAAGGAATATTACAAGCTGAGATTTATGCGATTTCCCATGGCAGGTTCCATCATTTCCAAAGTACGCATCTACAACTGCTCAAAGGAACCTGAAAAATCACGCTCAGGTATATTTTGGGGAGTCCTAATTTCAAATGTATCCTATGTAATAATGTATGCTTGATAATAGCGTGCCGTTTAATGTAATGCTTTGAGCATTAACCCTGTTTAGTGGTAATATAACCAATTTATTTCTGACAGTTTTTGTGATGGTTCTTTGTTCATTTTTGGTTTGGTCAATTCTTTACCTTTTTTTGCTGCTAGTTTATTCTTGCTCTTGATGATCAAGTGATCAAGTTCATCCTTTTTTACAATTTTAACTGCGTACACCCTTTTAGGTTGCATCTGAAGTCATTAATGTTTCATGCTGTTCTTGTAATGTCCTCTTTCAGGTTTATGTTGACCTGTCTACATGCTACGGAAAAGGTAGCTACTCTGAATTAGAGGAATATATCCAGTTGAATGCTGAGACGTTTCAATCGGTGAGTATTTCTTTTGTCAGCTTGCTTTAGTTACCACCATACTCTGCTGCCCTCCATACTGTATCTTTTACCTTGTTGGGAACTACACTTATTGTTGCCATCTACTACTTGACATGCTATGCATCATTTTGTTGATAGTTTTTTGTAGCAAACCTATTTGTCGATATATCTGAACCGCCTCCTTTCTTACTTTTTTCAGGACAACAACCTTGGACTTGTGAAGCAAGTGCTCTCCTCAATGTACAAGCGAAACATCCAGAGGTTGACACAGACCTACCTGACTCTTTCGCTTGAGGATATTGCCAGTTCTGTTCAACTTAACACCCCAAAGGAAGCTGAGATGCATGTGCTTAGGATGGTAGGTGCTTTTTTCCTAAGGTCTGCTCACATTATCTGTACTATCACATATTTTGACTATTTCGCCAATCCAGATTGAAGATGGTGAGATCCATGCGACCATAAACCAGAAGGATGGGATGGTCAGCTTTCAGGAAGATCCTGAGCAATACAAAAGCTGTGAGATGGTTGAGCGTATTGATTCATCTATTCAAAGGTAAGGGCCTTCTATTTATCAATCTTAAGTTCTATCCTGTCCTGGGCCACCCTTTATCCTGCTTTTGGCACCTTGCGTGTAGCTTTCACTTACAAGAATCGAATTTAGTACAATACACAATCTTATTTGTGTGGATAACTTCGCTCCTTAGATATATGATACCTGGGTTAGAAATTAAAATGAAGGAATCATCGATTGTTTTGAGTTGTAAGACTGATTCAGCCTCAAACATAATTATGCCAGGTTGATGGCTTTGTCCAAGAAGTTATCTTCTATTGATGAGAACATTTCGTGTGATCCTGCATATTTAATGAAGGTTAGCTCAAGACTTTCAGAAAGGTTTCACTTTCTTCCTTGCTGATTCCCTCTGCTGTTTGCTGAATTTATGGATTTAATGCAGACTGGAAGGGAGCGTGGTGGAAGATTCGAGTATGATGACTTCGACTCAGTTCCACACAAATATTTTTGAGATGGTCTCTGCATTATGCTACTCAGAAGTACATTAGTCAAACTAGCTGTTCTCACGATTATCAGTTTGATCCGTAAATTCCAGCCATCAAATTTAAACCATGTAAATTCTGGCGTTAAATGAATGGAGCTTTTGAAGCAGAGGTCACTGTGAATCAGTTGGTAGAATTTATCGAATCAGCTCTCCTCTTGGATACCTTTTGCTGGTTTTGCCCCCATTTTTGTGCGGTATTGACGTATTGTGATCTGTTGGTTATGCGGTGATTGTTTTCTGCGGTTGCTGATCACATGCTTGTGCTTGGTAAGGTATGACCATTGCAGCGAACTTCAATCCAAGCTGTTTAAAAAATGTTACATCTTGAAATGCAATTTTGGAATGAATTTGTTTTGTGAAATCTGATCGTATATACTGCCTTAAGATTAAAATTGAGCATTTTTGTCATCCTGAAATTTGATATCCTGGCTTCAGAATCGAGACTGAAATTGAGCATTTTGCCATCGAGCCATGACATGGGAGAATAAATGCTCGTATTTTGAAATATAAAATGAGAGTAAATATTCAAATTTTTTTGATACCCCTCCGTAGTTACACTTTGAGACAGAGTAGTTATGAATGATATTCGAATGATATCTCTACTTTGTCCATCAACTACTTTCTAAGGAATTAACGAGGGAGACAAATGATCAAAAATAAACCTCATTAATAGCAAAGTACTTTATCCATTACAAAATATAAGGATTTCTTATAGCATCAATCATTTTTCACTTAAAATTTTCACCATCTTATCACCACCACCTCTCCTCCCACTTTTGTTCGCAACATATTTACTGATAAATATCAAATTATTTTTTTAACCCTAACTTTTGATAAACAACATAAAATATTTATGTTTTGGTAGTTAAGGGTATTGAATGGATAAAATATTTTGTTTTCTTGATTACGTCAGTTAAAAATGTATGAGTTATTTTATTTTGGGATAGAATAAGTATGGTAGTTGCGAAAGAACCTGTGTAATCTAGTGGTTATAAAGGTCTCAGTAGCACTTGAGCGAATTTACAGCGAGGCGGTATGCGTGAGCGTCTGCGTTGTACTAAATAAGTAAATAAGTATGGTAGTTGAAGACACCTATTTTTCTTTAGAATATACTTGGCCAAATCCTTTTTATGTCTACTGAGCTGTGAACTTTGCGGTGCTACAGAATTATGACAAACCTGAGCTAAATTTAGACAAAGGCGGTGTACGTGTTGAGTCTTCCAAGAATACGCATTCAAAGTCAGGAAGCGTATTCTATGTACTGCGCAAAAGCTCACGTTTGGTTCGGCCCATTGGGTCCACACCGGCACACCGCACCACCATGACCGACGGGCCCGCTAGCTCCGGCGACTCGCCGCCGCCCCCGCCGCCGCAGCAGCACACGGAGAGCGGCTCCATCTCCTCCATGGTCGCCACCTCTGCCGCCTCAGCTGCGGCTGCGGCCGCGGACCTCACCCGCCGGGGTGAGGCCCTCGGCGCCGACATGGCCGCCGCCGCCAGGGCTGCCGTCGACACCGCCATCGCCCACTCCCGGTCATCCGCCGCCGCCGCGGCAGAAGCCGCCTCCTCGGCCAAGGCCGACGCCCTTGCCGCCTTCCCGGGCCTCACGCTCATCGCAAAGGTGGTGCCTTTTTTTATCCCATTCCGCTCGCTCCGGTCGATCTCGGCAAATTGCCAAATTTGCTAAAGCTCGAACCCTTTCCCCCCTCTAATCTTAGGAGAAGTTGGAATGGATAAAGAACGAGTACATGGCTCACGAGCAGATGGTATTCGGCAAGATCAAAGGTACCTTTTAGTACCTTCGTAACTCAAAAACTATAAATTTACGGATTGATGCGTAATGTCGGTCTGTTTTATGTCTAATAATTGGATTTCGATTGCTTATATAGTTTTAGATGGTGTTGTTTATTGATGAATTTGTGCCGTGTCTTTTGATGTTCGATTAGATATTGAGTTTTCGGTTACCATGTTTGCAGAGAGTGTCATCGTGGCGATTGAGCATCCAAGAATTGCTGCAGGCTCCACTACAATTGCGGGAATTGTGCTGTTCAAAAGTAATATAATTTACTGGAAATCATTTGTTTTGTTGTTCTATACTGGAGAAGTTTCAGCTGTTTGTCCTAGACTTTAGCTGGTGGCGTCGTTTCTTGTTTGTTACATTCACAAAGGAATACTTGCTTCTGGAATGCTTTACACATGATGCACTGTCAGTACTCAGTACCATTTAAATTGAATTATTTATGTAATGCAAGTCGAAATATCCTGTGACAACAACAATAGACTTTTGGAATTGATTTTTAAATATGCTACCTACATTTGATTGAAATGTACCGGCACCTCTTTGGGCTCATTAATTAGATCCAACTTAAACATCACGAGGAGATTTTTTTCAGTTCAAATGGTATTATAATTGCCAGTTCATCACATTATTCTGATAACTGGGTTCTGTTAATTCTATAAGAAACATTGAGATTGTGAATTTCAGTTTCAAATTATCAGCCTATACACCATAGAGCTAGCTGCCTAGTATCTGATGGCACAAAAATTGAATGGACGTTGATGCAATGGAAGTTTGATGTGTAATTGTTTAAGAAGCTAAAATTCGTTGCAGGGCCAAGGAGCTACCTGATCCAACGAGTCCGACGCATATTCGTAAGCAAGGAGGTAAGCACCGACTGTCAGTTTAGCTAGCGCCTTTTCATGAATCCTTGACATTGCTACTTGCTACCCACTTACCTCCATATCTTGAAAGTAGCATCCACCATCTTGCTTACAGCTTGTTTTCACAGTCCACACCTATTGGATATAACACTTTAGTGCTCATTATTACTGTCACGAACAATGTTGTTATACACGCCTTTGTTCTGACACGAACTGAAAACACAAATTCGTCTAGAAACAGCATAATTTTTTTCATGAAGTTCATGCATGCTACCTACATGCATCAAAAAATAAACTGCAGGGCTGATTTTCCTTTGAAATGAATATGATATATGTTGATTGTGTTACATAAGTTTCCATATCGCAGACCCTTCTTTCTGGCATCCAAGCTGAGGTGAATCACATGCGACAAACTGTCAATCTTGTGTCCAATGAAAGCCAAAAGTTGATGGTAAATTTCTTTATTTAGTTGAAAACTATCATCTGTTGTCAAATTGGCATTTTAAGTTCAAATATTCTTCATGGCTGATTTATTATATATGCAATCCAGGATAGAGCAGCAACTGCTGAAAAAAGATTTCAGAAAGGATGGAATACACTCAGGCACATCTCCTTTTTCTTTTAGATAACTTTTACCATTTATTTGTTTTCCTTTCTCTAATACAGCATTGGGCTGATGTCTACTTGTTTCAGGGAAGAAGGCCGTGCCATTCAAAGTGAGCTGAACCAGATAGGTGATATTGAAAACCAAGCAGTAGGTGTGTAATTCCTTGTGCTATTGCCTTCTTGTGTGACACTGGAATTTCAGAATGAAAATTGCCTCGTCTTGAATTTTTCATATGATGAGCCGTTTCCTATTAGGTCTCAAGAGCATTCTTGGTCAGCTTCCCAGAGCACATGCATCTGAATTTCGATCAGAGGTCAGTATAGTTCTATTGTCTTTGTACTGTGATGTTTACTGGAATAGTCAGATGATGTTGAACCTTTCACTACATTTTTTTTCATGCTACATAGATTTTATTAGAAAAATAATAGGTGCACATAAATTATTTTTCATTGTTTCATATGTCATAATTGCAGCAGTACATTACTTTACCAGAAATCAATTTTACATAAGATAAGATAGTATTCTGAAGATGGGAATCCTGTAATATTAGTTTATAAGAATGTTATTTTGAATTGCAGATATCTGGCCTAGCTTCTCAGGTGAAGAAGGAGAAGAGAGTACTTAGCACCACGCTCTCGAAGATTGTGAACTATGGTGTCCCTATCTGACTGTTGCAGTTCCCGTGGTTTTTATCAGCGAAGAGATTCTGAAGACATTGTTGAATCGTTAACTTCATACCACTTGTTTGCAGAGGGAAAAGAAAATATAGTAACATGTTTAATCAGCCATTGAGATGTAAATGTGCCGCTGATGCAGCAACAAGCCAGCAACATTGACATTTCGTAGTGTTTTGCACCATATGGCATTCTCTGTTGCTTTGTCCATGATGTGAACTGGACATGTTTGTGTTTTTCCTTCCCTGCAATTAATCCAAATATGTTTTTTTGAAATGCAAATTACGCTGTGGATAAATCATTGAGATGATGGGGGGCGAGGCCATGAGTTACAAAGTATTTAAGCGATCCATCTAACCTTTTTTGGGGGTCAAATCTTATGAATTGGTTACCATTTGTCACTAATGTATAACGGGATATGACTTGCAGTGCAGTATGCAATCTGAGACTCGGTTATATTTGCATGGACTCTTGAGAAATTTGGGATTTACACCAGTAACACCAGCATAAAAAACATGCTACACTACAATACCATTCGCATCAGGGCTTCGCCAAATGCCATTATCAAATGGCATCTCCATCTCCATGCCACTATCATATTCATTTGCACTCTTCTCGCAACCTGAACGACGAATGTTATTTGTCCATTGAAGTCATAAAAACTGATAAATGCATTATCCCATCCGTCAAAATATATTAACATATAACATTCAAAATTTATCTAAAAACATTCGCCTCTTAACCAATCAAAAGCTTCTTCCTTCCCACCTAATTAATCTTGTCAACTATTTTATTAAGTTTATTAATACCCATGCCTAGCTCTAAAACTTATTATATTCTTAACTATATGAAGTAGGAACATAAGAAAGTAGTATTGTGGTACGACTGTATAGCTAATAAGTCGGTGATAAGACTCTTTATAGCTTTTTTTATCTATCCATAGTAGTTAGCTCTTCGTCATTAATGTATGACCTACTTATCTCTCTTATAGAATTTCTTGATTCTGGTGTCCGAGCTGGCTATAAGATTACAACTTACTTATTCTCTCTCCTCCCACTTCCTCCATATCAGTATTTAGTTGGCTTACTGTCTGCTATTATAATTGCTCTAACATAGTGTATCTTTTTAATTCCGAAACCGAGATAGTAGAAAATGAGAAATAGTACTGTGAGAGACATATCTTAATAACACACTCTCGTCTTTTTGCCTTATAAGTATAAGTGAAACAATTTATTAATAACTAAAATATAATTTATCAATAGAATTTTTATATACTTATTCTTAGCTATCTCAAAGGTATGAAAAATAAGCCATAATTAAAAAAACTCTAAAATTAACTTTAAATTTAGATTCTAAAATTAAAATTTTGGTTTACAAGCCTAAGCTAAAATACCCGTTTTCCCGTTTCTTCCCCAATCGATCCAGGGGCCGCACGCAGCAGGTTTCTCACGGCGGCGGCGGCGACGTCGTGCGCGCCACCCAGCGGCGGCCTCCTCCGTCCTCGCATCCTCTCTCTCCCTCCCTCCCTCCCTCCCTCCCTCCCTCATCGGTTGCTGCTCGTCCTCCCTCGTAGCCGGCGGCGGGATGCCGCGGGAGGCGGCCGCCGTGCGCGTCTACACGGTCTGCGACGAGTCCAAGTGCGCGTCGCCCAACCCTTGCCTCTTCCAAACGCTCTCCATCAAATTCCTCCCTCCTGATGATCCCTTCGACGTCGCTCGCTCGCAGGTACCTCGTCGTGCGGAACGTGCCGTCGCTCGGCTGCGGCGACGAGCTCGCCAATCTCTTCGCCACCTACGGCCCAGTAGAGGAGTCAGTACTCTCTCTCTCTCTCTCTCTCTCACCGATCCCTCTCCGATTCTACGCCGCCACGCCATGCTACTGACTCGTACCAACAGCTTCCTGTAATGTTTTTCCCCTTAATTGATTGGTGATTTAGGTGCACGCCCATGGATGCTGAGGACTGTGAGCCTTACACCGATGTTTTCTTCATCAAGTTCTCGCATGTCAGCAATGCCAGGTGATTGTTAACCAAAAGGCTCTCTTCTCGGTCCTTTTCCAGTATTTCAATTCAGGGATATGAAAAAAAAGAAAGTTCACACAATCACAATGAATCAAAAATGTTAGCTGCCATCATTTCAAACAATGACAATTATTAAAATTGTGTTTTGTAGGCTTCTATTTTCTGAGATCAATTTGTCTCCTTTTGATAACAGTTTTGAGTAGTGGATTTGGGACTACAGCTTGTATTAGTTCACATCTTGTGGTCCGATTGTTAGCGATTGGGAACAAATCTGGAGCTATTATTTGCCAGAACGCAAGTGTGTTTTTTTGTTCTCAGGAACATTTATTAGAAACGTTTTGATGTGTCAGGTTTGCAAAGAGGAAGTTGGATGAGTCTGTATTTCTTGGAAACCTGCTGCAGGTGTCATATGCCCCTCAGTTTGAGAGTCTTTTGGACACTAAGGAGAAACTGGAAGTCAGGAGAAAGGAAGTCCTTGCCCGAATGAAATGTGTGGTTTCATGTTCCTTTTATTTTTCCTTTGTTATTATACAATGACAACATATAAACATTTTTCTTCGACGACTATCAACATTGGTTGATTATCTTGCTTGGATAGTTATGGTCAGTTAGAACTAAATGTTTGCTTTGTTTTATCTGCCTCAGCAACTTCTGGAAGACCTGAAGAGCTATCTCATCATTATCCAGGTCAGGGGTCATCTTCTGGGAATTCACATCACCAGATGAATTCTAATAAGAGGTTAGCATAGCGTACTGCTATCAGTTTGTTTTTATGTCATTATGTGTATGTTTGTAAACATTGTAAAAGAGAAAGTTGGCCACCAGTTACTCATTGATCATCCCAGTCTATAATCGTTTATCTCCTAAAGTCCATTCCTGTTAACCATGCCGTTTAGCCATTTTCAATTCAGAAGTTACCCTCATATCAATATCTTTGTTGATATATGACATTTGAATCGATTATATGAAGATGGACACCCATTGTCCATGCATACCTTAGCCGCTACAGTTGGTTTGACAA
The DNA here is from genome assembly GCF_000231095.2 of Oryza brachyantha. NCBI lineage: Eukaryota > Viridiplantae > Streptophyta > Magnoliopsida > Poales > Poaceae > Oryza > Oryza brachyantha. The sequence continues at coordinate 947,491 of NC_023170.2, forward strand.
ACGAAATTGAGATCTTGGCACAGAAAAAATTAAAAGAGAAATTAGTAATGCTTAATCAAAAGACTGAAATACTTCTAGTTTTCATGTTTGTTTTGCTCTGGAGCTTTTATGCATCAGTTTGTACATTTCAGACTCAGCACTACCATGTACCAACCAAGATTTGGTGTGTTCCTTCTAAGGAATGGACTCCATTTTGATACAATTACACACACTTGCCTTCTTTTATGTAATCTTTCACACTGTTAGAAGTAAATACTGAATGATGTGGAACTACAATGCTAAGCCAAAAACCTATCTGGCTCTTCTCTGATTGAAGGGGTATACACCAATATTATCTATCTTCTGAAGTTAAATCTTTATCCTCTTCAGGGAATACACGAAAACACTTCATTCTTCTCAGATTGACGATCCTCGTTTCAGTCATGTATCCTCTAATAAGGTATGCAGTACAGCAGTATGTATCCTATTAAAGTGTGCGGTACAGCAGTATGTATCCTCTAATAAAGTATGCAGTACAGCAGTAGCAAGATAATGTTTAGACTCTAGATGAGAACCAAGATGTTATTCATTGAAAAGTAGGATATTTATTTAACAGATCATTTAGTGCTATAAGGCAACTTGCCTTTTGTTCATGATACTGAACAAATTTGTATGCCCTGCCATGATACTGAAACTTAGTACTTTTACCAATTTGTGGAGAAAATACTTTTCTGTAGGATTATTTTCCATCCAAGTCCATGAACGCAACAGTGAAACTAGTCAGGGAGAAGCTTGACAAGGTAAGATCATCTCTGTGTGTGTCTATCATTGCAGTAACTAAATTTGTGGGTAAGCTAAATGTTCTCTTTTCAAAATTTCAGATACAATCCAGCAGCGACAATTCCAATGCTGTAGTTACATCCAAGAAACCAAGGATCGATAACCGTAGACGAATATGAATATATGATATCATGGGATGGTGTAGAACATGCATTTTTTATTCATCTACTTGCAATAGGTTTTATAATTGGTAGAAAGTAGTGTACAATAACGCTGACTTGTTGTCTATATTCTCGTTCGGTTGTAAAAGTATCCTTTTAAATTTTGTGAGGAAGTAATTTTGTAGTTATGTTTTCCCGATAAGGAAAGCTAAAAATAGATATACCGTTCTAGACCGGCCTGATATCTAGATATTAAATCTGATACATATGTTTAATAGCATTTCTGATATAACGATGGAGGTGACAAAATAGGGAAGAGAGCAATGCAATTTTGGAACACTTATGTTTCAAGAAAGTTGATCGTGCACCCTATATTTACTTGAAATTGAGCCATTGTGCAAGCTCAACCGGTTACTTTTCTTTTGTTATAACCCGTCATATCCGATTCGAATTATAGACTTAACGTACCTGTTAATTACTCATAGCGTACGGACTTATGGGTAAAATGTTGTGTATGGAGAATGAGTGTACGGACTAAAGCTTATATATATATATATATATGTGTATGTGTGTATGTGTTCTTAGCGATTTAAAAGTCAATGCTAAAAATAAATTTTAGTAAGAAATTCTTAAAATTAAATCTAAATTTAAGACTAAAAATTTAAATTTTAGTTTATAAGCTTCAGTGGAAACGGGAAGAAGAAATCAGCCAAATCTCATGTTTCTGTCCATAAACCGCAATAAATGTGCACGTGTTACTCATCACCAATCGATCAATGAAATTTGCTTAAGCGACAAGTACATTATCAAGTTTGATGTAAGTCTAATCGTGTCTAAACAATAATTTTTCTAAAATTTAGGGTATTTTTAAGAGTGTCTCCAAGACGTATAAAATTAATCCATAAAACTGAATTTTAAAAATTGAGATAGAAAATATATCTCTAACAAGTTATCAAATATATTTCTAATATTTACACCATGCCTAAAATTAACTTACTTCTATCCTAAATTTGGGGCAGTCTAATATTTTTTTAAGATGAACTCAACAAATTTTTTGAAAAAGCATTCTCTTCTCTTGTACTACTCATCGTTAAATTCGATTGATTCTCGACGTGGCCGTGCGGCCGTGCCGACGTCAAAACCCTAAACCCTCCCTCCCCATGGCGATCGCCGCAAGCTTGCTGCTTCCCGCGCGTCCTCTCCCCCCAACGCCATGCCGCTCGCCGCCGTGCAACCCCCACCTCCGCTTCCCCTCCGCGCCGCTGCTCCTCCGGTCACCCGCCGCCGCGTTGCGTGCCGCGACGACGTCGTCCGTCATGGGACGACCGCCGCACGCGCTGCCGGCCGCCGACCCGGCGCCGGCGGCGGCGGCGGAGCCGCGCAAGAGGAACGCAACGGATCATCCGGCCCCGCTGCTCGCCTCCGCGGCCGTTGCCGCCGCTGCGGTGGCGACCCCGCACGCCGCGCTCGCCTTGTCCGGCGGCTCCATGGGCGGCTGCTCCTCTGACTCTTCGTCCTCCTATTCCTCGTCTTCCTCTTCTTCTTCCTCGTCTTCCTCTTCTTCGTGGTCCTCCAGCGGCGACTCGTGGTGGTCCTCGTCTTCTTCGTCCTCCTCACCCAAGAAGGATAAGAAGACGGAGGAGGTAGATCAGGAGACCCACGAATCGGTCGGCACGGTGGCGCCTCCTCCCCCGCCGCCGCCTCAGGTGGTCCTGACCCCGTGGGAGAAGTTCTGGGTAGTATCAGGCTTCGCTGGCCTAGTGTTCGGCCTCTTCTTCCTCATCAAGAAGAATCTCCCACCACCGAGGACCATCAGTGTGATCAAGCTACAGGTTAGTTTCTCTGAATCTCTGAATTAGTGAATTGTACAAGCAATTCGATTTCGAACCGGCTTTCTTGAGATTATTAGTGATCGATCAATTGACCAATGGTGTATTTATCTCACTTGATGATCTCTTCTTATCTCTGTTACTGGAAATTGGATTAGGTTGCATTGCGTGGTGTGGCTGCGGCGAAGTCCTTCCAAAAGGATCTGAACAAGATTGCTGAGAGGGTGGGAGGTTCTAGCCGACGCTGGTACAAGTTCATATTGACCGGTAATGCCTATTCTAAATTCTTTCAAATCAAATTCTTGACGATGTTTTTTAGTTGTCAGATACATTCAGATATTCAGTTTGATTCTACTCTTTTTTTTTTGTTCTACCTCTGTACTAGTGTGTTGTGCAACTTGACTATAAGGTGAGATGCACCTCAATGTTTTGTTCAGTTTGAATGATTCAAGTCGCTGCTCTTGTTGCATACTTGTCTTTCATCTTTCTTCTGTACGTGCCATTGAGATATCGTTGGTGCCTTATCAGTTATCTACCGTACCCTTTAATTTGACGTTAGTCAAATATGCAGGTAATTCCACAAATTACAGACCTGAAGCGGAATTTTGGAACTGAACTTTTATGGATAATTTGAAAGTAGTATGTATTTGTGCTTAGAGCCATAGACCATGGCCAGTCCTTTGAAAGAAGTTCAGATATATATGGTCCATATGTGCATGTCAGTTGAATAAGTATTAAGTAATAGCATTTGCAGAAATTAATCCATTTGTCCATGGGACAGAATGGTAGTTAAACAGTTTCATAAATATGTTTTTCAAATGATGTTACTTCTAATACAACATACGGATATCTATGACCGCTATCCATATAAACAGTATCTGATGTTCCGCCTTATTTCAGAGACCATATCTTCGTTGCTCCGCCACAAGGATTACTACATGTCTACAAGCTTATCAGTAAGAAATATAAACACTATTGGAGACTGATAGATATTGTTTATGTATATATACACATAGTTTTTATTCTTAATTTTGACAGCTCTAGTATATTTATTCCGTCCACTCGCATTACTCAGTGAATCTTACAATTTTGCCTTATCATTTATTTTAGGTTGACGAAGACAGTGAGTACTCATGGAATGGCCATTTTAAGAAAATTTCGTTGGAAGAAAGAAGAAAATTTGATGAGGAAACACTTTCTAATTTGGAAGGAATTAAGAGAAAGAAAGTATACTCCACAAAGACAGATGGGAGCAAAAATGAGTATATAGTGGTATGCTACAATTGTTCCATGCTAGTAAAATGCTTCCTGCAATATTTGTCATCTGCATTTCGTTTCAGTATCCGGTTTTTATTGCGTCTAAAGCATGTTGATTCTTAGGATGAACTAACATTTTCCCCGAGGAAAAATGACATTCTTATTAATCCGATGTATTAACTGTCGATTTGTTCTAATATCTAATTGTCCAGTTAACCATTCTTGTTGCTGCTGATGGAACATTGGATTTCCCCGAAGCGATCAGAAGCTCCGCAGATCTTGAAGCTGCTTTAGCAAAGCTGAACTCAACACGTCAAAGAGATCTTCAGGTATGGAGAATGCTTCCCTTTGCGTTTCATAAGCTAGCACAACTGCTTCTTGGTGTGCAAGACAAGCTAGGAAAATGCAGCTTGAATTTACCAATGAGTAATCTCGCTTCTGCTACTTTTCAGATATCATCTGTTTGTTGAGTAGTTAATGAATTGGACATATTGTTTTCTTCAGGGTGTTCACGTTTTATGGGCACCTCAAGATGAGGATGACATTCTTTCGAAGGAGAGGATGCAAAAGGATTATCCATATCTGAAGCTCCTGAGTGTCTGATTTGGGCGGTCTTCTATTCTTGTCCGTCTTGAAAAACCATATATGAAGATCATACCATAAGCAGATCATAGGTTATATACACATGTATACATTTTACTTGAAACGTGCTCATTATTTGTGATCTATAAACGGTGATGAACCTCTAGTTTTTACCTGCTTAACATGATCACGTTATTTTATAAGTTAATCAAACTATTATTACTGCTATATTTCCAAGAAAAATCTTAGAACGGAGGAAAGCACATTCAGCCTCTATATATATGCCACTCTAGCAGCTAGAGTGATGTTGGATCGATAAGTTAGCAATTTACATGTATCTGTGAATTATTTCGTGAGATGATTTATCTGTAAATTTAGCAGGAATAAGTAGATAGTATACAAGCACCGATCAGGCAAGCCTCTGTTGAATATGGAACTGAATCTTCATATTTGGTTAGCTTTATGTTGATATTTCAAATATGTTGAATTCACCACGGATAGCCGCGGTTGTCATGTTTGACTAAATTTTAATCCTATACATAAAATATTTTATTATCCTAAAGAGTTTAAACAATTTAGTTACATCGTTATTAAAAAGTTTAATATATTTTAAAGTAATTTTGATAAAATCTCATGTATTACCCCATACTAATATGGTCGAAGTTATACAAAACACAAAAGTTTCCACATAATATATATCTAATGCACGAAGTTTTAAATTTTAGATATAAAATTAGATCATTCGTCTATTTATTTGTTTGAAACATCATTTATTTTGTTGTGACTCATTTATCACTATTACTTTAAACATAATATATATTTTTAAATATTTACATTATTTTTTTGAATATGAGTCTAAAAGTCCATGCATATAAAATATTAAAACATGTAGATATTATTATAATTGCCATTTTTCATGAAGATTCTATTAAAAAAAGCACTCTCAGCCTCTGTATGCCACTCTAGCAGCTAGAGTGATGCTGCTCTGAGAAATTTAACATGCTAATCTTATTAATTTTCATATAAATATAAATTACTTCTCCCCTCCGTATTTAAAGTATGCATTAATTGACTTTTTAATACATATTTAATGATTTATATTATTAAAAATTTATATATTTATTATTTATTTTATTATTATATAATTTTAAATAAGACGAAGGACGTAACGTGTGAAATTAAATTAAGCCGGCATATTTGGACAGTGCCAAGCGTATGAGCGTGACGTGTGGGCCCCACCCCCTCAATCCCAACAGCTCACGCCGCACAAAAAAAGGAAAAGGAAAACCCACCGCCACCGCCATGTCCATCTCCTCCAGCTAACGTCGCCATCACGCCGCGCCGCCGCTTCCGCCATGCCCGCCGCCGACGCCAAGCCCCGCCTCCATCTCCCCCTCCGCCCGCTCCTCCTCATGTTCATCCCCTTCCTCTCTCTCCTCCTCCTCTACTCCTACTCCTACTCCTCCCCTCCGCCCGCCTCCGTCACCGTCGCCGTCGACGTCGACGTGCCGCTGTCCCCGACCACGCCGTCCCCGCACATCCGCATGCGCCGCGCGGGGTTCCGCTCCTACGAGGACTACCTCCGCCACCAGCTCAACAAGACGCTCGACCCGCGCCTCCGCCGCGTCTGGGCCACCCGCGACTGGCGCCGCAAGGTGGACGCCTTCGCGCGCGCCTTCGCCGCGCTCCGCGACGGCGGGCGCGGCGCGCTCCTCTCCAACTCCTCCCGCGCGCTCTGCGTCGGCGCCCGCCTCGGCCAGGAGGTAGCCGCGCTCCGCCTCGTCGGCGTCCGCGACGCCGTCGGCATCGACCTCGCCCCGGCGCCGCCGCTCGTCGTCCGGGGCGACTTCCACGCGCAGCCCTTCGCCAACGACACCTTCGACTTCGAGTTCTCCAACGTGTTCGACCACGCGCTCTACCCGGACCGCTTCGTCGCCGAGATCGAGCGCACCCTCCGCCCCGGCGGCGTCGCCGTGCTCCACGTCGCGGTGCACCGCCGCGGCGACAAGTACTCGGCCAACGACCTGCTCGACGTCCAGGGCCTCGTCGGACTCTTCCACCGCTCGGAGGTGGTCAGGATCTCCAAGGTCGACGCCTTCGGCCTCGACACCGAGGTCATCCTCCGCAAGAAGAGGTCATCACCCTAACCACCACCACCACCACCACCGCATGCATCTCTCATTTCTCAACACACAATTCCAACTCCAAAACCGAAACAAAAAAGAACAAATTTTTCCTCTAATTTTCACACCGATTTCAAATTTTTTGGTCGATTTGTTCAATTGTTCTTTGCGAAGCTGCAAGTGTAGTTAGTTAATTAGGACATTAGGTAGGTGATTGTTTTTTAGGACATGCATGCATCCATATGTCCATTGCTGCTCTTCATATTAGGCATCAAATTAGCTATTAGTACCCAAAAAAAACATGATTTTTTCCCGGTAAAAAGAAGAGAAAGGAGAAGAATGAAAAGAGTGTGATTAGGTTGTCACTTTCCCTTCTTTTCTTGGTCACTTTCACCAATTGTTCTTCCCTTTTTCTTTATCTTCTCCACTTTGCGGAAAGATTCTTTGAATCGATTTGGGTGGAGTGCGTGATCAAAGTCATTGAGTAGCTGTACTAATCGAGTAGCTCGTGGGCATAATTTTGCCCGTGCACTGCACATCAGCTAGAATAATACTGTCATTGACATTTGCAGCTAGAACAGTATAGAGATATCGATGTGGATGCCGTAGCTGTTGTGTGTGAGTTGTAATGTGGGGGCTATAGTACGTTGGAATTTTGCAAGCATGCATCATGTCATGATGTGGATCATGTATATTCTCCTTGTTTTATGTATAAAGAAGGAAAATTCACATCCTTTTGTTCATTTTGTGCAAAAATATATATGTGTTGTGGGAGTGACTGAAAACTGAAAAGAAATTGGGTCACGAGCAAAACAGGGCCATGAAAGAAACGTTCTTGCATGGAGTAACATAATTCCGAATGCTTGGGTTACTCCTAAAAAAACTTGCATTAATGCAGGCTAATTTAACTAACTCAATTTCAAAATATAAGCATTTTCTTTAATTTTTAAAAGCGAATCTAGACTACTAGAAACATCAGTTACAATGGCAGTGACAAGAAGAATCTTTTTTAGTGTTAATGAGTCTTTTCTGGAGTGAAGGGAAAGTGGGAATGACAAAATATGCAGAATTCATCACAAGTTACGGCGGTTTTTCAGGTAAAAGGCATAAACTGGAGTGACCTTTTTGGCGAATTCGAGTGAGACAGTGACAAAAGAGGTACTGAGGTACAACTAGAAACTTGCAAGAGTGTGTAGTCCCGTCCTCATGTCCCAATCTTTCTACCATTAATACTGGAGTACTAGCCTTCTAAAGGTATTAGTACTGTACTGTACATGGAGTGCAAATTAAGTTATTTATTAAATGGGACAGGTATTTTCACCTGAAATGAGATTAGGAAAGGGTAAAGAACATACTCCCTAGTTCTCAGAATAAGTGATCAGTTTTGTTAAAAATTGTCCCAAAATAATAAATACTGGCTTAGAAAAAAAACACAGTAAATATAGTATATACAATTCAACAATTTTAATGGGAATGAAACTACTCTCATCTCATAAAACTCACTCATTTAATGACTCTGTCAAGTCAGCAATTTTACTAATGTGACACCCTATTTAATGTGCATGACATCCCCCATAAAACATGGGGATGAGACTAGCTGGTCTTATTACATATGTTGGGGAGTAACCATAGCACATATTTCTATCACCAAAAAGGTTAAGAAATAGGAGCATGGGTTATTTAGGTAGTGGTTTGTCGGAAGCTAAAGTAGTTACTTATTCTGAGACAGAGGAAATAAGTAAATTGCACTTCACAGTTTGCACATGTAAAACGATCATGTTTCAGTATGCACACGATTTTGTACGGACTTTCATTTTGCACTAGGCTATACTAAAATAAGTTTCCCTTAACCTATGAAAATTCAATGAAATTTCATAAAATCTGAATGAAACTCTGCAAAACTTGGTCTAAATTCAAAAACTTTTAATAAGTTATTTTTCTCGTATTTTACCAGACTACACTTCAATTATGACACGGTCAAGTGCAAAATGAAATCTATTTTGATATACCCATGTATAATGAAAGGATGTGTTAGACTTGATGTAAAGTGAAACAAGGTATAATTCATCCAGTGCAAAATACAATTTACTAAAAAAACACACATCTTTGTCTAAACGAAATTTCGTGATGCATGCATCCCAAGACATGGGGCATGCATGTGACAGTTTTTATTTTTTATTTTTGGGAAAACTAAAAGGTAGTTGTATGTGGAGTGGTGATTAACTAACCACCTGATCAGGCGGCCTAATTAATAACATGGCCAGCTCAGGGCATGAGACAATTGTCCCCCATACACCAAGACACGGTCCACACACAGAAATGCGTCACATGGCCTCCTCACACTGTCACAGAGACCAACAAATTGTACTAAATTTTAAATTTGTATTAGCTGATAGGTGCCTGCTAACCAGCTCGTGAAAGTGAATTGTGAGCTTTAGGGGTGTTTAGATGGGGCTAAAAATTTTTTAGTCCATGTCACATCGATGATTGACACTAATTTGAAGTATTAAACATAGATTAATAAAAAACTAATTTCATAAATGAGAGCTAATTCACGAGATAATTTTTTAAGCCCAATTAATTTATAATTAGCAAATATTTACTGTAGTATCACATAGGCTAATCATGGATTAATTAGGCTCAATAAATTCGTCTCGTAAATTAGTCTAAGATTATGGAATGAGTTTTGTAATTAATCTATGTTTAATACTCCAAATTAGTGTTCAAAGTCCAAACATCCGATATGACAGAGATTAAAGATAAGTCCATGTTTCACAAACACCACCTCAGATTCATGCGCAGAAGGAATGGAAATAAATAGAGAACGTTGATTTTTTTTTTATAAAGTGTTACTCCTACCAGGTGCAATCAGAATATTTGTTTTACCTACAATGAATTGTTCTGCAAAACTATTGGTAAATACATCTGTAATATTCGTAATTACTTCCAAAAATACGATGTAATTACAAATTTGCCACTTATTTGAATGGTTGTTGCAAAAACTGCTAAAAATATACAAAAACATCATCAAAATTGTTGTTCAAGCTGCATCCTTACTATAGAGAAAAAAACAATGAAAAATCTGGGGGAAAAAACTTAAAATAACGAAGTATCAATAGGAATGGGGTGGATTGGCCTATAGGTAATTTATCATCGGTTTTAGTTCAACTAAATAAACTATATTTTATTTAGGATAAAACTTATTTAATTTATATTATACTCGATCTTGCCCTAAATTAATTATATCCCTAATAATTAGAAATTTTTTGCCGGTTTCATGAGAAATGGAAAGGAGAAGAAAATGTCGAAGACAGTGGTGAAAATGATAGGCTTAAAGCCCAACAATAAAGCGGCCAGCCAGGATTGGGCCATTTGGGCCTCTAGCTCTTCCACGGCCCGGCCCAGCCCATCTCGCAAGCCCACGAACCGCGCCAACGAGAACCGTCGATTTCTCCTCGACTCCCTCCCGACCGTTCGATAATTTTTAGGGTTAATTAGATTCATGTCACTATAAATTGGGCCAATTTTCTACATGTCTCTGTAATTTCACCCAATCCCTTCTATGCCCCTAAGTTTGCTTGATATCTTATATACCTCTGAGTTTTTATTCGGAACCCTTACATACCCATTTCTTTAGTTTACCATTAGTTTGATCGTTGGTCATGGTAGAAATTACTTTATTGTCCTTGGTATATTGTTAAAAGTTAGGAATATTTTATGTGTAAATTATTTAAGTTGTGAAAACTAATAAGAAATAAATTATTAAATATTTGTTCTGAATTTTTAAAAATGAAACATTATTTCATTAAAATAAAAAGATTTATTGTAAAAAAGTTCTACATCAAATTTGAAAATTACTTTTCAACAAATATGTGTTAAAAAGATTTGTTTTGAAAAAAACAAAGGGATGTAATTAGTTTATCACAAACTAGAAAACATATTTAAAATTTTTAAATAAATTTCAGATCAAATTTGATGAATTTCGTATATATCCAAAAATTTAAACCTAAATAATATTTAGTTTTAGTTCTTAATTTTCCAGTGAAACTATGTATGGATTTAATCATACTTTTTTTACAATAAAAAATAATAAGTTTTACTTTTAAAGTTGGTCATTAAATGATTCGATCGCTTGTATATTAGTATAAGTTATTTTTTTGATATAAAAATCTATTGGGTAGGTAGCACATATGTATAGGAGGGGTAATATAATTATTTTAAAATATTTAACAGTCAACTAATGGTCAACCAACGGAGATGGGTATAGAGAGGATCAAAATGAAAACTCGGGGGTATATAAAGGATGAGGTAAAATTCAGGGGTGTTGAAGGGATTGATCAATTTTTAGGGGTATATAGGGAATTTTCTCTTATAAATTTGCTAATTTTGAAATATGTCATTGCTATTTAACTAATTGTAAGGATGCCATTATTATTTTAGAACTATTTTAGATAAGCCAGTTTTGGACCAAAATGCTCTTTGCACATACGAAGGACAAAGTGTAAGCACATTAGCAATATGATCTAATTTTTTTAAAAAAATACACCAAAAAGTATAGAGTGGCATATTTCGAATAGTTCTAAAATTATAATGACATCCTTACCATTTAGTTAAATAGTAATAGTATATTTTAAAACTAACAAATTTATAATGGCATGATCTAATTAACCCGATTTTTACCGGCTGGTGTCACTTTTTCTTTACAGCTTTATTATTTTACTGAGGGTGGCATAAGTTTGACCACGGACGCTGCTCCATGCACGAGGACAAATCACCTGCCAGTGGGCCCACTTAGCAGCCACGAGCAAAAGGACATTCCAGTCACGCTTCCCAGCTTCAGGCAAATAAACCAAACATTTGGTTTTCGTGTCAATCATTTGAGCATCTGTTTTATTTGAAAATTTTAAAAAATTAAAAAAAATAGTCACGTATAGAGTACTATTTTTGATTTATCATCTAATAAAAACAAAAATATTAATCATAAAATTTTTGAATAAGATAAAGAGTCAAATATTATAGGTAAAAAGCGAAAGATTGATTTATTTTGGAATTGTCCTATAGGTAGACCGACGCACACTGACACGTGGAGCCCACGACCGCTCACGTGACCTGACACCAGCGGCGGTGGCAGAACGGTGCATGCAACGGCTCGCTCCCCAAACACACATTGAAGAACACATAAATTTTCACCGGTTAAAATTTTCTCCAGAAAAATTACGCAGGTTAAATCTTTGATTTAAAAGGACTAGAAGAAGAACCTCTATATATATAATACTTTTTTTTTCATAAAATACCCTTGGAAGTTTAAAAAATTGTGACTGGATCCATAATCAATCCATAACGAGAAAAGAGCAAGGTTTAATACTCTTCTCTCCGTCACAAAGTAAATCAATAGTATTAAGTTTAAACATTGCTCCAAATTTTGTTTAATTCATGTTTCTTTTTCAACATAAAACAAGGAGTTTTATACCTTTACCACTTCTTAACTATCTACTCATCAATATTACTTCAAGTATTTTGGTCTTTTCCTAATCCGTTGAATTGGGATATTTAGGAATGCGTTTATTTTACTACTCCACCGATGCAGTACAATTCAATTCTACTAGGATGATCAAACGGATCAGATTGAGTTCAACCGTGCACTGATTAGATGAATCTGAACCTGACATCTCATCTCTTTGATTAAAGGCAAATTGCATAATGTTCCGTTCTTTCGCTTATCTCACAAAATACAAATAATCGAAGCCCGTTTTGTCATATTTTTGTATATAATGGCAAATTATCGAATCCCTCCTCGTCTCCTCGACCAGCAGCACCTGATGCTGATGACAATACAGAGATGTTGAACTGATAGTTGATGAGCAGTTTGGGCACATCATGGCTGAACTGATTGCTGTTATTTTCATCCTATGAGATATAAAATCCACAAATGCATCATCTCTGCACCTGAAGGCTCACAACTTGCAACCCCAGGGCAGAACAGAATTGGACATGAGAGAACGAGAGAACTGAGCAAATCATGTACACGCGAAGAAGCGATGGAGATTGCAGAGATGCTTCATTGCTGGCTTCTCTATGTGATTGTGGCGCCTTCCTTCTCCCTAATAAAACGGCCCTGCAGTGCAGTGATGCAAGAAATGTAACCATGTAAGGACTAAGGAGTAGCAGCTGGTGAATGCAATCCAAGATGCAGTCTCTAGCTGTCTGGCAAGTTTCAGTTCATGAATCACACACTTGTTTAACTTGTTCGTTTGCCACGCACTGTTATATCGATGGACAAAAATTTACATGAGAGTGGTTCAGCTAGAAAGCAAAGCCATAAAGTGCATTTTGATGATTTCTGGTTCAGAAAGTAAGTTCAATGGTATGTATGATCCAATGGCTTTGTTCAGGGGCAAATAAAGTGTGCCTAAAGTGTACTACCTTCTGATTCTCTCATTCCCATAACAATTTACAAACAACTGAAGCTCTATTAAGGAACTTCTGGTAAAAAAGAACCAGGGATTTCTCATAGGAGCTAGATCAACAAGGGTATTCTGCAATGCAATTTTTCAGGCAATTGAAATGACTAGCTGGCCTGGCGAAAAATTGAAATGACCAGCCTATACAATAAGGTCTGGAGTCCACAGTTCAGCAGTTTGCATCTACTAAGGAGTAAAGTCTAATCCCATCATCTCCAAGTTAACTATTTTTCAAATTACTGGTCCCTACTCCAGTTTCATGGTTACATTGCTAAATTCAGTATCAACCAATCCCTGAAGACTATAAGCCGAATTCAACCTGTTAGACTAATTGATTTTGAATGATAAGGCTGTGGTGTCATACCACAGCCAAGATGATAAGATGAATCATCTGCAGTAAAAAGCTTAAGTCTTTTATGTTTTCTGGGCCTGGAGACAATTACTGGTGAATCAATAAATGAGCAAATCCAGTTCAGTTCAGAGATAGAATTCTCTGAAAACTTCTGAAGCATGCAGCAAACTAGTCCGGGACTTCAGGTTCAGAAATGTGTTTCATTACCTTCAAGCGCGGCCGCTTGACGGCATTGAGCCGGCGAACCTCGTACCGGATCCGCTTCGCGAACAGCCGCCCCTGCCGCTTCTCCTTGTACCGCCTCACCTTCTCCGCTCTCGCCGCCGTCCCGGCCACGCTCCATGCGCCCGCCGCCGTCGGCTCAGCCTCAGACGACGGCCCCACCTCCACGAACACCTGCACGACACGAGCATGCGCCGCCGGTGTCACCACGGCGTGTCCAAGAACTGTACGGACAGTGGCAAGGGGCGGTGCTTACGGAGTCGAGCTCCAGCTCCGCTGCGCCGTGGCCCGCGCCTGTGGTGGCGGCGGCGGCGACGGCGCCACCGATGTAGAGCGACCCGCGGCCCGCCCAGGCGGCGAGGATCTCCTCGTGGTCGAGCTTCAGCAGCAGCGACCTTGCCGCGCCGCCTTCGCTGGAGGCGCCCGTGCTCGCCGCCGAGGAGCACGAGGACGAAGTAGTGGTCGTCCCGCTCGGGGAGGAGCTACTACAGTACACCCACCGCTCCCGGCCTCGGAGCGCGCGGCGCGCCAGGTCGTCCTCCTCGCCGGGGAACTCATCCGTCCCGCCACCGGAAACATCCTGCGAGGCGGATGACGACTCGCTGCCCCCAGCGGAGGCGCCGAGGATGTCGATGAGCGACGGCGCCGCCGCGAACAGCGTGGACGGCTCAGGATTCAGCGCAAACACCTCCATCTGCCGCTTCTCCTGCTCCTCCTCCTTCTCTTCCTCACGTCCATCTCCACCCTCCTCCGGCGACGACGGCGTCTCCTCCTTCGGCACCACCTCCACCTCCACCTCCGGCAACCGCACCGCCTCCAAATCCTCCTCCACCTTAATCAAGTGGCGGCTAAGGCTAAGATACTTGGTCTTCCTCTTGGCCTTCGCCCTCGCCCCCCGTCGAGCCTTCCGGCGGCGGCCACGGCCACCTCCGCCGCTGGCCATCCCGCTCGCAGCAAATAGCACAAAACCGCAGGGGCCTGGGTGCAAGAAAAGCGCGGGAGAAGCAGGGCGAAGCTCTGTTTGGAGGGAAAGCGAGGGGATCTCGCGGGAGCGGGGGAGCAAAAGGGTGGCGCTTTTCCATGATCCCGTGCCGACGTGGCGGCCGCGGGGGTGACGTGGCGGCGCGGCATTGGGCGGCCGGATTGCGGTGTCGCCTTCGCGCCGTATTGGATGATGGAAGAAGAGGGAGAGGGAGGGGTTAATGGGCATCACGGGGGTTTTGTGATGGATTAGGGTGGATGTTCACGTCACCGCCATTGGATCTGTACTGCCAATCAGCCACGCCTATTTTAATCGCTGTTTTCTTTTGTGTTATTACGAATGAATAAGATTTTTCATGAGTTTATATCGTTAGACACTTTTCTTTATCAATTACTTATCGTAAAGTTTACTGTAGGACAAATTTGCTTGACACCAAAAAAATATGGTATTTACAATAACACTATAATTTTTTGGATTTACTGAATGGCAATAAAAAGTAACACTAATTAGCATTTGAACACAACAACTCATTAAAATATATACGCTCAACTAAGAAGTGAGAATATACGTTGAATATCTATTTTGCTACTTTCTTCTTTCTCTCTTTCTAAACATTGTTATTTTCGACCTAGAACCAGCTAAATGTCTTCACGCTCACTGTCTAGCCAATCAACCCTATGGACAGGGCTATCTTAAGGTGCAACTCTGCCTTGTGTGCTCCTCCATCTAATCCACTGGCTCCTATAGATGATCGTCATATGCTGCCATGGGGATTACATGTCACACCATGCTACCATAGAGGCATTCATTAGCAAAGGCTTTTACTGCATCTCCTTCATCCTGGCCTACATCTATTGATCGACCATGTCGTCCAAAATGGTTGGCTATAGAAGTGTTTTGGTCTGGTTCATGTGGGGCACCTCACCGACTCTAGAAACACTACTTGCGATTCGCTGGCGTTATATAGTTGAAAGGCACAATGCATCTAGCCACATGCACAACTTGCTCTCTAATAAGATGATCCAACTTCTAGCTCTAACCCAATAGAGCATCCGTCTCACGTCTTCATCATCTAACGTAAAGTAATCTTTGGACTGTTTGAGGTGCAACATGTTTATCACTGACATCAGGATAGCATCTAGATGTGCCACATGAGCAAACTATGCTAGCTTCCTTGCCTCCACCAATGCCTCCATGATGCTCCTCAATAGTACATCCATACCATAATAGTCACGATAGACCTAAGAGCTAGCTAGAGCTCCCACACAACCATCTTGGTGTTGAAGAAAGGAGGAAGGAGAAGATGGCAACATAGACATTTAATGTGCTTTTCTCTCTTCATAATTGAGTGAATATTATATTTTAATGGTTGCGGCTTTCAATAGCAATTACCATGTTTTTCTGTGAAATCTAGAAAAGTAAAAAAAATTAACATGCCTATAAGCAAAGACCACGATTGGTCAGTGTCATACATCAGATTATAATATACTACTATTGTTTATGTAACTTAATGATGACATTGATCGATAAGTGGTGGCTTTAGTTCAATTAAAATCAATTCATTATGTTGAAAACAAATAATGAATAAGTTGGCACATGTCCATAAATCATGAGGGCCAATTTAGAACCCACGAAGACTTTGAATTATTTGATATTTATACTATCTATTTAATGATATACCAATAAATAATTACTACAAAGTTAAAATTTTGCTCTGAAACTTGCACAGGTAACACTTGTCCACTAGAAATCCAAAAGCCACGTATTTAATTTATTTCATTACCGAAATTTAGTAAGGTTGAAAGCGACGACAAACTAATTAGCGTACTTGTCCCAAATGTTTCACCCAACCTCTCCAAATCATGGCTCTTCTTCTCTGTCTCCCCTGTGCTCTTGGTAGATGCTATACAGTATACTTGTGAAGATGTATCTATGATGCAAAACGTGCAAATGCTGACGTTGTGGACCCTCCCGGCCGACACATCACGGCGCATATGTGATGTGATCTGCACTGCACAGTCCAGTACATAGGGCAGACACGGCCATCCGATGGTCAAAAGGATATGATACACAAAAAAACAAGCTATAGCAGTAGTTTACTCTGCTATTGATTAAAATGTTTTACAAGTCAAAATGTCTTACATTTAGGGGGCAGCAAACGAGTAAAATTTTTATATACGTATTCTTAACAATATAAAAACTGAAAAATAAACTAACCTTAAAATCAACTTCAAATTTATTTATTGTTAAAAATTTAATTTTTGGTTTATAAGTATAAACAAAAGCGAAAGATGAGATATTTATATGCCAAAATTTAAATTTCTAATCTTAAATTTGGAGTTAATTTTAAGGTTTTTATTAAAGTTTATTTTTTGGTATTAGCTTTTAAATCACTAAAAATACATATATATATATATAAACAATTTATTCACAAATTATTTTTCATTTTTTCTACAAAGAATCCAAGGAATCTCTCCTCTACTGGAGTATTTTTTTTAAACCGAGGCGGAAATGTTCCGCTTTTATATTAAGAAGAAGAGAATTGACCCAGTTTATAGGTAAACCGGGCCCGAAATCCTTACAAATACACGGTTAATTAAGAAGAACCGGCAAAATCTCCACACGGAAGACACGAGGCCTACTACACAACCAACCACAACAGCGAAGCCCAACATAGGATGCCTCAGCCGCGCTAAACACAAGGCGACACAAACGGCTCCAACCTTGCAAAAGAGGTGTTATCGTTACCGAGTTAGCCATCCAAGCGAACCAGCAGCGCCGACTTCACAGCTGCAACGACATTGTTGCCAGCATGCCAACCAAGCAAATAGCAGCTTCAACAACCTACAAAAAAACATCAGCCAAGTCACCAAAGAGCCACACCAAAGAGCCACTTCCTTCACTCAGCGAGCACTCCACTGGAGTATTGATTTTTACGGTTCAACCCTTCGCAGATTCCCACCCAGTGAGACCGAGACAGAGGGAGGAAAACGGAGGACCGAGAAAACGAGACGCATCTTGGCGTGTGACGATGCATTCGCGCGCGATCCACAGCAAACAGTCAAAAGCCTCAATGGCATTCCGTGCTTTCACCTTGACTGCCTCAACCACAGTAAATTTTGCTTTGCATTTTTTCCCGTTGCAGTTCCTCTGTATTGAAAGGTTCTACTACCCACTACCCTGTTTCGTATTGCAATTCATGGGATTTCTAAATTATAGAAATAGAAAAAAATATAGAAATATAATATGAATGCATGTATAAACATATAAGATTGAGAAACACAGGAATTTTCTCTCTAGCATTGTGAAAATGAGATTGGAATGGATTCTTTTTTTCCTATGTTTTTCTCTCAATAGTGGAGAGATAGGAAATTTTTCTATATTTTTCCTTAGGTGCATTCATTTGAAACAAACGTCGCTATAGTATACAGTTCACAAGATTTTATACTCCTATACGTTTCCTTTGCCAATCCTTTAAAACGAATAGGCCATAAGATTTTTTTAGTATTGTTTAAATTCATCAATTGATGAATGTATATAATTTATATTTATGTCTATATTCTTAGCATCCATGTGAATCTAGACAAATCTAAAAAGTCTTACATTGTGAAAGAGAGAGTATTTAATATCAGATTTGACTCATCCTATATGGCAATATTCTTAGAATGGATAAAATCTTATCTTACAAGTGATTGCTACATCTAATTCAATATTAATTGAAAGCTAACATATAAAATACACTCCCTCTAATACACTGGCCCGATATACTAAAAAAGATTATATATTCAGTACTCTCGTTATTATAATAAAACTACCTATATCATTGTTGCGAATCTTTTAAAAATTGTAGTTTTGCACTACCATAACTTAACTACGTGGTTAAATTTTGTTAAAGCTGTATCCGTGTTATAATGTAGTTTTATGATTTTGTAAGGATATTTTCTATCTCCTAAGCTAACCAATAATTTAAGTAACTCTTTTACTTATATATTGAATCACTTTTCTTTTCACAAATAATATGAAACTATTCAACATCGTGTTTTTCGCTAAATACAATCATATCTTGTCTGTATCACATCTATGCGATGAGGACAGTTGATCTAGATTGAATCCACGCTCAATACACCTGTATAATTTGTATCTAACACAACGTTTGTGCGAGCTATTTCTAATAATAAACCATAAGAAAATAAAACGTAGCAACTCAAACTAATATATCAATAAAACTTGTACATCTATTTTTAGTGGTTTAAAGGCCCGTGTTGAAAATTCGATTAAAATTCAACAACCCTTGAAATCAATTCTTTTAGAAAATTCAAATTATTAGTTACATGTGGCAAGCTACATTCAAATCATTAGTTACATCTGCCAAGCTAACAAACAGAGACGAGTCCATGGATGGGATTTATTTCAGCATGATATTATAGTATAAATTTTTTTAGCATTGAATAGACTTAATAATTTTTTTAGTGACTAGACTTAATTCATTCATGTACATGATTTATTTATATATATATATATATGTCTATATTCGTTTCGTTAGTATATATATGAATTTTGGTAAGGTCGCATCGTCAACCGGAGAGAGTATAAACTTAGCATTTGGCCAAGTGCAGAGTGGTGTGCATGTGTGTTCATCTACATGGGAGCTGAGGAATCACAAAAACTAACAAGAAATAGGAAACTAATAGATCGAGGAACAATTAAAAGAAGAAGAAGAAGAAGAGCTGTACTGAATTTTGTTCAGGGGAAGAGAGGATTAGGAAGAGAATTAAGGTAGGTACACCACATTCCACGTCACTACCACCACTCCTCACCACCCTCCTCAAACCACACCACGTACGATCGAGAATCAGTCGGAGCGCATGCGGTTGAGCTGGTTGAGCGCCGGCTGGAGGATGTTGTAGAGCACCCAGGCGATGGCCGGCGCCACCACGATCAGCAGGAGCAGGCCGCGGTTGTCCCCCTCCGCCGCCGCCTCGGCCGCCAGCTTCGCCACCTCCTGCGCCGCGGACGCCTCGGGGGCGAAGGTGGCGGCGGCGGCGGCGCCGAGGCCGAGGCCGGCGACGAGCACCTGCTCCGACCGCATGCGGTTCAGCTGGTTCAGCGCCGGCTGGGTGATGTTGTAGAGCACCCACGCGATGGCCGGCGCGATGGGCAGCAGCAGCGCGAGGCCGCGGTTGTCGTCGGCCGCCACGTCCGCGATCTGCTGCGCCGCCACCGCGGCGTCCGTCGACGCCAGCGCCGAGAAGAACGCCCCCGCCATCGCCGCGGCCACCGGCGCCGACGACGCCGACAGGCCCTTCTTGGCCAGGCTCTTGAGCGAGACGCTCGGCACCCTGGCGCTCCCGGACGGCGGCGAGGA
Organism: Oryza brachyantha; assembly: GCF_000231095.2. Classification (NCBI taxonomy): domain Eukaryota; kingdom Viridiplantae; phylum Streptophyta; class Magnoliopsida; order Poales; family Poaceae; genus Oryza; species Oryza brachyantha. Next base: position 967,584 of record NC_023170.2, read on the forward strand.
GGACCGCGCCACGATCTTGGCCGGCTTAAGCATGGCCATCGCAGCTACGGTGGTCGCCATTGACGCCTTCCTCTTCTTCCTCCTCCTCTCCGAGCTCTAGCTCACCTTGCAGCTGCAGCTATGACCGGTGCAGCTCGACGCCGGCGTGTGTGCGTGCAGCTTCTTGGGTCGGGTGGATGCAATTCTGAGCGTGAGCGTGATGTCGTCGCTGCGTTTCTTTCTACGACGGCGGATGCGGCTTATCTGCATCGACGATGGAAGGAGGCGAGTGTGTGCTCCAGGTTTGCAGCCTTATCTCGCGCCCCGCGACGCCATTGGCTGCGGACCAACCCCGTGTGGGTCTCACGCGCTGACGTGGCGGTCAGGCTGGTGAAATGGGGAAATCTTGGAAGCCTTGGGCCTGGCCATGCTTAGATGGCAAAGAGGAAGGGTTACATCGAATGTTGAAAAAAGTTTTCGGACACGAATGAAAAATGAATTTATGTAAACCGCGGGGACGAATTTTTTGAGCCTAATTAAGCTGTCATTAGCACATGTTAGTACTGTAGCACTTATGACTAATCATGGAGTAATTAGGCTTAAAAGATTCGTCTCAGGATTTCTGTGCAATTAGTTTTTTTTCTTCTATGCTTAATGCTCTATTTAAATGTCCAAACTTCACTGTGATGTTTTTGGATAAACTTTTTGGAACTAAACATGCCTCGAATCTTCTAGGCTGCTCTAGAATGTCCCATCATCTGGCATCAGCAACGTTCTATTCTATAGAGGTGCTCCCTCACTTAAAAAGAATCAATTTTTGGAATTTATATCTAGCAATTTATTTACTATAGAAGGGAAAGAGTATAGATTATTAAGACCATTTTAGGGGAGCCTAAATTGGATAGCGAGAGAGCTCTAGCTAACCAATTTTCCATTTTATGGAGCTAGAATTCACCAAACAGTTTAGCTTCACCTAAAATTAGAGTGGAACAGACCGAACCGAACCTAAAATTAGACTGAAACAGACCGAACTATTTTGAAAAGATAAACTAGAAAAATATAGGATGGTTCGCGGTATTGCTCCACAGTTGGAATTTAACAGTTTTGCTCAAATCTACCATCCTATTTCGCTTCAATTTACTTAAGAGTCCTCGTCGTTTGGTTTTTTTCTAAAAAAAGCTAAAGGTTATAATCACAAATGAAAAATAATTTAGAAACAAAAATCACTGTAACTAACCGATGATTTAACCATCGCATATCTGGGGAGGACAATACGGCGAGTGCTTCTGATTTCCGGCGTATATTCAACATTTCAATATTAAATATCCACGAATTACTTCATGCATAAACCGCACGATATAATGGAATGGACGGTGCACAACAAACCGAATTAGATACAGCACAAAAGTAAAAAATATGGTAGCAATTATTCACTCCCTAAATGCTTCCTCCACCTGATGGAAATGTGAGTCATCAGATTAGAGGGAGGGGAATCCTGCGTTTCAGCAAATTATTTTGTCAGGGAAGGAACTACGGAGGAAGAAACCAAAGACAGGCTGATTACAAATTTTTCAACAGAGTTCCATTTCATGGCAAGATCTGCTTGCAAACTCAGCCCTCGAGCTGCAGCTTCTTGAGTGTATCGATGTGTTTCGCTGGGTTCAGGCCCTTGGGGCAAGCATGGGTGCAGTTCTTGATGGTATGACAACGGTAGAGCTTGAACTCGTCATTGATGGAATCCAGGCGCTCCTTTGTGAACTGGTCACGGCTATCCTGTATCCACCTGCAACAGCGAATGGATGTTCATAGGGCAGAGCAATCACAAGGTATGGCATTACCAACAACATAAATCAACACATCACCAGACATCAGATCATGTTAAGATTTTTGCTTCATGATAAAACTAGAGCAGACAAACCAAACCTACCGTACCTTATATTCACTATAGAATCAAACACAATAACATCATTATGTATAGACAGCAACTATAGTGATATCCAAGCTACCAGAACATTCCTCAAATCTAATACAAAACCGTAGTTCACAACTGTGCACCAAATCAGGTAAAACTGGGCAATATAAAGCCAAATGTGAAGTATAATATGGCACAGCCAAATCAAACACTATGATGCTAACAAGTTTTATTTTCTCCCTTATTTTTGCAGTTAACAATTTAACAGGCAGTGCAGCTGAGCTCAATTGACATCCAAGGTATTCATCTAGAAGGCCAAAGGAAAAGTTGTTAAACAAAAAAACATCAACAAACAAGTGACGTCAAACAGATCATGCCATGAACTCAGCAGGAAAAGTAATGAAATGTTGCTGAATCCAGCACAAACAACAGATAATCAAGTCTATGTGCTGTGAATTGTGAAGCATTGCAAATTGAAATGATGGCCCAACAGGTTGAATGCTTTAACCAACAAAATTCCATATGTAAAACACACCGTTTAATTCAGATCAGATATAACAAGCTAGAGTGCATGGCACAGGAGTTTGCAAGAATGTGCTATTAACTTTCTACCATACATAGGCATAGAAATAACATTTAGAATTGAATACAAGTAACCCAAAGCTAAACAAATTAAACTACACACTGTGAGACAGTTATTCACTAAGTATAGCTGAACCTGCAAACTGTAATGAATCTACAAATAAACTGTAAAATGTAAAGGTAAATTCATGACTGTGCACAACTTGATGGTCAAGGATCTTCAGCAATCAAGAATACCATATCATCGGGGAGTAAAAAAGGGGCGTTCCAAGCCTTTTAACTTCATAAATGCTCAATAGGCAGACAAACAGTACAGTACACTGGTTCAACTAAATAATTGAAAAGAGCGCCACACTGGCTACTGGTCAAAAGATTGAAAAGTAGTTTCAGGTATCAAACACTGAAAAACTGCATCAAGGCAAACTTATTATGCTGGACTACTGCAGAGCTAGTGCTTTGATCTATTGGTTTGTTAGCATCTACCAAGACGCTTTCTTCACACCCAACAATTCACCCTTATTAGCCAATGACCGGAACACAATACGAGACATGCGGAATTTCTTGTAAACAGCGCGCGAGCGGCCTGTGAAGATACAGCGGTTTCTAAGGCGTGTCATGGAGCTATTTCTTGGCAACTTGGACAGCTTATAGCGAAACTGGTCCCGCATATCTGCTGGAAGATCAGGGTCCCTACAAACAGCCTTATAAAGCTTCCCTTTCAGTTCATGTTTTGCTGCGAGCAATCTACGTTTGTGATCCAGCAAGTTTCTCTTCTCCGACACCCCATGATATCCTCGAGCTTGGATGTGCATGAACATGTTGGGTTTTGGTTTGATTAGCGTCCCCAACAGCGGAAGCCTAAAAAGGGTGAATGTGTCATGGACTTAGCAACATCCTAAAGCTTACAGCAAAAACAATAATCATATTAGACAACGATCATTCAATTTAAGGGAAATAAGTGCCAAAGGGATGCACCACATAAATCTGTAGCATCACAGATTTGGTAAATCAACAGCCACTAAACGCTAGCAAAGGTGGAAACTACTGAAAGAGGCAGCAGTCAAGCACTACTACAGACAATCTATCCAAATAAGAGTTTAACCACATTATGGCTTTCAATCTCATTAGGAATCAGCCACTACTAAAACTAGTATAGAAATAATTTCCTATTTTGATACCAAATTTCTATTTTGATACCAAATTTGTGATGAAAAAGGGCATAATACTTATGTGTTCTGTCAGCAAATGCTTCGAATGTGTCTGATCTGTCTAAAACTAGAAAACAGCAGCAGCCCTTTAACAAGTTTCATTATCGCAGTGTATTCACTAACAGTCAAGTAGCTGCCAAACAAACATACGATCCTACAAAAGAGGATCGAACGGTTCATGAATACATAAAACAGCTGAACAATCACACGAAAAGAAAACATTTGCACACAAGCAACACTTACACAAATACAGGCACCCAAGTCAAACAAGTCTATGCATCACTCCACAACCATTTCGCAATCACCATCACCCGATCAATCACATGCCAATCAATTAGCAAGCAGATCCATCACATCAACAGACAAGCTTCACATCACCATAGAATGGAGGCAGGGAAGGGGCGGTATACCTATTGGCGTGGAGCAGCGCGGCGGGGCCGAGGTACTCCTCGGGGTTCCACCAGTAGGACGGGCAGGAGGTGGAGCAGCAGGCGCAGAGGATGCACTCGTACATGCCGTCGAGCTTGGCGCGGTCGGCCTTGGTCTGGGGGATCTCCTTCCCGGGCTGCGGCGGCGAGTCCTTGCGCTTGAGCCACGGCTCGACGCTCTTGTACTGGCTGTAGAAGTTGGTCATGTCGACGACGAGGTCCTTGATGACGAACATGTGGGGCAGCGGCGAGATCGTGGATGCCGAGGAGGCGGAGGAGATCTTGGTGAGGCAGGCGAGGCCGTTGTCGCCGTCGATGTTCATGGCGCAGCTGCCGCAGATCCCCTCGCGGCAGCTGCGGCGGAAGGTGAGCGAGGGGTCCTGCTCGTTCTTGATCTTGAGCAGCACGTCGAGCACCATCGGCCCGCAGTCGGAGAGGTCCACCTTGTAGTCCTTCAGCTGCGGCTTCGTCGACGGCGAGTCGGGATCCCACCTGTAGATCGAGAACGTCTTGGTGTTCGCCCTCGACGGCGGCGGCGGCGCGGGGGACGACGAGTGGGGCTTGGACGCGACGAGGCGGGAGGAGAGCGCCGGCGAGAGGAGGGCGCGCGCCGCCGGCGAGCGGCGGAGCAGGGCGACGGCGGCCATCGCGGCGGATTTGGGGTTTCACCTTCTCTCTCTCTGCTTTTTCTCTCTCCTCTTCAATTGGGTCAGAGGGCGTGTGCCCGGCTCAGGAGGAACTGGCTATATATAGTCCGGCACGTTGTAGGGTCTCTGACATGTGGGGCCAGGGCAGGAGGAGGGAATGGAATGGCGGTGCGCTAGGGTTGGGGAGGGTGAGAGGATGACATGTGGGCCCGGGGGTGTTGGGCCGTTCTGTGGATCGGAGGGTGGAGATGTGGACAAGTTATGGGCCGCTTGGTGGAAGACGAAGGAAACTTGTTTAAGCCACCGTTCGAATGAGAGACTTAGTCTTAGTTCACTTGAGGTTATCAAATTCTTAACCATATTATGTCAAAGCATAAGGAAATCTTGACATATTCTTTTCAAGTTATTTACATGTGAAGACATAGTATAGTGGAAATAAAATTTGCTATAATTGTGGCTATAACCAAACAGCTACCATGTTAGTTAAAGTTGTCTAAAGTTATGTACGGTAAACTGTGACAAAGTGTGGCTAGCAACAAAACACCTCCTAGGTGTTAATCATCCCAAAGTTAGAAAATAGATTAATTTGATTTTTAAGAATACCTCTCTGTATATCTTTTTTTTAAAGTGAGTTTGTAAAATCATGCTTAGGGAGAATCGATTAAGTACCTTCTCTGATTTTTAATGTGTTCTCATATATTTTTTTAAATTTTCTTCTAGATATGCAAATTTACAGGTCATACCTAAAATTCCTTTAATAATAAATTAAATCAAAATAAAATAATTAACAATTAATAAAAAATTCAAATATGATAAATAGTCAAACGAAGATCTAACAACACTTTAAACATTAAGAACAGGGAGATTAACTCTAACTAGAAGCCAAAACGAACGCCGCCTGAGGAAAATGTTCTTTCCAAAGAGGAATGTTAGTTTGGATCGGATTTGTTAAGACAGGTTATTTTTCATTTTGGTTTGTTTCTGTTTTGACTCTGATCTCATTGTTGCATCTGCATACTAGTGAGTTTTGGTTTGTTTCTTTTCTGACTGTGATGTCATGCCGCATATAATGGGGGAATACTCTAGACAGTTCAAGAAATAGAAATAATGTATTTTTTTCCTTAAGTTACTTGAAATTATATGCTAGCATCATAACATGGTCGTGTTAAAAAATTCTTTCACAAGCCTTTTTTCCTATATCAAGAGATTGTTTACACCCTGACCAAATGATGAAGTACCCATCAAGTGGGCTTTGGGGCCTTATATCAGAGCCCATATCGCTCTATTCCACCGTAGGCTTCTGGCCCACAAAAGGCCCATATGTTTTACAAGGCCATTTTCTTTTTCATATCCTTACAGCATTACTGCAGGAGTAAAATATTCTTGTATGTATTCAACACATTCAAAACGAAAGAAAGGTTATATTAGGGGTGATTGTTTGGTTATTTCATGGAAAAAAGCCAAACAACATATTTGTAAATGAAAAAAATTATGAATAAAAGTTTTATACACGTATACTTAGCGATCTAAAACCAAGACTGGAAAGTAAACTTCGGTGAAAAAACCTCAAAATCAACTCTAAATTTAAGATTGAAAATTTAAATTTTGGATAAGTTTAAGCGAAAATATGAGTGATTGTTTAGGTACCCTCTTTGATTTATGTCCTTCTAAAAGGATTCAGATTGCCCAATGAGAGATCTTGTGGTAGGGGTCCATCCATTACACTGAAATGAAATCTTTCTCCGGTGTCTAGTACCAGTGTGTACTACAATAAGACAGGCAAAATCAAGTACTACAACCCCATTGCCATTGAAGAGGGTTTTACTCTCATGATCCTTTTGGTTTCATCTCCTACACACCATGAAGAGAGATCCTGTCCCAGCAATGGGCGCACTGTATCTGCAGTAATATCACTTCATTGACTAGTAGCCTAGTGCAGGAGTACCTTCCATTGCCAGCTTAAATGAGATCTGGCTAGCCAGCCAGAGCTGTGATACTGGTACTGGTAGCAGCAGCAGCAGAGTACTCTCACGTTAGGGTTCATGGACATGCTCATTCAGTATAGCAGCCAAGGGAGAATTTTTCTGAAGATTTTCGCCATTACAGCCCACACAATCTCATGGACAGGGCAGGCAGGGTGAGATGCTGCAACAGAAGCATAGAAATGAGCCGTCTTGTCTGCCTTCTACGGCTCATTGCAGCATGTGCAGTGCAGCTCTTTTTACACCAAGAAGAAGAAGAGGAGGAACAGTGGCTGTTAATCTTTTACTACTCTATCCGTTTTGACGTTGTTAACTTTTTTATATACGTCGTACTATTTGTCTTATTCAATTTTTTTAAAAAATATATAAACATATATATATCCATAAAAGTATATTTAAAAATAAATGAAATGATATAAAAATAATTAATAATTATATAAATTTTTTAAATAAAACAAATGGTCAAACGTATATAAAAAGTCAACGACGTCAAATATTTAAATACGGAGGGAGTATATAGTACTGTTCTTCTTCTTCTTTTTTACTGCATTGTTCTGCAATTAGAACAACTGTACAGGAGGTATGTTATAAACTTCTTTATTGTTGTGTCCATGTGGGTGTCGAATGATGATTAGAATAAGCTAAACCAGGTGAGTAAACAAATATATCTACCTAGCATAATTATGAGAACCTTTTCAACGTTGGGCAGAGCTCTGTTTGCTGGCCTCTACTGTCGTAGCTTCGGTGTCAGCTAAACCAAGAGGTCAAACTAATTAAGGTCGAATCTTTTCAGACGAGACGACCTACTGCTATCACCGCAAGCTACACTGTTTGTCTTACCCATAGATTTTTCTCTACAAATTATGAGATCTACTGATTTTATTAGAGTTTAGGACACTTAGACTAATTCTCAAACTGTTGTTTGGCTGTTTGTTAGCCATAGAATGATATAGACATTTTTACTGAGGATATAAATCCTCAGTTACAAATGCCAAAAATGGACAAAAAATTAAAACGAGTTGGACATGTTTTGAGGGGGAAAAAACCACTGTTGCTTCCACGGATTAGCTCAGTTGGTTAGAATTCTTCGTCTCAATCTTTTCACTTCTATATATGCTTATAAGCTAAAAATTAAATCTTTAACCTTAAATTTAACCTTAAATTTAAAGTTGATTTTGGTTTTCTCATCGAATTTTATTTTTCAGTCTTGGATTTTAGGAGTAGATCGGTAAGAAAAATTTTATTCATAAATTATTTTTTTATTTGCAAAGATGTCCATCCTTACCGTGGAACTCGTGAGATTATAGACTTGATAAGAGTAATCGTGTTAGATTATAATTATTCTTTTAATCAACCATCTTAGTATACGTTGTCATAATCTTTGGATGTGCATATTTTCTTAAAAAATGATTGCAATAGACTGGAGACTGATAAAATTGTGCCTTTAAAAAAATTGCCACAGACTAGAGAAGGAAGGATGCATGCATGATACTGGAGTAAACACGATGGATCATCCTTGGCCTATCCGAGTTAGGAGGCTAGGAATAAAGCGACAACCGCATGGTTGAGTTGATTGGATTCGAAGACTGTGCCATGCAATGTTGGACCATTGATCAATCACTAAACAATCATTAGAAAAATAACCAAACAAGTCGCCGGAGCCAACTAATCTTGGTCCCCCCCTGTGGATCATTTCTACCGAATCCTCATTAAAAGAAGAGATGCAAATTATGGTGTTGGAGTCGATTCCCTGCTCAGAAAAAAAACCCACATCGGCTGCTTTTATATTGGTGAAATAGGTATAAGAAAATTCAGAACACATTCTTTGTTTCTTGACAGTGTTGTTATGAAAATGTACAGCGCAGAATTTGCATATGTCATATTGTGAAAAGCAATTGCAATTTACTTCTAGATATTTTGAATACAATCAGAAAAATATTCTTAAACGAACTCACCCTCTTACAGAGATATTAGTCATAGCATTTAAAATCTATCCATAAAATTTAATGGCTAAATGCACCCGTTTGTAATTGGAGTCTAAAAAAAAATAGAATCAAGAGTAACAAATAGTTACTGTGGAGGAAGAGAGTAATTCATACAAACTCTTATTGCTAGTACAACACCTAAACATATTAAGTCCAACTTTAGAACAAATACAAATAATGAAACAAAAAATTTCATACTCACATTAAAAAATCATGGACCAGCCCAAATGATATATATAACTTTATGTAACACGCGCACCCTTGAATTTTAAACGATAGCCATTTATTCCTCACTCGAAAATAAAATCTATCACATTCGTTGTATTACGATAGCATTCTCTGAGATAAATCACTCATATATAGCGACTTTTGAACTTAGCAATTATAAAATTATCGCTGGTCAAAATTTTAAGAGCCTATAATTAATATCTTACCATAAGGGTAAAAGAATATTTATGTCCAGGACAACTGATTGAGTCAAAAAGTTAGATCGCTCACCAGGTACACGACAATAGTACTATATCTTTTAGCCCTCTTGCTGCCAAAATTTCCATGGCATGGGAACAAAAAATACTTCCTTCGTTCAAATATATAAGAGTAAGTATAGAGAAAAATAATCAGCATATCCCTTATTCAACAAGTATTGGTTGAAATAAGCATGGTTGAGCGGTATGATGGGATGAGTACAATTTTCAATGAAAATAATAGAAGTGCGAAGTGATAATTAGTACTATAAAATATCTTATATTTAAAAATAAGATAAACCACTAAAATCTCTTATAGATTTGACCAGGCGGGCATTTGACCAGGCGGAGTAAGATGGTGTTTTCTATGCGGATGAAATAAGAAAGGTTATTTGTTATAGCTATTTAATAGTATAAACAATAAAATTTAACCACAACAAAATAAAATATCTACTTTAGAAATGTGATGAACTTCTATATATATTTTTAAAAACTACACCTCTTTGGCACACAAATAGTTTATTTAATGATATAAATGATGAAATTAAATTGTATAAATTTGAGATATAAAGACTTTTTTTATAAAGAAATATGTTACTAGTTTGAAAAACATACGTACAAAAGTCAAGAATTAAAAGAAATAATCTTAAGTAAGAAACACAGTTGTCTTTAACTTAGGCCATGTTTAGTCCTCAAAACTTTTCCCAAAGGTATCATATCGAATCTTTAGACATTTAAATAGAGTATTAAATATACATGAACATTAAAACTAATTACACAGTTATGGAACAAATTATGAGACGAATCTTTTAAGCCTAATTAGTACATGATTAGCCATAAGTGTTACAATAACCAATATGTAGTAATGACGAATTAATTAGACTCAAAAATTCGCCTCGCAGTTTTCAGGTGGAATCTAAAATTTATTTTTTCCATTCGTGTCCAAAACCCTTTTCAACGTCCGATCAAACATTTGATGTGACTCTTTTAAAAAAATTTTTTGACAACTAAACGAGATCTTAAAAAATAAACGTGCAAACGCCGAGAAAAGAATATCATAATACCATATCAACAGGTGTCAATAGAGAGGAAAAAAAACTGCAGTAAGAAAAAACAAAGAGGCAGCAGCAGCGGTGGGGTCACGGGGCCTCGCGCACACAACGCAACAGTAAATCTGACGCCACCCTCTCCTCCCAAACGTCCCTACCCACGCAACAGAAATCTCACTGACAGCTGGGGCCCGGTCCCACGTGTCATCCGCGTTTTGCCAGCACCGCGCACCCGCTGCCCCTCCCGCCCGTTACGACTCGGGGCGCCGCGGTAAAAAGACGGGAACGCCCCTCGCCGTTGCCGCCTATTTACGTCGCCCGGTGCCATCGCCGGCGGCACGGCGTACGAGGCCGCCCCCCCCCCCCCGTCCTCCCGCCTCCGCCACCGCGGCGTCCCCGCGGAGTCAGCCTGCCCTTCGCCTTCGCACGTATTCACGGCCCTGCCACTCCCCCCGGCTTCTTCTCTCACTTCGCTGCACTGCCACTGGTGCGGCTGCTTCTCTTTCCACTCCGGGAGAGCCTGTCTCCGTGCCGTGCTCGCGCTATTAATGCGGTGGTGAAAGAAGGGAGCGGCGCGGCGGTGGAGGTGGAGGTGCAGACGGGGGGTGGGGCGGTGGGACTGTGGGAGTGGGCGTACTGGCGTGGTGCGGAAAAGCCGCGGCTTTTTTTTGTCCTGCGTCGTCGTCGTCGTCTTCGTCGCCGGGAGGTGTGCTGCTTCCGTTCCCTAATCCCCATCTTCCGCTTCGGTTCTTTGCTCGGCGGTGGCGTTTGTTTGTCCTTTCTCTTGGATCCTTCTCTTCGGTCTGCGTGCATCGTCTAGAGCTGCGAAAATGTCTCCAATTTTTTCCCTTTTGTTTTTTTCTGCGTGTGTTCCCTGGGGTGGATTGAATTCATCTGCGGGGGATTATTTCCCCCTTTCGTGAGGCTGTTGCACTGCGAGATCGTTCGGTATGAAATTATGGGCTCGAAATTCTCCATTTTTTTGGTTTTCTTTTCTGTTCTTGGGTGCATTTTTGCATTTGGGTTTTATGCCTCTCCCTGGCAAGTTGCAAGGTTTTTCTATGGCTGGTTGCATCCAGGCGCCCGATTGACTTCCATCTGCAATTCGTTTTGCTCCGCCTATCTCGGCAAGTTGGTTGCATGGCAATGCTGGTTAGGTGAAACCGCAGGGAGCGGTTGTTTCTGCAGATTTTGCGTTGATGGTCTCTGGCCCTCTGCTCCTTGCATACAAGATCGAAAAAAAAGATGATTTTTCTGGGGAGATTTTGCGTCATGTTTCAGACTGTGTGGACTGTGCAATGCATCGTTTGACTGCGCCTTTTGCATTGAGGACTAAATTGTTTTTCTCTATATTTATCTGCATCGCAGCAGTGTTCAGCTGGCGTGGCTCAGAATCTCAGCGAGGTTACAGCACTGACAGCACTCTAGTTCATTGGGAGGTTACAAGATGATTGAGGGGAGGAGGCATTCGGTGGACATTCCGATTTCGAGGGCCCTGTTGGCCGTGATGAGGTCCAGATCTCTGAGGGACCCTGAGACCAACTCGCTGGCCAAGTTCTCGGCCAAGAAGACCATCTGGGAGGGCTGTTCTCTCGAGGAAGACGACCTGGAGGGGAGCAATTATGGCAGGCATAGTTTTAGTTACAACATGTATGATCATCTCCAGAGGAGAAGGGAGGAATTTGGGGAGAGCGCAAGGTCCGGCCGGCTGGCGAACTCGCCAATCAACATCATCAAGGCCAATGCGAGAGTGAAGGCGGCGCTTCATAACCAGAACTGCTCCTCGGTGATTTCAGGGATGTCAAGGGCAACAAGGGACAGAGCATCCTCTTTGATGATCGAAGGAGAGCAATTAGGTCGGAGGGAGGGAGCTACATTTCAGGAAAGCGCGAGAAGTTTGCTTCAAAAGTACCGGCCCAAGGTCTTCTCCGAGCTGGCTGGACAAAATGTTGTTGCTCAGTCTCTTTCAAGCGCTGTTTTGAAAGGAAAACTTGCTCCTATCTATCTCTTCCATGGTCCGCATGGCATAGGCAAGACATCTGCGGCTAGAATATTTGCAGCGTCACTGAATTGCCACTCTCCAGGTCAGAACCAACCTTGTGGGCACTGCGAGGAGTGCTTGGCCATATTCTCAGGAAACAGTAACAGTGTGATAGAGGTTGATGCTTCCAAACTGGATTGCAAATCTAGAGTTGCTGCCTTGCTCAGGAATGCCTGTGAAGTTCCTGCTTCTTCGCACTTCAAGGTTCTTATTGTAGATGATTGCCAACACATGGATAAGGAGGGATGGTACTCTGTCTACAGTAGCCTTGAAGGGATCCCTGACAGCTCAATCTTTGTGATGATCACATCTGACATTGACAAATTGCCAAGCAGTTCAGTTGGATGGTGCCAGAGCTACAGGTTTTGCAAGGTAGACGATGCAGAGATCACCCTCCGATTGAGTATGATTTGCATGAATGAAGGTATGGAGTTCGAAGCTGAAGCACTGGAGCTTATTGCTCGCAAGGCCAATGGTTCCATTCGAGATGCAGTTCAAATGCTTGACCAGCTTACTCTGCTAGGAAAAAGGATCAGCAAGTCAGTAACATATGATCTAGTAAGTTAATCACTTGAGTTTTCTAACATTGAAATAATACCACCAGAAATAAGTTTGCCTTGCTCCATGTTTGGTGACTGCACATTAACTCACTATGCTGTTTTTTCAGATAGGCGATGTCTCAGATGAGGAGTTGCTTGATCTTCTCAATTTGGCCTTTTCATCGGATGCTGCTACCATTGTCAGGAGGGCTAGGGAGCTTTTGAGTTCAAAGGTTGACCCCCTGCAGTTATTAGCTCAGCTTGCAAACCTTATCATGGATATTTTAGCTGGGAGGCACCAGTCTGATTCTTCGGAAGTCAGAAAAGTTACTGGTAAACATACATGTATGCCCCCTCCCTCCTAAGTGCAGTCTACATATTGAATAGCTGCAGATCTCTTCTTTCTAATGCCAAACTGTTTAAGCACTGTAATATGTTGTCGTTTCACGGAATCCTTATCTTGAAGATATTTTCAACCTTTAAGGCTCTAAACGGTTTACACTAAAGTGTTATTTACATATCATCTAATCTTATCTCGTAAATTCTCAGCTGCTGAAGTCGATGTGCACAAGCTTAGGAATGCACTGGAAATACTTTCTGAAACTGAAAAGCAATTGAAAACCACGAAGAACCAGTCTACATGGCTTACGGCAGCACTGTTACAGTTTAATATGAGAGAGCCCTACTGCCTAGATGATGCCGCAGTTTCAAGCATGTTCACAGAGAGTCAGACAGGTAAATATCATTCTCGGCTTCACAGGGTATTACATTACTGTCAGTTATCCTGTGCCCATGGGAGTTAAATTATTTCATGCAACTGTTGCCACCGAGTCACTTTCTCATGCTCAGCTCATTGAAAGCTATTTATTATGCAGATGATGGGGCTGCTATCTTGAAAGATGAAAGCTTAGATACTAGTTCTCACCTTTGCTATCAGAACAAAATTGGTTGTCTAGATATGAATTTAGGAGATCCAGATGTACTAGAGACTATATGGATTAAGGCTATTGAGAACTGCACATCTAAGCCACTTCATAGTCTGTTGAGAAAAGACGGGAAATTGTCATCCCTCTACACCACCCAAGGTAATCCATCTAACTGTGTGTTGGACCTTTTTTCTTCTGTTTTGTTTGGGAGGCAGATTCATTTGTCATTTTATCCATAATGAGAACATTTTCCTATTCCTATAGTCTTTATTTTGTGCTGATCCATCATACGTCTTTATTCAGCCAGTTGTTCATTGTTGCTTTTCAGAAAGCACATGTTTGTCTGAGCTTATGTATCATGTAGCAAACAGGTATATCTGCTGATAAGCTAGTGTTCTTGATGAGGTGGTTCATCGTTGTCGCTATCTTTTAGCGCATACCTTCCCTGTAGTCATTGCTGTTCAGCATTGGCCTCGAATCCAAACGGCATGCTAGATTGCTAGTAGCATCACTGCATGCCTGCACTGCAGAATTTTCAAGTCGAACTCATTCTATTTTATTTTGAGTTGCAGGTGTAGCAGTTGCTGAGCTGCAGTTCTGCCACCCTGAGGATGTACCTACAACAGAGAGCTTCTGGAAGCCACTTGTGGTTTCTCTGCAGAATTTGCTGAAGTGCAATGTGGATATCCGAATCAATCTTTCCCCAATCTCCGCCAGAAATGGAGTCGTATCCAAGAATTCATCAGTCAGCCTGGTCATGCAATCCAGGGAAGAGGATCAGGAGACGCAAAATCTGGTCTCGACAGGTTGCAGAACAGTAGCTTCATCAAGAAAAGAGTGTCCTTCTCCACTCGTGGGGCAACCGAAGGAGAAGCCGTCGCATATTCTGGGGTGCCTCCATGCTACCGATGGCGATCCGGTCGATGCCGAGTCAAGGATCTTGAGCTACCAGAAGATCTCAGTCATACCTGAAGCATCCACTCCAGGGAATGGTTCCTTCAAAGCTGGAGGGCACACACCAAAGGTTGACGAAGGCAGAGCTCGCCGAGGCTGTCTCTCCAAGATCCTACAGCGTGGTGCTCATGATCCTTACCAAAAGCCGCGATCTCACGATAAAAATGGAGCTTTGCCTCGCAAGGGACTATTCAAGTGCTGTTTCTGTAAGATCAGACCAGACTGCAAGACGAAAGCGGAAGAAACTGATGTGTTCCAAGGACACAGCAAGAACTGAAACAAGGTTGGTGGTGATGATTTTCATTTGGTTGAAGCTGACTACAAGTTGTCCATTCTTGTATACTGGTATGTTAGTTGAGCTCTGGGTTAGAATCACCTAAGTTTAGATCAAAGTATGTGAATCTGTTAACTGCATCTTTCTTGTGAGTTCTGACACAATAGGTGCGCATCACTGACACAATGTTGATGCCCAAAACTGGCTTAAAAATGTTCAAAACATTCCTGGTAGCTCAATGATTGACCATCAATTTGATCTCATTGTTTATCTAAGTAGTTAATCATTCAATCATGGTGCAAATCAACTGGAAAGATTAGATTACCCGTGCGTGTGCATCTCATCTGAGCTGCAATTCAGCAGCATACCGTGATCTTTTCTCAAGATGACGCTACGATCATCAAAGGAAATTGCTATGCGTACGATTCAACCATTTAACTTAATACGACTAAATGGTTACAGTGTTTCAGTCATCAAAGGAAATTGCTATGCGTACGATTCAACCATTTAACTTAATACGACTAAATGGTTACAGTGTTTCAGTCATATGTAGGATAGTGGGACTGATCGTCAAAAGTCAATTGTTTGCTCTCCTTTGTCGCGCATTGAACAATGCCTAAAGCATAACCAGCATAACCAACAATGATTCAGCGTAGTTAACACATGTTCAGATTTCCTTTAAAAAAAAGAAAAAAAAAATCTCCGGCGATGCTGCTGAAGCTCTCTCTGCCGGCGGCGGAGCTGGAGAGGTGCTCCGGCAAATATGGGCTCCACGCAAGTCGAAATCGATCCTTCGTTTCCGGCCATGGCCCATGGCGGCGACGAAGCTCTTAACCCATCCGCCGTGGCGTACATTGTTCACCAAGGGCACCGTCGCCGCCGGCCGCCGCTTGACGGATCACCGGAGAGAAGATGCACGCGCGCACAGGCGGCGGCCGAGGCAAGGAGTACATGCCGCGCCAACTGCGCACCGGGAGGGAGAGGTCCCCTGTCGTCGCCGGCGTTCACGAGGAGTCCGGTGACTCCATTATTACAAAAATTGTTTATTTCCGCGCAAAAAACAACGGACAAACCTAAGGATCGGGTGTAAAAGATCAGCACCTAATCCTTTTCACTTCTACTAGCCAAAAATTCAATTTTAAATTTTTAAGTTTTTTATTTTTATATCGCTATATACAAAGTTTTATTATAAAATCATTCTTTTATAAATATACTGCCAAACCATCACCTCACCCATCCTCCGTTGGATTGGCAGATCATTCGTTCACGCCTGACTTAGGCCTGGTTTAATTCCTAAAATTTTTTCAAAAATATTACATCAAATCTTTAAATCTTTAAATGTAAATATTTAAATGAAGCATTAAACATAGATGAGAATAAAAACTAATTGCACAGTTATGGAAAAATCATGACATGAATTTTTTAAGCCTAATTAGTCCATAATTATCCATAAGTGCTATAGTAACCTACGTGTGCTAATGACGGATTAGTTAGACTCAAAAGATTCGTCTCGCAGATTCCATGCGAGCTGTGAAATTCGTTTTTTCATTCGTGTCCGAAAAACCCTTCCGACTTACGATCAAACATTCGATGTGACCCTTTTGCCAAAAATTTTTAGCAACTAAACCACGCCTTACTTTTTCCACTGACCGTTTACAAGGAGGAAACCATGTATATATGCATGCATGTGTATCCTAATAGTTTAGGAGAACATTAAATCATGATTTTCTTTTAAATATTGATTTGATTTATAATTTGATTGAATGGTTATATTTGTTGTAATTAATTCTTTACAACAATATCTCACATAACTATGTTTCAGATACTACCCGATTGATGTTTAATGTTTCATCCTCCGTTGGATTGGCAGATCATTCGTTCACGCCTGACTTAGGCCTGGTTTAGTTCCTAAATTTTTTTCAAAAATATCACATCAAATCTTTAAATCTTTAAATGTAAATATTTAAATGAAGCATTAAACATAGATGAGAATAAAAACTAATTGCACAGTTATGGGAAAATCATGACATGAATTTTTTGAGCCTAATTAGTCCATGATTATCCATAAGTGCTATAGTAACCTACGTTTGCTAATGACGGATTAGTTAGGCTCGAAAGATTCGTCTCTCAGATTCCATGCGAGCTGTGAAATTCGTTTTTTCATTCGTGTCCGAAAAACCCTTCCGACTTACGATCAAACGTTCGATGTGACCCTTTTGCCAAAAATTTTTAGCAACTAAACCACGCCTTACTTTTTCCACTGACCGTTTACAAGGAGGAAACCATGTATATATGCATGCATGTGTATCCTAATAGGTTAGGAGAACATTAAATCATGATTTTCTTTTAAATATTGATTTGATTTATAATTTGGTTGAATGGTTATATTTGTTGTAATTAATTCTTTACAACAATATCTCACATAACTATATTTCAGATACTACCCGATTGATGTTTCATCCCATATGAAAAATGTTTTATTATTTACCAAAAAAATCTTTCAGCTATTCAAATAATAATAACAATTGAATCCTACTCTAAAACTTTCTTCATTGTAAACATTGAGTTTTATCTACAAAAACCACATGTATTATCTATCCAATCAAAAGTAAAAAAACATAATAAAAACTCACTTTTATCATTTTGATTTAACATAAATGAGCATAGAACCTATATTAAACGAAACAGATCTGACCCTTGCTTATCTATAGTGACCATGAAACAATGTCAAAACATCTAAGGGACGATTCTAATCCCACCTAAAAGTACATCGAGTTATATCTATTGAAACATATCAAAATACTTACTAACATGCCACCACAACATTTTGATGTAACACAAAAACACATTGAAAAAACATACTGGGCCATCGAAAAAATAGTTTCATTTTAGATTTGTCTCTTCCTCCTCTCCAATGGGCATGAAACAAAATCAAATTACACAGTAAAACATCCCCATCCAAAAAAAACACATATTTTTATTTTATTATAATATAATCATATAGAATCTTATTATAATGATCTAATTACCACGGACACAATGGTCAAATTAGATCATAGATTAAATAACTAGTTGAGAATAAAATATTATTTAAAGATTGCTAACGACTTTACTTCGTCTAAGGGACACGTTAGGACTTAAGCCGAGGTGCAACAACTAGAGCACGCCCGATCTTTGAGCCGGGATGGGACGCCGGTGAGCCGGTCCACAAGCATTTTTTAAAAAGAACAAATTGTATGTAATATATACTCCATCCGTCTCCGTTTACTCGTCGTCGCTTACCATTATTATTTTATTTTTAACCATTAATAATATTTAAATAATCAGTTGATGATTAGTGAAAGTTATACAATTATATATTTATACACCATACATTATTAATATATCATAATTTTCGATATACATAATTTTCTTTTAAAAAATGATTAAAGTTACCAAATAAACATTAATTGGTATTAATTATTTAAAACCGAACGGAGTATGTACTATATTCCGTAGCATGTACTGATGTACATACAGTAGTAGCTTTGGAAAGAAGAGGACTGGATCCAGAAATTTCTTTGTCACTGCTGTAGTTGTGTAGTGCACTAGTGCTACAGTAATAGCACCACCCTGTGACACTACAGAAATCCATGGTCAGAAGTTTAGAACCAACTCAACCAATAGCCTATCCTCATAAGGAAATGAAAAGGCAACAAGATAAAGCCTAAGAATAAGTTCTATAGTCAACTACTAACTCTAATTTATTTATAGTTAATTTAATAGTCAATTCATATAATAGTTACCCACAAAACATCAATACATGGCCCCACATGTCATACACACATTTTGTTCTGGAGCCCGCTGGTTACAAATTAGTAGCCCACGTCCCTTCTCTCTCCCTTCTTTTATGTACCTGCTCGAGTGTGATGGTTTAACAGTATATCTGTAAATAAAAAATAATTTATATATATATAATTTTTATATATGTATTCTTAGTGTTTAAAATTCAAAGATTAAAAATAAACTATGATGAAAAAACCTTAAAATATACTCTAAATTTAAAATTGAAAATTTAAATTTTAGTCTATAAGTATAAGCAAAAGATGAGGCTCTGGTGACGCACAAATTTAAATCTTCCTTTTCTTCTCTCTGATTCAATTCTACAAACCCGAGGAGAACTCCTCCCGTGCTTGTCCACCATTCATTTCTGAACAAATTGCACCGACGATTTTTAACTGTCTACTAAACCATGGATACTGTAAAATTGTAAAGCAAGCGGGCCGAGATGTGATTGGGAACAAAAAGGGATTCGATTGAACACAAGTCCCAGGAATTGGAAAGGCTACAGTTACAGCGACCGATCACAATTTGCAACGTTCTGGAGAGAAATCCATGTGGTTGGATTTGGCCGGGGAACGTACGCTGCACGATCCGTACAGCCTTTTCAACTCTACACCGCCTAGCTACTTGCATACTACTCCTTGGAAATGAAGCTTCTGTGATCGATACGTCCAAGATGCAACAATAGTACAACTTGCATGTTGATTGCGTCTTTCTCATGATTGATGCCACTAGCCCAACAGATGATTGGCTGACACAGTGTTGATGCCAATACATGCTGTAAACTTCCCCAGGTAGAAATGGCTGATCCACATTGTGATCTGTTCACAGGATGACACCCACTATCTGTGCTCTCCCGCCTTGAACGCTATCAGAAAGCATAATTAACACCCACTCATCGATACAAGCTGCAACTTCCACGGGATACACAACATACACAGAATGAAGCTACTTGGTTGGATGCAGGCGATCGAACAGTAAATAAGGTTGGAGTAAACCACAGGTGCAAATGCAGAGGGAGGGAGCAGCTTTTACATGACGGGGTTCTTTTCTCTGTTTTTACTTGTGATGTAAAAAGGGTTCTATGAGGAAGTTAAAATGGAATGCAACTAACAACAGCAACGGTGTGTCAGAGGTGAAATATCTAGACACATAAGCCACCACCACAACCACAAGAGGGGCTCGCTCCGCTACCTGCACGCGCAAGCACGACGACATACGCATCAGAAACGCAAATGAAAATCAACCTGGAATCTTCGATGCACCACACAGTCACACTACGGGGCCTGTGCCTTCTGCTTCGTTCATCGGTCCAGCTTTGATGCTTCCTGCTGCTCGCTCATAAAGTTGGCTCAAGCTGAAGCAGCGACGCCGAATGAGGGTAGAAGCCATCCGCTCTTCTTGGCATGCTCCACATAGGACATGAACTTCTCCTTGGCATCAGGAATATCAAGAGCCAGATCATCAAGTCCATCCCTAACTCTTGAGAACCCCTTGGTCATCTGGTTGATGGTGATGATCCCTTCACCAAAGCACTCCTTCAGCAGACCGAGGATCCTCTCGTTCTTCTTTTCCATTGCCATGACAAGCGCCTTCTTGACCACTTCATGATTGAAGAAAGGCATGTGCAGCTCACGGATGCAGTTGCAAGCTTCTCCTACATCACCTCCACTCTCGTACTCCTCCAGGAGCTTTGCTATCTTGTCCTTTGCATCCTCCACAGCCCATCCTGTCCCACCACCCCAGCATCTCAGAAGCCTCTCTCCTGCATGGCGGGCAGAGGCAAGTGAGCGGGCCATGTTCAATGTCTCAGCCCCACTGCAGTTTGGTGGAAGTTTGCTGCTTATCTCATCTAAGTTTAGAGGCGCAAGCACATCGTCAATTACTGCTCTGGCTAGGAACAGCCCAAGCTCATCTGAAGCATCCAATATATCAAGTGCTGTATCTTCTGCAGATTCAAGAAGCATTATGAAACCCTTGACAATGTCTTCTGTTGAGAATAATTCCATACTTAATGAGGATAGAAGAACCGACGCCATTTCTTTCTCCCTGTTTTTGCGATCCATAGCAATTGTTATAAGCTTCTTAATAAAAATTGGATTGTACTCTGGAGAACCAAGCTCTTTGAGACTGCGAATAAGCTCAGGTACATCATCAGAGAGAAAGTACTCATGAATCATAGACACAGCCTCTCTCTTATACTTCCTCAGCTTCTCATGTTCATCATCTTGAACATCCCCGTTGGCACCTAAATGTATAAACGAAGAGTCGAGCCATCCTTCAGAAACTGCTTTTGATACCAACGCCTGGAATTGAGATTTTGCAGATGGTATATCAAGAGATAAGTCATCAAGACTATCCACAACACGAGAAAATCCCTTCATCATCTGACTAGAGCTTATCAGCAATTCCTCAGATGCTTCCTTCAGAAGCTTGACAATAAGAGCTTCTGCAGTTGGACTCTCCATTCCAAGAGTGAGAGCTCGCTTAACAACCTCATGGTGAAAAAATGGCACCGCCAATTCTCTGATGCACCTGCATGCCTCAGATGTATCTCCGTTCTTAATATATTCCTTCAGTAGATCAGTAACCCTCAACTTTACAGCATCTACTGTGGTGCGAGTTGAACCACCCCATCGTCGCTCGAGTAACTCCGCATGGTGGGGTGCTGAAAGATAGCTCTTTTCTGCAATCTGTACAACTTGCATCCCCTTTGAAGACTCAGAGAGACTAGCCTTTTCCCTGCTGAGAAAAGCAGGTGGCAGAATGTCATCAACAACAGCTCGAGCAATGAAAAGAGCAAGAACATCAACCACATCAAGTATGTCAACAGCCAAGTCGTCAACAGCCTCTAGCAGCATCACAAAGCCTAGTCTGATTTGGGTGGAACTGATCACATCGCCATAGAGAGATGACAAAAGCACTGATGCCATCTCTTTCTCCTTGTCATGCCTGTCCATTGCCATGGAAACAAGCTTCTTGACAAAGTAACGGTGGAAATCATCATAACCCAGCTCTTTCAGATCAGAAGCAGCCAATTTAACATCACCAGTGCTGAAGTATTCCTCAATAATCGGGGCAACAGATTTCTTGTAGTCATCTAGTGGGGTTGAAACAGGGGCTTCAACTAGTTCATATGGCTCCTGATCACCAGAAAACAACATGAATGCCCATATGTCTAGCTGGATACTAACCACATATATTTACAAGCTCAGTGTTTACCAGTTTCTCCAAAATAGAAAATGTAACAATTCATCGCTGCATAAATGTGCAAGTGGCTAGAGTAAATTGTAGTTACTATTAAATATTACCTCATCGCTGTCATAATTTGGGTCATTACGGTCAAGGCATGCAGCTGTGTCCGTATCTATAAGTTTTCCCCAGGTACCTTTGCCACCAGCACCATCTGAAATAGAAGCTCAGAAAGTCAGATATGACAGATAGAACAAATACTTAGCTCGACAGAAGTAGAGATATAGATGTAACAAGAAGAATAATGGAGAGTGCAATTACTTTCCTGGTGCAATTTGTGTGTAGATTCATATATAGCGTAAACTAAACTACTAATATATCTAGCATGTCCTGTGGAAATTTAGAACTAGTAAAGAGAGGAAGACTATAGAGCATTGTAGAGTCCTATATATCGTAAACTAAACTACAAATATGAGGTAATTCATATTTTGGGGAGAAATATAAATAAGAAAAAATTGCTATACTCCTGCATTCATGGAGGGGAAAAAACAGGGAGAAGCGAAAGCACACAGGCAACAGGTAGGTTGGTTAAGCATAAATACCATCATGATAGAACCAACACATCTACTCAAGGCTAATGGTTCCTAATCAATGGACAGTTCAGATGCCTTCCCTAACTAATCAGCATGAAGCTCATTTATAATCATAGCCCCATGCCATGGCATTGGCGAAATCCAAATGTAAGATTAATAGATTATGCAGTCTCCTTTTGCTAGAAACTACAGTAAATGTAATAAATATAAAACAATATCACACCATAGTTTTGATGTTATCAAGGGACTCAGTTATGCATATGCATATATGGGGACCAAATGCAAGCAGCCACAATTATCAACTGAAATTATAAGAATAATTCTGAATAAAAGAATCAAGATAAAAAAAGGCACTGACCATCCAATATGACATGGCAGTCCCACAGATAGCTCGAAATGGCAGAAAATTTTGCAAACAATATAAGGGCAACCATTATGTAATTATAAACTAAGAAAT
Organism: Oryza brachyantha; assembly: GCF_000231095.2. Classification (NCBI taxonomy): domain Eukaryota; kingdom Viridiplantae; phylum Streptophyta; class Magnoliopsida; order Poales; family Poaceae; genus Oryza; species Oryza brachyantha. Next base: position 990,618 of record NC_023170.2, read on the forward strand.
TCCATAACAATGAATAGTCACATTCAGCTTGTGAAAAGATATATCAGAAATGAGAAAAAAGTTCAAGTGTTGACATGTTAAGAGATGTATAGTGGCAGACGGATGCTGTCTTGGGCATACATGACAAATCAGAGATATCGACCAACTGAAAGCTGTTATCAGGATCAAGTATGTACAATCGACGCCTTTATGATATGGCACCTTAAACCCTAGGATGATTTCTACACTAGTATGTGGAAAGAGCACACTAGCGACAAAAAGGATCTCATGACTACCAGAATAACTAATCCAACAAACTTACTACATATTACTACATGCCCAAATCATATTATTGTCGTGACCCGACAAAATCCTCCTATAGGCAGCTCAGAAACACCAATCAACACGCATACGGAATCACTGATTTTGCCGCATGCATGCAAGCAAACATCAACACGCCAAATATCTGAATACTAGTAAAAAAAACACAAAATTAAATACCTGCCTACTATAACCATGACAGGCAACAAATTCAGCAAGCAAACAGTCAAGGACATTCATGTTTTCCCTAAACAATTTCATCGAGTCTATATACGAATATTTGATAGACAAATGTCACAATATATACCTAGTTACCTAGTAAATATTACAGAAACCCACCCCCATGAAACATCGACTCCCACTATCACTACATTTTACATATTTCTCAAATAAACACTGACAGCTACATCAACCTAACGGATAAACCCACATTCCAATCATCCTAAACAAGATGCTTCAACTCGCAATATGGCATACGTAAAAGGGTAAACAACAGCACGAAGGTAGCAAAAATAATTAACAACAAGAGCACTACCTAATCAAGCATGCCGAGCTTTAGCACCACCTCAATAAAAATAACAATAACAATAAGGAAGGCAATAAACCGAGCATAAATAGATCGAGCCACCTCACCTTTCTTCACCTTGATGGCCTTCCCGGAATGCGACCGCCGCACGTGCCTCACCCCGCCTCCTCCTCCTCCTCCTCCTCCGCCGCCGCCGCCACCGCCACCCCTCAAGGCAGCCGCGGCGGCACGCTGCTGCTCCTTCTGCTGCTCGTACTGCTGCAGGAGCGCGGAGGTGGTCCCCCCGGTGGGCGAGCGCGGGGAGGCGAGCGACAGCGTCTCGGCGTTCTGCACCGCGATCCGCAGCTTCTCCCGCTGGTCCTGCGTCAGGAAGCCCCCCTCGTTCCTCGGCGACGCCATCCCCCCTCCCACCTCCCAAACTCCTAATCCCACTACCACCACCACCTCCACCTGCAGCACCAAATTTACACCACACGTCAGCTACCGGCCGCCGCCGACATGGGGGGAGGGACTGGGACCTCGATCCCTCGGGCGGCCGCCGCCGTGCCCGTACCTAGGGTTTCGGCCGCGGATCGAGCCGGAGCCGCCAACCCGAGCGCGAGATTTGTGCGAGTGGTAAATTTTTTTTTCCACGCTCCCTTTTGTTTTTTTCTCTTCTCCCCGAGCGAGTGAGAGAGAAAAGGATGGGGGGTGTGGTATTTTATACGGAGGCGGCTTGGGATTCGGGGACACGTAGCCTTGCCTCCGACAAGGTGGGGCCCAGCCTCCGTGGCCCCACATGTCATCGGGTGCGCGTGCGCATGTGACCTGTGGGCTTATCCTTTTTTTCTCTCGGCCCGCTGGTTTGGGCCGGCCGCTGCTGATCCCTATCCTCTCTTCCACGTGGCAGTGTCCGCTTCCCTCCCGGGTTGTCTCCTCGCCCGCACCGTGTAACTTCTCACTGACATGTGGGGTATGTACTTGCATGGGCCCGCTTGTCAGTGGGTTAATGGGTAGGGTTAGTTGGTGCTGATGGGGGGAGTTGGATCGGGCCGTGGGAATTAGGGTTTTTGGCGGTAGGGTCGGGAAGGGGTTGGGATCTTCTGTGGGCGGTGAATGAATGATTGGTGGAGCGGATAAGGGATGAGAATGACGCGTCGGGAATAAGTCAAGCAATATTCAGTGTCACCTGACCTGACATGACGATGAGATCAACTACCTGATTGTACAGGATAATCCACGTGTTAATCCACCTCCATGCTCAGGTTATTGATCGAATTAGTAGCTGAAAATGCCAAACCACGTATTAGAAATGAAAAATAATTTATGATTAAAATTATATATATATATATATAGCGATTTAAAAGCTATGACTGAAAAATAAATCACAATAAAAAACCTATAATAAAATACTTAAGGCTAAAAATTTTAATTTTAGCTTATAAGCATAAGAAAATAAATACGGTCCATTTGCGCAGCGCTAGCTTACTTTCTTCCTCGACACGTGTTAGATCACCTGTTTCTAGATATTCGTTAACTTCATTTTCTAAATCTTTGAACCTCTATAATTGAGTGGATAATTTAAAGAAAACAATCCGTTTAGTAATCTAAATTAAATAGGGGGCTGGAAGAGAAGGTAAATTCTAATTATAAGAGAGCTGTTACTTTTACCGCTGGGAGTTTTTATCTGCGGCGATTCTACTAATTCATACGAGACGTAGGCGTGTGCATTGGTACGATCTACTGTACTAGTGGTGCCTCTTTGAGCTTATCCACAGCAACAAAGTGCAGGTTAAGCAATGTTTGATAGCGGCAGCTTTCAATGGAGGAGGTGCCGGCGGCAGATGTCGACTGGTTCTGCTTCTGCAAGGCCCAATCAATAAAATTATATTTGGGCCCTCATTTAGCCATGTAGACTTGTTGTATTTGGGCCAACTCACCTGGGGGATGGGCGTATGGCCCAGTAATCAATTCAGAACTTGTTCAATTTGGGTCTTTACTTTCTAAAAATTTATATTAGATTCATCTTAAAAAAATATTGGACATAAAAATTACATTATCCTCCAATAGAAATATAAAAATGAATAACTTGTATTAGGAACCTGTATACTTGACCCAAATTTAGGACACAAATGCGATAATTTTAAGCATGTGTAAATATTAAGAATGTACTAGTATTTGGTAACTTGTTGAAAATATATTTTCTAGCTCAATTCCTAAAATTTAGTTTTAGAGATTGATTTTAGACATCTCTCGGAGATGCTCTTAGATCAACTATAGTACAACAGATACAGTGATGTTTATTTCTATTTGTCGTACGATCAAATTAACAAACAAAGTTGCATGACCACCGTAAAACTGGCACTTTTAAATTAATACTCCATCATTTTTATATTATAAGATTTTTTTAGTTTGTATTGATTTATCCATATAAAACCATGTATGGATGTATATGTTTTGCACATGTGTCTAGATTTATCTACACAACACCAGGAAGTCAACGGAGGGAATAACGGTTAAACAATAGATAAAATCACCTAGAATTCATTTCAAAATTCAAAATTTAAAACCAAAAACAAGCAGTCGCTAAACAATGCCAAATTAAAAACAAAGTTCGCCACCATACGACAGCACAAAGGGATCGCAGCTTATTTGTACACTACTATTCCGACATTACAACAAAAACATCAATTCGTCATCAGCGAATCCACTCAGTACTTGTAGTCCTTGACGTGGAGGCTCTCGGAGACGCCCTCGCCGCCGGCCGCGTTGCCGGCGTACGCGCCGAGCGTCGCCTGGGAGTTGGCCGTGCAGCGGGCGAGCAGCGCCGCCTGCGCCTTGCCGACGTTCTCCTCCTTGCCGGCCCACGCCTTGAGCGTGCTCTGCTGCAGCGCGCGCCCGAAGGAGAAGGTCAGCGACCACGGCTTCTTGTCCTTGGCCGCCGCCTGGTTCATGGCGTTCAGGTTCCGCGTCGCCTCCTCCTCACTCTGCCCGCCGGAGAGGAACACGATGGCCGGGACAGCCGGCGGCACGGTCCGGAGGAGCGCGCGGACGGTGTGCTCCGCGACCGCCTCCGGCGAGGCCTTCTTGGCGTCGGAGCCCGGCGTCACCATGTTGGGCTTGAGGAGGGTGCCCTCGAGGAGGACGTGGTGGTCGCTCAGCGCCTTGTAGCACGCGGCGAGGACGAGCTCCGTCACCTCGGCGCACCGCTCGATGCCGTGCTCGCCGTCGACGAGGATCTCCGGCTCGACGATGGGCACCAGCCCATTCTCCTGGCAGATGATGGCGTACCGGGCGAGGCCCTGCGCGTTGGCGTCGACGGCGAGCTGCGACGGCCTCGACGCGCCGATGCTGAGCACGGCGCGCCACTTGGCGAACCGCGCGCCGGCAGCGTAGTACCTCCTGCACCGCTCGGCGAGGCCGTCGTGCCCCTGGGTGGTCGTCTCGCCGTCCGTGCCGGCGAGCACGACGGTGCCCTTGTCGACCTTGATGCCAGCCAGCACGCCGGCGGCGGCGAGCACGTCGACGAACGGCCTCCCGTCGCGGGTGCTCTGGTACAGCGTCTCCTCGAACAGGATGACGCCGCTGAGGCACTCCAGGGCGCCGGGAGCAGTGAACAGAAGCTCCCGGAGCGCGCGGCGGTTCTCCTCGACGTTCTCGACGCCGATGCTCGCCAGCCGCTTCCCGATCGTGCCCGTCGACTCGTCGGCGGCGAGGATGCCCTTCCCCGGCGTGCCGATGTAGGCCGCGTTCCTGATCAGCTCATCTAAAACAAAACAAAACAAAACAATCAAACACACATCAATGATCAAGAGGCAGAAATGCATGGCCAACTCATCGAATCACCATGAGCAAGAACCGCACAGCAATGTTGCACTGTACCTTTGTACTTGCCACAGTAGGCAGCCATGACCAACAGATCAGAGGAACGAAAGCTTCTTGGGGGAGCAGAGGTGATCGATCAGGAGGAAGAAGACGAAGGCAGGTCAGAGATGGCGGGATGGAGAATGTGTTTGTGGCTTGGTGCCCTATTTATAAACAGCTCGAAAGCTCCGAAGCTGGCCATGTCGGAACGAACGCTGGGTGGTCACAAGAAGCAGACATGGTTTTGGCTTTCTCTGCTCATTGTTTTCTAGACTTCAATTAGCAGCATATTATTGGCGCCATGGCAAATGGAGAAATGGTGTTGCTTCTGTCCTTTCGAAGAACTATTATTAGCACTGAAAATTAGTCTTTCTCCAACAAATCAGAAGGAGAAATTAATGAATATGTGTGGACTTCTAGATTGATTGGTTGGGTCTTTTCTTGTCCTTGAGCTCATCGATCATGACCTCTCCCAGTTGAATTCTCCGTCCAAAAAAAAAGATGCTCTTGTTCCAAGCTTTCCAACTTGTTCTCTTCTCCTGAGAAGAAAGTTGACCCTCTTGAAAGGACTCCTCTTCAGAAACATGTTGCATAACCTTCTGGATGTATTTTGGTGGTTGAAAGCAAAGCAATTTGTTGTGTGCCAAGATTCTTGGGATTATATTGGCTTGGCTCAAATTAATTCCATATAATTCTAAGGTCTATAATGAGTGGCGGATCTAGCCAACGAGATTAGGATGGTCTGAACAAATTAGATAGAGTTTTAGCCCCGTTTCTACTTATCTTCGTCATAAAATTTTAGAAGGGGTCTTCGTGGGAGCTCCAATAAATTTAACGGGGGTAGCAGGGGCTCGAGACCCCACCGCCCCCATGTTGGATCCGCCACTGTCTATAATTAATGCTAGGTAGAACCAATGTTTAATACCTTATGAAAAACAACAAGAGATTGACTCAACTTAAATAGACTGTTTGATATGCATCTATTGAGAGATTTAGATAGATAGATGGAAACACATGCATTGTGACTCTCCTCCAACGCATTTGAATTTTGGATTTACTCCATCGCTCCGACTCAATCTACACCTCCTGATTGTGTGATGCTCTCAGTTCTCCCTAGGATACTCATATGCACAAATAGCTCAGACGAGCGGGCCTCCGAAACTCATTCCGAATAAGAACTTATATGAGTAGATGGATGATTAAGTTTTTGGAGAGCACTTTTGGCCGCGCTTCTGCTTCTGTTCCGTTCATCGGCTTCCTAGTGCGAGGATGATCGACTATTTTGGCTACTTCCCGCTATTGTTTGACTAATTTGTTCTGACAATGACACGTCAATGGGAACGACAGGTCGACGACGACAGCAGCGTGCCACATCCAGAGGACATTCATCATCCTCTGGGTATGTTTATCTGAATCTTGTGCTAAATATGTTCTTGCATGCTTACATTATTGGTAGCATATATATTCCTAGTACTAGCACTATATCACTCATTTTCATATGATTCATGCTCATTTCTATGAAGAATATTTGGTCTAAAATATGCCAAAATTGCTCATTTTCAACAAAAATTCATTGTTTTCCATATGACGCGAACCAAATAATTGTCCTCTGTATACTGTAATTCGGTTTGAGTGTTTTCTAATTTCTGTATAATCTACTGCACTCTCCGTTTTATATTATAAAATTTTTAAACATCGTCTAGAAGACGATTTATCTATTGATTATATATATATATATATTATATATAAATTTAGATAAGATCAGAAATATTACATTGTAAAACGTATTTATCTCATCAGGTTGGTGGGTTACCTGCCAGCTGATTGGTCTACATGTCTTACATAAATTGTGAGATAAATATGGGATTATTCGTAAGAAGAAAAATCCATACTCTAGGGACTTCCCATTTCCCAATATGCTGTGTTCGTTTCTTTAGATTTTCTCCATATTTATCCCCGGTTTTTATATGCATGTTTTATGAACTTCTAAACATACACTTTTTTAAAAAAATATTATATATAAGTTCATCATATTGTATTTATAAAATAAATTTTCAACTTTCTAAAAGTTAATGCTTTATTTATACCATTAAATTACCATTCCTTCTACGTGTGGACCGAAGCACAGTACAGTATATTATTTAGGAACAGACCGAAAAAAAGAGTAATATACAGAGCTTCAAAAATATGTATAAAAGGGAATAATCCAGAACGTTGTTTTTTTAATGTTTCAGTTAACTAATTTTAATGTTACTTTATGTTAAATCGAAATATTGCGATGCATATTTAGATGATGTTTTTTATATTTGTTTTTTTGACGAGACATGTTGTTGTTTTAGTAGTTAAAACTCGATGTTTTTATACTCTAATGCGAAAATATTTTAAAATATGATTTAATTATGTTTCATTATTTACTAGTTAAAATATTTTTTTTGTAAATAATGAACAATATATTTATATAGAATATCTTTTATATAGGATGAAGCACCTCCGATTTTTTCTTAGAAAATGAGACGACCGATTTGTAGCTCAATCCCCATCGTTTTTTTCTACAAGAACAGAAGAAAGGCAATTTTTTCAAGAAAAACTCCAACACAAGTCTCCACTCACTTTTTTTTTTTGAATCAGTCTCCACTCACTTAGCCTTACCTTCCACCTCTGGCTATGCTTATAAGTTAACATTTAATTTTTTAACTTTAAATATGAAGTTGATTTTAGAAACTTTTTGTTGTAGTTTATTTTTTTTAAGATAGTTAAGAGCACACATCTAGAAATTTTATTTACAAATTATTTTTATTTTTAAATATGTCATTTGGATCATTCCTGGTACTATATCTCTCACCTCAACTGCTTGCATACATACGCACATATGCATTAGCGAATTTTAATATTTTTTTAAATTATTTATATATTTGTTCTTATAGTGTTACATCAAAATTATTCAAAAGCCTCCCAGCCCTCCTCGTGGCTCGCTCGCCACACTGGCATGGCACTTCGGCATCGGCGGTATCATGCACGCTCAACGTGAAGGCGAAGTGAAGTTTGGCTAGATATTTGGATGTTTCAGCCAATGTGTTTCGATGTTTTTTTTTTGTGTTGGATTGAAATATTTCAATAGGTACTTTGATGTTATTTCATAGCCATTGGAGAGCAGTAAGAGCTATATTTGAAATGATACTTTTTTTGCAATTTTTTTATGTTTGAGTTGATATTTTAATGTTATAATGTGTTAAACCAAAATGTTGCAGTGACTTTTTTCATGTTACTTTTTTTTTAATCTTTTGATAAACATGATGTGTTGTTTCAGTATATGAAAACTCAATGTTTTATAATATAAAGCTAAAAGTGCTTCAGAGTGTGTTTCACCACTTTAATAGCTGTAACATTTTTTCGTGCACAATGAAACATTTCTTTCCTATGTGATGAAACACCATCAATTTTTTTGAAACATTGTGCGTCCAATTCGAGGCGGTTCTACAAAGGGAATAAATATTAGGTTTGCCTTATCGTATTTGCTCTTTCTGCAAGTCACATTAAAAAAAAATATTCTATCAAGACTGCTTCTACCTATCCTCTTTATTCCAGAATATAAATATTTCTAAATTGTTTAACAAAAATTAATGTTAAGAAGAGAAAACTTTGGTGCCTCTTAAAATGTGATGAATGGAGGTGAGAGGATATATGAGGGTAAGATAGCAACCAATTTGAATATAAAGTGATCCATGAGGAATATATTGTTATGGATAGTATTAGAAATAATCATATTTTCAAAACAAATGGACTACAAATGTTGTAGGATTTACGTAATTTTAATAAATATATTGTCTCCCCTGTGGCCTTGGCACTCTCTCCTCCGTGCTGCTTCCTCCGAAGCTCCACCTTCGCATTGCCTCACCATGTAGCGTCAATAGTACTAGATGATACTAGATAGCAATCATACTAATACTAGTTGGTATCATCTGACAATAGATAATAACGATCAGTATCATCTGGTACCAATTATTATCGTCACACGCTCGTAACTTCTTTTGTCCGGACGAGATCTCGCCCTCCGGTTGATCTAAAAATTAAGGGTCTGTTTGGAAAGCTTTAGATTCTGAGAAGCAACTGCTTGGTAGCCTGAGAATCTGGAAAAGCTTCTAAACTTAGCTTCTCCAGCTTTTGGATTCTTAGTTTATTTTTTAGAATTTGTAACTACAGATTCTTAGAAGCTGTGAGCCGTTTAGGACAATTTCTGGCAGAAACAGATTTTAGAAAAAGTTGTAGTTAGATGAAGCTTCCCTAAACATGCTCTAAAGCACCATACATGCGACAAACGAACAAAGCAAAGAATGGTACTAGAATAAACGACTGCAATATGCTGAATGCATGCGCGCTTCGCCAAAAAAAAAAAAAAGCCAGCATGCGGTGCCTAAGACGAACCAAATACCCCTATAAGATGACTTAAGTGCTTGCTTACCCAAACTAAAAATTGGATGGAGCTTAGACAATTAAAATAGTATTGACCTTAATATTTTGAACGGTTGCACATGTTGAAGCTCTTGAAGTAGATCTACTCGAAGAGCGACTTTACCATCCTTAAGAAGATACTAGAGAAGATACCAGAAGATACCATTATTTTTTATGTAAAATTTAAGAGCTTTTTTACCATCTTTGAAAAAGTATCTCAAGGTATCACACTTTTTAGTGTAAAAGGTATGATATCTTAAGGTATATATATTGTACCTTAAGATACCAAAAATTTATACTAAGAGTTTTTTATTATCCTTGAAAAGTACCTTAAGGTAACAAGAATTTTTGTATAGATTTTTTATACCTCAAGATACTACACTTTTTACACTAAAAAGATGGTACTTTGAGTTTATTTTCAATGATGGTAAAAAGTTCTTGTACTAAAATTCTTGATACCTCGAGATACTTTTTAAAAATGATAAAAAAACTCGAAATTTGGTATATTCTAGTATCTAAAATACCAAGAGGTATCAAATTTGGGCTTTTTTACCATTCTTAAAAAGTATCTCAAGACATCAAGAATTTTAATACAAATTTTTGGTACCTCAAGGTACCATATATTTCAGTGTAAAAAGTATGGTACCTTGGGGTACCAAAAATTTGTACTAAAATTTTTGGTACCTTAAGGTATTTTTCAAGGATGATAAAAAACTCTCAAATTTTACATAGAAAATAGTGATACCTTCTGATACCTGCTCAAGCATGAGAAAAATACTCACGACAGAATGAAAGGTAAGAATGATCACACAAGCAGCAGAGACAGAGTGTTGAGAAGGCTTATATATGCTGCTCCTAGCTTGGAACATACAGTGGCAAAGATTGTGGAGAAGGAAAAGAATCGGTATAAAGATTAGTTTTGTCGATCAAGCTCAGGCAAAGCGACATGCTTGAGCCATCAACCTAAGTATCTGACAGACAGACGAATGTACCTTATACGTACGTGTCACTCGATCTTAGAGCTAGCTGCATGCATGCATGCTTGCTACCTATAAATACCAGCTGCTAGAAACTGAAATTATCTATCTATTAGCCAATTACCGGTAGGCTTGATTAATCTGTGAGGAATAACATTTAGCCGCCGCCATGGCTGCCGGCGAAGCAGTGGTAATAGATATAAGTTTGAAGCATATACAGGAGAGAATGGACAAGATACCGGTGCTTGGCCTGGACGACGACATCCTCGACGCCGCCGTTCGGCAGATCAGCAGGATCCACGTGTTCCCTCGAGGCCTCCGAGGGATCGGCGGCCCCGACGACCGGTACACCGTGCCTTCCTTCGTCGCCATTGGCCCCTACCACCATGGCCAGCCTCACCTGCAGGACATGGAGGAAGTCAAGCTCGCGGCGGCGAGACGCTTCGTGGCGGAGTCGAAACGCTCTCTGGAAGATGTCTACGTCGAGCTCCTGTCCGTCGTCGGCGACGTGCGGGGCTGCTACGCCGAAGAAGAAAAGGTCAGGGGCTTCGGAGACGCCAACTTGGCCACCATGATGCTGGTGGACGGCTGCTTCCTACTGCAATTCATGGTTGGCAGCAAAGACAGGATGCTGTCGTCGGAGTATGGCATCCTCAAGGACATGATGCTGCTCGAGAACCAGATCCCATGGCTGGTGCTCGAGACTCTCATGAAGTTCCATGACGTGGACGTGGACGGCTTTGTTGCCGAGGTGGGCGACAAGTTCTTCCCCAGGGAGGAAAGCGAAGGCTGCTGTTCATGGATCCAATCCGTCTGTGGGTCATGGCAGTGCCGGAACAGTACTGAAGCGCTCGAGAGAAGCGTCCATGGCAGCCATATCTACAAAGCTCGCAAGCCGACGCACCTCCTCGACCTCCTCCGGTTGAGCCAGATATGGTGCATGCCCCAGGAACACATCGACTACAAGCCGGGCCACGTGTCGTTGCTGTCCAGCAGCGCCGTCGAGCTGGCGCAGATCGGCGTCAACCTGAGGGCCAGCGCGGCGGCGTGGTTCGGGGACATGAGCGTCCGGAAGGGCCGCTTCTGGGGCGGCGAGTTGTCGCTGTCGCCGGTGTTCCTGAACGACGTGACCGCCTGCTGGCTGGTGAACATGGCGGCCCTGGAGGCGGCCGGCGGCAACGCCGTGAACGGGTCCGCGGTGAGCTCGTACCTGTCGGTGCTGGCGATGCTGATGGACAGGGAGGAGGACGTGCAACAGCTGCGGGGGCGGCGCGTGGTGCTCAGCACCTTCAGCAACACGCAGACGCTGGAGTTCTTCAAGCGCATCGGCCAACACCTCAGCTTCCACGGCCGCTACCTCGCCGTCTTGGAGCAGATCGAGGCGTACCGGCGGAATAGGCCGGTGATGACCTCCATCCACAAGTTCGTCTACAACAACTACAAGGTCGTCGGCATCATCCTCTCCATCGCCAGCGTGCTCGTTGGCATCTTCAAGGCACTCAGGGGACGCTAGCTTAGACATCTAAATATACAAAATTATAAAGCATACCTAATATTTTTATAATAATAAATTATATTATAATAAAATAATTAATAATTATATAATTTTTTGAATAAGAGGAAAGGTTATCTAAAAGTTAACGATATCGTATAAAAAATAATACGAAGAGAGTGGTAGATAAACTTCACGTGCAGCACAACTCTCCACATGTGGTGCCCCCCCTGCCTTTATTCTCTTGTAATTTGTGAAGCCATGCAAAACTAGCTTGAAAGATAAGGAGTAAATGGAGGAAAGCAGGAGTGAGCGAAAGAAGGGCACATCCTTAACATAATTTTTTTAATCCAATGTCTGGATAACCAGATTAGAGCTATTTATTATATAAGTTATTTCTTTAGCTATCTATTGGTGACATGTATAAAATTAGAGATAGCAGCTGACTACGTTGTTAGAATAACTTCAAGAGGTAGGTAAAAATAGTTTTCCAAAACTGATATTTTGGCAAGTCTCAAACAATTATGAGAAAGAAAAATCTACTCTTTATCCAATAGTTTGGGATAAATTATTTGGCAAAACTAAAAGTTGGCCCACAATCTATTATTTTCTCCCTGCGAGTTGGAAAGATCTCGTGGCAGAATTGATCTAGTCTTCGTCATGCCCAAGCACAAATCCAACTAGGTTTATATATTGATGATGGGCAATTTTACAATTCTTAATAAGTAACCATATATGAGGTACCAGGTACTACTAGGAGGTACCAAATAAATCTAATCGTTGATTTGTTAGGGGTAGGATTGGAAGTAAAAACGAATGAAATAAGAAAAAAAAACTCTCTCATTAGTTCAATGAGATCAGTGCTGTGCTTCCTCTGGCTCAGCTGCACTTCGCGCCCACGACCTCCGGCGAGCTCTAGACCAGCAAGCCATGCAGTACGACGGCTTCGGCCATCGCTACTTCTTCCTCCTGCATCAGATCGACCGACGGCTACAAGCGCGACAGGGCGGCGTACTGAAGCTGTTGAAGTAGATCTACATACAGTCTTCAAAAAAAGAAAAACTCATCTACATACTATGACAGAATGAAAGGTAAGAGTGATCACACAAGCAGAGAGAGAGCGTTGAGAAGGCTTATATATGGTGACGCATGCTGCTCCTAGCTTGGAACATACAATGGCAAAGATTGTGGAGAAGGAAAAGAATTGGTATAAAGATTAGTTTTGTCGATCAAGCTCAGGCAAAGCAACATGCTTGATCTAAGTATCTGACAGACAGACGAGTGTACCTTATACGTACGTGTCACTCGATCCTAGAGCTGCGTGCATGCATGCTTGCTTGCTACCTATAAATATATTCCTGCAAGAAACTGAAATGATCTATTAGCCAATTACCGGTAGGCTTGATTAATCTGTGAGGAACACTTAGCCGCCGGCCCGCCGCCATGGCCGCCGGCGAAGCAGTGACAATACGTGTCGTTCCAGATGAAGCACAAGCAATTTTGAAGGGTATACAAGAGAGAATGGACAAGATAGTGATACTGGGCGACGTTTTGCAGAGCAAGATCCACGCGTTCCCTCGAGGTCTCCGAGGGATCGATGGCCCCGACGACCGGTACACCGTGCCTTCCGTCGTCGCCATTGGCCCCAACCACCATGGCCAGGTTCACCTGCAGGACATGGAGGAAGTCAAGCTCGCGGCGGCGGGACGCTTCGTGGCGAAGTCGGAACGCCCCGTGGAAGATGTCTACTTCGACCTCCTGTCCGTCGTCGGCGACGTGCGCGGCTGCTACGCCAACGAAGAGAAGGTCAGGGGCTTCAGAGACGCCGACTTGGCCACCATGATGCTGATGGACGGCTGCTTCCTGTTGCAATTCATGGTTGACAGCAAGGACATGATGCTGTCGTCGGAGTATTGCATCCTCAAGGACACGATGCTGCTGGAGAACCAGATCCCATGGCTGGTGCTCGAGACTCTCATGAAGTTCCATTGTGGACGTGGACGGCTTTGTTGCCAGTGTGGGCGACAAGTTCTTCCCCAGGGAGGAAGACGGAGCCTCGTGTTCATGTCTCCAATGGTCGTGCCGGAAAACTGATCTGGCGCTCGAGAGAAGCGTCCATGGTGGCAAAGCTACAAAGCTCGCAAGCCGGCGCACCTCCTCGACCTCCTCCGGTTCAGCCAGATATGGTGCATGCCCCAGGAACACATCGACTACAAGCCGGGCTACGCGTCGTTGCTGTCCAGCAGCGCCGTCGAGCTGGCGCAGATCGGCGTCAACCTGAGGGCCAGCGCGGCGGCGTGGTTCGGGGACATGAGCGTCCGGAAGGGCCGCTTCTGGGGCGGCGAGTTCTCGCTGTCGCCGGTGTTCCTGAACGACGTGACCGCCTGCTGGCTGGTGAACATGGCGGCCCTGGAGGCGGCCGGCGGCAGCGTCGTGTACGGGCCGGCGGTGAGCTCGTACCTGTCGGCGGTGGCGATGCTGATGGACAGGGAGGAGGACGTGCATCAGCTGCGCGGGCGGCGCGTGGTGCTCAGCACCTTCAGCAACACGGAGACGCTGGAGTTCTTCAAGCGCATCGGCCAGCACCTCAGCTTCCACGACCGCTACTTCGCCGTCTTGGAGCAGATCGAGGCGTACCAGCGGAACAGGCCGGTGAGGACCTTCCTCCACAAGTTCGTCTACAACAACTACAAGGTCATCGGTATCATCCTGTCCATCGCCAGCGTGCTCGTTGGCATCTTCAAGGCACTCAGGGGACGCTAGCTAGACATCTTTTAAACTACCCTACCGCTTCCTTTATTCCATATTATTATAAGACTTTTTAGTTTTACATAGATTCATGTGTATATTAATGTATATATTTTGTACGTGTCTGGATTTATTAGCACACGTATAAATTTAGCAGTCATGCGAAGGTGCTCTCCAAAATCTTGATCATCCATCTACTCATGTAAGTTCTTATGCGGACAGAGTTCCAGAGGCCTGCTCGTCCGAGTTGCTCTCCTCGTGCGCACGAGTATATCCTAGGGAGAACTGAGAGCATCACACAAACAGGAGGAAGTGATTCTCTAATAACGGAGAAGAAAAACAATGATATGTAGGACCTGTTTGGCATAACTCCAGCTCTCAACTCTAACTTAATTGGAGCCGGAGTTTTACCAAACGGTACAGATTCTAATTTTTTTGGAGCGGAGTTGACGGAGCTGCTCTTGAAAAATAAATTACGGGGGATAGAGCTGGGTTTTTGCTGCTCCACAGCTCCACTCTACGCCAAAAGACCCACTACCCTTTATCATTTTATTGAAATTACTTGAATCTGTCACTCATGCTACTATATATTATTAGTAACTATTTATATTATGTGTTAACTATCATATAGGAGTAGTATTTTATAACCATATAGTTGTGTTGTTGAAGTTCAAAAGAAAAATAATTAATATTTAATTACATGAAAAGAAACATAATTAAATAATGGTTTAATCATGACTACACATAATCTACAAGGCTATTATTGTCAATCTACTTCATATTCTCTCTTTTAGAAGTTCTAGAGCAAACCAAACTAGCCAAACAGTTTTAATTTGCTCTCCCGCTCCCACAGGATCAGCTCTCACTGGAGTTGAAGTTTAGAGCTAGGATCTGGAGTTTAGAGCTCTACCAAATGGACCCATAGATGGAGTCGGAGTGATAGAGTAAATCCAAAATCCGATGCGTTGGAGGAGAATCACAATGCACTAGAGAGTAAACAATTGTACAAGTTAAGTCGTGTGTTATTAGGGACGAAGTTAACTTGGCGCAAAAGAGAGCACATCCAGGTGCAATGCACCTGTGCCTTCGGCCCTACGTGCATGCATGTGTTTCCGTCTATCTCTCTAAATCTCTCAATAGATACATATCAAACAATCCGTTTAAGTTGAATCAATTTCTTATGTTGGTTCTACCCAGCATTAATTATAGACCTCAAAATTTAATGAAATTAATTTGACCCAAGCCCATATAGTTCCAACAATCTTGGCACACAACAAATTACTTTGCTTTCAACCATCAAAATACATCCAGAAGGTTATGAAACATGTTTATGAAGAAGAGTCCTTTTTCACGAAGGTCAACTTTCTTATTTATAGGCCATATGATATTTTTGCACTTTGGTTTAAATATATTTGATATATGATATTTAATTCGTTGTTGGTTCTAGAAAAATGAAATTGACTAATTAAATGTAATAACTTATTAGCTAACATGCATATTATAAGTCCGAGCACGGGGATATTAATAGTACTAAGAATGCATGGCGGAAAATCTTATAAGCTTATATTGAGGTAAATGTGTGGTTCACCCAGCTTGCTAGTTACACACTTACACGTGATATCGCAAACCAGAAGCTACGAACATGAATAACACTGCACGATCGATCGATTTTATGAACAGAATAGGAGTTAGAATCGCCCGAAATATGCTCGTACGTAGTTAGGGTACTGTGCTTTTTTTTTTTTTCAATTTTTGGACTGCAGCGCCTTGAAGATTCCGACAAGCACGCTGGCGATGGACAAGATCGATGATGCCGATGGCCCTGTAGTGTTTGTAGAAGAGTTTGTTGTGCTAGATTAGCCCCGCCCTGTCGCGCTTGAAGTAGCGAGAGTCGAAGTCGGAGCAATTTTATCATTCTTAAGTAGGTACCAAGAGATACCACTGTTTTTTATATAAAATTTAGTATCTCTTAGTTTCTAAGATAACAAGAGGTACCATACCTCTCGTTACCTCCTCAGGAATGGAAAAAAGCTCCCTGAAGCCGAGGTGCTGGCCGATGCGCTTGAAGAACTCCAGCGTCTGCGTGTTGCTTATGGTGCTGTACAGCACCTCCTTCGCCCGCAGCTGCTGCACGTCCTCCTCCCCGTCCATCAGCATCGCCATCACCGATAGGTAAGAGCTCACCACGGACGTCGTCGCGTCGGCGGCGCCGCTCTCCTCCAGGGCCGCGATGTTGACGAGCCAGCTGGAGGTCACGTTGTTCAGGAACATGGGCGACAGGGAGAGCTCGCCGGTGACAGCCCATCTCCCGACGCTGATCATGTCCCCGAACCACTCCGCCGTGCTGGCTGTCAGCTTGATGCCGGTCTGCGCCAGATCGACGGCGCTGCTGGACAGCAACGACGTGCTGCCCAGAGTGTACATGGGCTCATCCTAGGGCATGAGAAATATCAGGCTGAACCGGAGGAGGTGCCCTGCCCTGTTATCTATCATGAACTGCAGGAGGAAGCAGCCGTCAACGAGCATCATGGCGGTGCGCGCGCAAATGTTTCAACAACTTTTGGTGGTTTGTGAGCCACGAGGGAAAGCAGCAGCTGTGCTCGATGGCTGTTCTGAGCGAGACGACAGGGGAAGACCCTCCCACCGTGCATGGCGGCCATGGCGGCCCAGCTGGTTCTCGGCCCATGTCTGGGGGTGGGTGTCAGATCCCTGGGTAGAACGAAATGAACTTGAAAATATTTCGTGGACGCCGCCCCCAAAGTCTGACAGTGGGGCGATGGCCAAATCAATCCCAGTTCCCTCCTCCGATCTCTCATGGTCATGGGGGTGGAGGACGTCCAAATGAAAAATTTCCCCGACAACCCCAACCTCATGAGGTAAGAAATACTCCGATCCCCAATATCTCTTTCAACCCAAGAGATGGTGTTCGTAGAGATGTTGATATGAGAGGTGGTGTTTCGAAGAACCCGATTAAATGCTTCAAATGTGGGAAGGAAGGACAGCATCAGGCAAATTGTTTCAATCCTCCGTTGTGCTATGCTTGCCACAACACGGGTCACATTGCGTCTAACTGCCCAACCAATGCTATTTCTGCTAACCCTGCTAAGAGATATGTTAGGATGTGTGGTTTTGGCATCCCAGGTCATGGGTTTTTCAGTCTGAATATTGATACTTCTGTGGCTAAGTTGGAAAAATCCCCTGTTAGAGGTATTCTGTCAATTATTGAGGGTGAGGGGTACGTGGAAAAAATAGAGATGGAACTGAATCATATTTTCTCTGATCTCACCTGGGAATGAAAGGTTAAAAAGCTGAATGAGATTGAGTTCTTAGGGGGTTGTTTGGATAGGTGACTCTAGTTGCCACAACTCAACTTAGTCATGCCACAACTTGTTAGCCTATTGTTTGTTAGACTACCACATATTAGGTTGCCAAAGAAAGTCCGGCAGCTGTCGAGTGCTGTGTCATAGCTTTTTGGGCCAAACTTGTGGCGAGGAAATCGATCGCCTCGCTTGCGGCGTGAAGCGCGTGAGAGCGTTAAAGCTGATGTTATGGTCACCTTCTGTATGGTGTGTGGCGCGAAGCACCAAAGAAAATCCAGGAAGGTTCCAAAATTCTGGCGCCAAACAAGAAAAAAACGCGCGAAGCTCACAGTCTCCTAGGACAGCCTACACCAACTCCAATCTTTATTATCCCCTCAGCTCTATCTCACTCTTCTCTCTCCACTCTCTTCTTTCTCTCGTGAACTCCAACCAGCAGCAGGTTAGTATTCCCCTTTCCCTTTCTTTTCTCCTCTGCCTTCTTCCATCTAGCTCATGCATCCCATTGAGATCCCCTACTTTTTCTTCAAAATCCATATCTGATCGGTGCTCAAGAAATGGAGTAATCCAATTATTACTTTAATTTGTCTCCATCCCTTCCATCTCATTTAGATTCATATATTCATTTCCTCCAAATTGATATTCTAACTTGTTCCGTTCATAAGAGTTCAAGAAATGGAGTAGGCTGCAATGACAATTCATTTTGGTGAAGTTGCTTGTGTGGGTGGAGTGGTAGACTGGCCGTACTGCCTCACTCACATTCCGCAATCCACGCTAACGTGAAAGCAGGTTTCATCACGGTAAGCACATGTGCCTATTTGGATTTCTTTTTAGTGATTTGAATATTGGGTACTAATTGGACATTTCTTTACTTGGGAAAAAAATTATAGTATTTGTTTTGTTCTTGTCTGGGCTGAGTTTGCAAAATACTGTTGGCCTGGAGTTTTATTGCTGGATGTGTTATGCAAGCATTCCTATAATTATGATAAGGAAAAAAAATATCCCGGTTACTATGTATTAATTATTCTGATGGAATGTTGTTTCTTTTTGTTTTTGACATTTATTAATTTAGTCTATTTTAATTGCTTAGATGGACGAAAGGAAGCAACTATATTTACAGTATTTCTTCAACTACTACTACCAATACTGCATATGGAAGAGAAGGTTGCTAGTTGCTATTGCTATATGCCTAGCTAGTTACTCATATTTGGTTGACATGAGAAAAAAGCAGCGAGAAGGTGTAACATATTCACCAATGCTTCTTAGAGATGTGGAGCGAAATGCACGGTTAAATCGTTTATTTAATGGTACCGAGGCTAATTGTGTTTCCGAGCTCCGCATGCGAAAAGCCATTTTTCATAGGCTTTGTGGGCATCTCAGATCACGTGGTCTTTTAGTAGACACCCTGCATGTGACAGTGGAAGAATAGGTTGCAATGTTCATGCATGTAGTGGGACACAAATGGTCTAATAGGTCTGTTGGTTTTGAGTTTTATCGATCGGGTGAAACAGTTAGTAGGTACTTCAATGCTGTTCTGGATTCACGTTTCAATATCTAAAGAACTAATATACCTCAGAAGCACTGAAACCCATCCAAAGATTACAAGTAGCCCAGGAAGATTCCACCCGTATTTTGAGGTAAACAACACAAAATTAATATGTAGAATGCTCATCATATAATGAATTTACATGTTAGACTAATGGGACATTCATTTCTTTTCTTTTCTTAGGGATGCATAGGAGCGTTGGATGGTACTCATGTACCAGTATGTGTCCCTGCACATATGCAGAATAGATTTAGGGGTAGAAAGTCCAGTCCCACTCAAAATGTCCTTGCGGCTGTTGATTTTGATTTGCGATTTATCTATGTCCTTGCTGGTTGGGAGGGATCAGCCCATGATTCACATGTGCTTCAAGATGCTCTAAGCCGCCCTAGTGGACTAAAAATACCAGAAGGTGAACTTTAATTAAATCATTTAAGTATGTCAACCATAACTTCAGTTTGCCACTAACTTTAAGACATGTCCATGTTATAGGAAAATTTTTCCTCGCTGATGCTGGATATGCAGCAAGACCTGGTATACTACCCCCATACCGCGGTGTTCGTTATCACCTTAAAGAATACAAAGATGCTAGGCAACCTGAAAATGATAAAGAATTGTTCAACCTTCGCCATTCCTCATGTAGAACAACAATCGAACGAGCATTTGGTACCCTGAAAAATCGATTTAATATCCTCAAGAGTCAACCAAATCTCCCTTTGAAAACTCAAGTCAAGATTGTGATTGCTTGTTGTGCGCTTCACAATTGGATATTAGATAATGGTGATGATGAATATGTCTATGATGATGCTTCTTGGTATAGAACCTTGCCAAGGAGCTAGAGGATATACCGTGATATACGTCATGAGTGTCAAGCTTGGGTGCTTAAACGAGATCAGATGGCACATGCTATGTGGGAAGATAAAGTTGGTCAAAATGAGAACATTGGTCCCATGTAGTTGTGAATGGGTACTTCTAGTTCTTTATTATTATGTTGTGAATGTTGGACTTATCTATGTAATAAATACTTTGTTTGCTCAGTATTACATAGCTGCTTGCTCATGCTACTCCATCTTATTGATTACATTGCTATATCATATTGCATTCATTTGTTTATAGACAAATACAAAATGGGGAAATGGAAAGGAAAGGGGAAGGTGGAGGTTGAAGGGTCTACCCGTGAGAGATCAATTAGCTGGGATGAGGAACACACTAAGTTCATGCTTGATTGGTTCATTGAGTATAAGAAAGACCAACATGCAGGGTTTGTGTGGAAGAGTCAGCATCATCTGAAATGTGCTGATGCCTTAAACAAAGAGTTTGCTATGGGTGTAACATTTGCCCAAGTTTCCTGTCACTACAGACATTACAAAGAGAACTGGAAGATAGTTGAGAGGGCATTAAACAAGAGTGGAAATGGGTTTGATGCTACTAAGTGCAAATTGACTATATCAGAGTCTGAAAAGGCTTGCCTAAAAGTAAGTATCTGATGTCTAAACTCCTTTTTTCTATTAATTATATGGGCTTTGTTAGTGACATTTTACTAGACAATATATAGTTGTGATTATAGCAAAATGAATAGTTCTGTGAGCTCATGAATCATAACCTATTGCAATGATTTTGTTGAAATATAAGTTATATCCAATTAGGCTTATAATTTGCTGCTTATTAATGTTTTATGGTTTGCTTTTTCTCGTAATATTGTATGAACATGTAGGTTAGGGACAGGCGCCTACTTGCTAAGCCAATCAAATACTTTCATGAGATGCAAGAGCTTTTCTCAGGCAGCAATGCAGATGGTTCTCTTGCCATATATCAGCAAACATACATGGATGTTGATAGCAAATCTGATAACAGTGACTGGGAAGGGATGAATGATATGGCTAGTTATCCACATCCTATTGACATTGCTGCAGAAGACTCTGACACATAACCATCTCCTGTTGGTCGTAAGCGTACATCAAGCCCAGATAATTGCTCTCCTAGCACTTCTCGACTTGGTGCAAAGCGGGCAAGAGGAGTAAAGTCCCCAAGTAAGAAGCAACCAAAGCCTAAGAGTCGTCTCACAGATGCTGCTGAGAAAATTGGCAACACAATGGATCATTTGTTGAAGAATCTTGCTAGTGCTCCTTCTCCACCCCCAGTGCCACAACTTTCTGACCCTCATGCTACATTGTGGAAAAGGGTAGAGGCCCTTACCATTACCACTAATGATAAAATTAGTGTTGGAAAATACCTGGGTCGCCAAGAAAAATGAAGGAATGCGTGGATTTCTCACTGGTTCAAGTGACACAACATTAGAAACTTGGGTGTACCAATTCTTATGTGAGCGAGATGCTGGGACACTGAGATAGATGGATGGGTCTAGTTGCATGCTTCTTAGTATTTGTTGACCTTTTGCTATGTTAGAAAAAAAGTAATCGGGTATAATGGAACCTCGTTAACATGTTAGGCACAAAGTAGTTACTTTTGGTTAAGATTAGAGTAGATGTAGACGTTCTTATATACTATATTGGGACCTTGTGATTGCTTTTGAATATCAGTAGAACTATGATTATGAACTGATGACGCAGAAGCATGCTCTTTCTGCTTATATTATAAATATGTTGTGAATTTATCTTCAATGGTTTATTGTTTATCGGTACTGCAGACTTTTCTTTCTAAGTTGATTTTCTAGCTTGTCCAATGGAAATCACTATTCGTTATTTATTATATGAATACATTTTGTTTAATTAGATTTTCAACATTCTTTACAAAAAATACTTAATAATTTGAGGGATAAGTATATAGTGGAACATGTATGCTAAAATAATATATAGCTCATATACCTTGAGGGTGGTAATCTCACCACCAATTTATTAGAGGTAACCATATTGAAGTTTGGCACCATCCAAACAATTGCCACATAATTTGCCAAAACTTTGGCACGTAACTATGACAAGAATCCAAACACCAGCCTCAGCAAAATTGCCACATTTTAGACTATCAACCAAACAGCTCAATTTTAGCACACAGTTAGGCATGCCATAACATCGGCAAATGCCTAACCATAGGCGTGGCAACTTGAGTCACCTATCCAAACAACCTCTTAGTTACGTTTCCCTCTGAAGATATTGTTAAATTTTTTGGAGTGCCAAAAATAGCTAGAGATGAATTATCTATCAAAGCAATTACTGAGCTGGTGGGTGAATATGAATCCTTAGATGAAAAGAGTTTAGAGATAGATGGACCTATTAGGGTGAGATTGGCTTGTAGGGAGCCTAATGAGCTGTTTATCTCAATGTTGATCTATATCAACAAAGTGGGTTACAAAGTTAGATTGGAACCAAAAGGTTTTAAAAGAAAGTCTCATGATATTCCTCCTCCCCCTCCTTCTGAAAAGAAAGATGACAATGAGGATGACGATGTTGATGATCTAGGGGATGCAGATGGTAGTAAGGATCCTTTCTTTGATAAAAGCCTGAAACAAAAAAAATTTCCTAAAGGATCTGCTTCTGCCCCACCTTTCTCTGGAAAATCCTCTAGTTCGAAATTCAGTCGGGTCTCAGCTGGCAATGAGATGATCCTTAGTTCTTCTGAAATGGAGGTTGACATGGTATAGTGGTCTGGGTACAATCTATCCAGGAGACTCTGTAGGAATCTCAAGAAGAGGTGTTACCCTTAAGTGCTGCTCTAATAGATATGCCAGAAGAAACCAGTAAAGGATTAGGCCCGGTCCCATTTGAGCTAGACATTGAAACTCTAGAAGAATCTGAAAAATGTGATATCCCCACTAACTCTGATATAGAGAGGCTGAGAGCTGAAGAAGAAATAGAAGTGATTGAGTCCTTTGAAATTGTATCTCGTAAGAAACAGAAGAAGAAAAAAGAGTTGAAAACTATCCTAGCTAAGAGGAAGAGTGATAGAAATAAAGATCAGGCCATACCTGTGCAGAAAAGAACTGAAATGTTGGCCAAGAAGAAGAATTTAGAAGAGCCAGGTAACATTTGTAATTCTTTTGCTATTTTTCAGTCTATTGATTTTGAAACTTTAAATAATATTGCCCTAAATGTTGGTGTATCCCTGGGGTCTTCCCAAAAAGAGATTGACTCAAACATTGATATTATAAAAGCTAAGGAATTAGCACAGGCTAGGGTTGCTGAGTTAGAGTGGAAAAGGAAAAAGAGCTGAATCAAAATGAGAGTTCTGTAGGAAGTTCTAAGGAAGATTTTTTAGAGTTGAATGAAATACACCTATCTGAAAAAGAGGTGTGTGAGCCAAAAAAGAGAGGGGGTGTTAAAACTAAAAGTAGGAAATGATTGTTCTTTTTTGGAATGCTAGAGGTTTAGGTAATAAGGCTAGAAGAGACCAACTAAGGGATTTGATTAGCACCCATAAAGTTGATGTTGTTTGTGTGCAAGAAACAAAGAAGGAGAGCTTTTCTTGTTCTGAGTTTCAACATCTCCAGGGCAACAAGAATTATGATTGGTTTATTAAACCCTCTGTTGGTGCTTCTGGAGGTTTGATTACTGGGATCAATATAGACTACTTTGAGATTTTGGATTCTCACGTTGGCTCTCACTTCATTAGCAGGTCTGTTAGAAATAGAGATGATGGCTTTAAGTGGGATATTTTAAATATCTATGGACCTATAAATGTAGATGATAAATACCCTTTCCTTGGTGATCTATCGAATTTTGTGATAGATAATCAGAACCCTATGATTTTGGGAGGAGATTTTAATATGTACAGATAGAGATGGGAGAAATCTAATGATAACGTTGATGAAAGAGTTGTGAGAATGTTTAACAATTTTATTCATTCTACCTCTTTGAGAGAGATGGAGAGATCTGGGACTACTTTCACTTGGACAAATAAACAAGCTTGCCCTATTCAAATTGTCCTAGATAGAGTTTTGATTTCTTCGGATTGGGAGCTTCATTATCCTCAGGCCTCCTTAGTTACTCTAACTAGGGTAGGCTCTGATCATTCCCCCTTACTTCTGTGTACTGGAGACATGGTTTTGCAGATTCCTAAATAATTTAAGTTTGAATCTAGTTGGACCCTGGTTGACAACTTCCATAATTTAGTAATTCAAAAATTCCCTGATAGAGATGTCTCTTATATCTTAGACTTCTGGCATAAAAAACAGGGGTGCATTAAGAGATTCTTGAAGGGTTGGGGTGCTAATAATGATAGTTAATAGATAATTAATTACTAAGGCCACATTCATTTGGGGTGAGGAGGGTTAGTTATCCGGCGCGAAAAACGTATTAATATATTAGTACATGATTAATTAGTTATTATTATTAAAAAATAAAATAGATTAATATGGTTTTTTTAAATAATTTTCCTATAGAAAATTTTTGTAAAAAAATACACCATTTAGCAATTTGGGAAACGTGCACACGGAAAACTGAGGGGGCTAAGATAACTTATCCCCTCCCCTAGCCGAACGCGGCCTAACTAATTGTATTTGGCCAGTCTATTTATACTGATTATTATCACTATTATCATGAAGCCCATTGATTTATTACAGCTCTTTTAGATTAAATCAGCTGGTTACCATATCAACCATCATGTCAAAGGCTGATCAGTTGATTGAATTTAACTTTGTTTATTCCTTATCGATTGCAGGGTTAACTCTACTGGCACGCCTTGAATTCGAAGATTTAGGACTTACGCTGGAATTAAGCAGATCTCCAAGGCCTACCATCAACAGATACAAAATGACATCTTTAATGGGTGGAATGACGTCATTAGAGATAGTGTAAAGATGCTACTAATAACTTGAAGATAAACATGAATAGAAGAAAGAAATAATTATAACATTTGATCTATTGTATTATTAAGAAAATTTAAATGATCCATCACATTTATTTTATGAACATGTAAATTACTATGTCAATTAGAATATCAAATATTTAAATTTGATGATGTAAGGTCAGATTTTTTTTAAAAATATATCGCTCTTCTCAACATTTTTCACAGTATATTAAAATATATGCTATTATATGAAAAAGAACATATTCCCTCTACCCTAAAATATAAAAATTTATAGGATCCAAATTTTGTACCACGATATAAGCATGCCTGGTTGATTCTCATTATTTCAATCGTTATAGTGATTTTAGAACAAATCAGATGCTTAGAAATAAAATCTAAACAATTGAAAATTCAAAAATAAAGCACTGAAATGACTAAATGGAACACACGTGGATATATACTGGCCGTAAAATGTAGTACGTGCTACCGCGCATAGTAGTTAGTTTTGTTTGTCGTAGAGAGTCTTGAAAATGCCGACGAGCACGCCGACAATGGAGGCGAGGGAAGCAATGGTCATGGTCTTGAAGCCATTATAGAGGAGTTTATTGAGGAAGATCATCACCGGCCTATTCCACCGGTACGCCTCGATCTGCTCCAAGACGGCGAAGTAGCGGCCGTGGAAGCTGAGGTGTTGGCCGATGCGCTTGAAGAACTCCAGCGTCTGCGTGTTGCTGAAGGTGCTGAGCACCACGCGCCGCCCCCGCAGCTGTTGCACGTCCTCCTCCCTGTCCATCAGCATCGCCAGCACCGACAGGTACGAGCTCACCGCGGACCCGTTCACGGCGTTGCCGCCGGCCGCCTCCAGGGCCGCCATGTTCACCAGCCAGCAGGCCGTCACGTCGTTCAGGAACACCGGCGACAGCGACAACTCGCCGCCGCAGAAGCGGCCCTTCCGGACGCTCATGTCCCCGAACCACGCCGCCGCGCTGGCCCTCAGGTTGACGCCGATCTGCGCCAGCTCGACGGCGCTGCTGGACAGCAACGACACGTGGCCCGGCATGTAGTCGATGTGTTCCTGGGGCATGCACCATATCTGGCTCAACCGGAGGAGGTCGAGGAGGTGCGCCGGCTTGCGAGCTTTGTAGATTTGGCCGCCATGGACGCTTCTCTCGAGCGCTTCAGTACTGTTCCGGCACTGCCATGATCCACAGACGGATTGGATCCATGAACAGCAGCCTTCGCCTTCCTCCCTGGGGAAGAAACTGTCGCCCACCTCGGCAACAAAGCCGTCCACGTCCACGTCATGGAACTTCATGAGAGTCTCGAGCACCAGCCATGGGATCTGGTTCTCGAGCAGCATCATGTCCTTGAGGATGCCATACTCCGACGACAGCATCCTGTCTTTGCTGCCAGCCATGAATTGCAGTAGGAAGCAGCCGTCCACCAGCATCATGGTGGCCAAGTCGGCGTCTCTGAAAAACCTGACCTTTTCTTCTTCGGCGTAGCAGCCCCGCACGTCGCCGACGACGGACAGGAGCTCGACGTAGACATCTTCCAGAGAGCGTTTCGACTCCGCCACGAAGCGTCTCGCCGCCGCGAGCTTGACTTCCTCCATGTCCTGCAGGTGAGGCTGGCCATGGTGGTAGGGGCCAATGGCGACGAAGGAAGGCACGGTGTACCGGTCGTCGGGGCCGCCGATCCCTCGGAGGCCTCGAGGGAACACGTGGATCCTGCTGATCTGCCGAGCGGCGGCGTCGAGGATGTCGTCGTCCAGGCCCAGCACCGGTATCTTGTCCATTCTCTCTTGTATACGCTTCAAACTTATATCTATTACCACTGCTTCGCCGGCAGCCATGGCGGCGGCTAAGTGTTATTCCTCACAGATTAATCAAGCCTACCGGTAATTGGCTAATAGATAGATAATTTCAGTTTCTAGCAGCTGGTATTTATAGGTAGCAAGCATGCATGCATGCAGCTAGCTCTAAGATCGAGTGACACGTACGTATAAGGTACATTCGTCTGTCTGTCAGATACTTAGGTTGATGGCTCAAGCATGTCGCTTTGCCTGAGCTTGATCGACAAAACTAATCTTTATACCGATTCTTTTCCTTCTCCACAATCTTTGCCACTGTATGTTCCAAGCTAGGAGCAGCATATATAAGCCTTCTCAACACTCTGTCTCTGCTGCTCGTGTGATCATTCTTACCTTTCATTCTGTCGTGAGTATTTTTCTCATGCTTGAGCAGGTATCAGGAGGTATCACTATTTTCTATGTAAAATTTGAGAGTTTTTTATCATCCTTGAAAAATACCTTAAGGTAACAAAAATTTTAGTACAAAATTTTGGTACCTCAAGTTACCATACTTTTTACACTAAAATATATGGTACCTTGAGGTACCAAAAATTTGTATTAAAATTCTTGATGTCTTGAGGTACTTTTTAAGGATAGTAAAAAAGCCTAAATTTGATACCTCTTGGTATTTTAGATACTAGAATATACCAAATTTTGAGTTTTTTTTACCATTCTTAAAAAGTATCTCAAGGTATCAAGAATTTTAGTACAAAAACTTTTTACCATCATTGAAAAACTAACTCAAAGTACCATCTTTTTAGTGTAAAAAGTATAGTACCTTGAGGTACAAAAAATTTGTACAAAAATTCTTGTTACCTTAAGATACTTTTCAAAGATAATAAAAAAC
This sequence comes from Oryza brachyantha, assembly GCF_000231095.2. Taxonomy (NCBI): domain Eukaryota; kingdom Viridiplantae; phylum Streptophyta; class Magnoliopsida; order Poales; family Poaceae; genus Oryza; species Oryza brachyantha. The sequence continues at coordinate 1,018,254 of NC_023170.2, forward strand.
TCTTAGTATAAATTTTTGGTATCTTAAGGTACAATATATATACTTTAAGATATCATACCTTTTACACTAAAAAGTGTGATACCTTGAGATACTTTTTCAAAGATGGTAAAAAAGCTCTCAAATTTTACATAAAAAATAATGGTGTTTTCTGGTATCTTCTCTGGTATCTTTTTAAGAATGGTAAAATCGTTTCTTTGAGTAGATCTACTTCAACAGCTTCAACATGTGCAACCGTTCAAAATATTAAGGTCAATACTATTTTAACTGTCTAAGCTCCATCCAATTTTTAGTTTGGGTAAGCAGGCACTTAAGTCATCTTATAGGGTATTTGGTTCGTCTTAGGCACCGCATGCTGGCTTTTTTTTTTTTTTTTGGCGAAGCGCGCATGCATTCAGCATATTGCAGTCGTTTATTCTAGTACCATTCTTTGCTTTGTTCGTTTGTCGCATGTATGGTGCTCTAGAGCATGTGTAGGGAAGCTTCTCCTAACTACAGTTTTTTCTAAAAATTATTTCTGCCAGAAACTATCCTAAACGGCTCACAGCTTTTAAGAATCTGTAGTTACAAATTCTAAAAAATAAACTAAGAATCCAGAAGCTGGAGAAGCTAAGTTTAGGAGCTTTTCCAGATTCTCAGAAACTGGCTACTAAGCAGTTGCTTCTCAGAATCTAAAGCTTCTCAAACAAACTCTTAATTTTTAGATCAACCGGAGGACGAGATCTCGTCTGGACAAAAGAAGTTACGAGCATGTGATGATAATAATTGGTACCGGATGATACTGATCGTTATTATCTATTGTCAGATGATATCAACTAGTATCAGTATGATTGCTATCTAGTATCATCTAGTACTATTATCTAGTACTATTGACGCTACATGGTGAGGCAATGCGAAGGTGGAGCTTCGGAGGAAGCAGCATGGACGAGAGAGCGCCAAGGCCACAGGGGAGACAATATATTTATTAAAATTACGTAAATCCTACAACATTTGTAGTCCATTTGTTTTGAAAATATGATCATTTCTAATACTATCCATAACAATATGTTCCTGATGGATCACTTTATATTCAAATTGGTTGCTATCTTACCCTCATATATCCTCTCACCTCCATTCATCACATTTTAAGAGGCACCAAAGTTTTCTCTTCTTAACATTAATTTTTGTTAAACAATTTAGAAATATTTATATTCTAGAATAAAGAGGATAGGTAGAAGCAGTCTTGATGGAATATTTTTTTTAAATGTGACTTGCAGAAAGAGCAAATACGATAAGGCAAACCTCCCTACCGTGAATATTTATTCCCTTTGTAGAACCGCCTCGAATTGGACGCACAATGTTTTAAAAAAATTGATGGTGTTTCATCACATAGGAAAGAAATGTTTCATTGTGCACGAAAAAATGTTACAGCTATTAAAGTGGTGAAACACACTCTGAAGCACTTTTAGCTTTATATTATAAAACATTGAGTTTTCATATACTGAAACAACACATCATGTTTATCAAAAGATTAAAAAAAAGTAACATGAAAAAAGTCACTGCAACATTTTGGTTTAACACATTATAACATTAAAAATATCAACTCAAACATAAAAAAATTGCAAAAAAAAGTATCATTTCAAATATAGCTCTTACTGCTCTCCAATGGCTATGAAATAACATCAAAGTACCTATTGAAATATTTCAATCCAACATAAAAAAAAACATCGAAACACATTGGCTGAAACATCCAAATATCTAGCCAAACTTCACTTCGCCTTCACGTTGAGCGTGCATGATACCGCCGATGCCGAAGTGCCATGCCAGTGTGGCGAGCGAGCCACGAGGAGGGCTGGGAGGCTTTTGAATAATTTTGATGTAACACTATAAGAACAAATATATAAATAATTTAAAAAAAATATTTAAAATTCGCTAATGCATATGTGCGTATGCATGCAAGCAGTTGAGGTGAGAGATATAATACCAGGAATGATCCAAATGACATATTTAAAAATAAAAATAATTTGTAAATAAAATTTCTAGATATGTGCTCTTAACTATCTTATAACTATCTTAAAAAAAATAAACTACAACAAAAAGTTTCTAAAATCAACTTCATATTTAAAGTTAAAAAATTAAATTTTAACTTATAAGCATAGCCAGAGGTGGAAGGTAAGGCTAAGTGAGTGGAGACTGATTCAAAAAAAAAAAGTGAGTGGAGACTTGTGTTGGAGTTTTTCTTGAAAAAATTGGCCTTTCTGCTGTTCTTGTAGAAAAAAAAGAATTTAGAAATGTTCCATTTGTTTTGAAAAAAAAGAATTTCTAATACTATCCATAACAATATAACAATATGTTCCTTATCGATCACTTTATATTCAAATTGGTTTCTATCTTACCCTTATATATCCTCTCACCTTCATTCATCATATATTAAGAGGCATCGAAGTTTTTTTACTTAACATTAATTTCTGTTGAACAATTTAGAAATGTTTATATTTTGAAATAAAGAGGATACATTAGAAAAAAAATTATATACGTGATCTCAGCGATCTAAAAGCTAAGACTAAAAAATAAATTACAATAATTTTTTTTCTAAAATCAACCTCAAATTTAAAGTTAAAAGAATTAAATTTAAACATATAAAATGTAACCAGAATTGAAAAGGTAAGGCTGCAAGTGAGTGGAGACTTATGTACGCGAGGTGGTCATGCACTCATGCGGATCATATATGGTTGGTTTTTCTTGGAAAAATTGACCTTCTACCGCTTGCAAAATTCTACTTCCTCTGTTCCATAATATAAGATGTTCCATAATATAAGATGTTTGACTTTTTTGGTTGTACCGTTTAATCATTCGTCTTATTTAAAAATTTAGTATAAATATAAAAAACGATAATTCGTGCTTAAAATTCTTTTGATAATAAAGTAGGTCACAAGCAACTTAAAAGATATTTTCATATTTTTTTAAATAAGATAAATGGTCAAACATTGTAAACAATAATATCAAACATCTTACATTATAAAACGGAGGGAGTACCGCCCTATCATAAGACCGTTAAATGACTGCCCCTTGCTGTCTACCACATCAGATTTCGCATCTAGCTAGTGGACATTTTCTATATTTCGCCTACTAACTGAGTTGGGAGCATAGATCAGATATTTTCAAATGAAAAACTATTTTTAAAAAGATTAATAGAAAAAAAATTAAAAAATGAGATTGGGCATGAATGATATATTAATGTAGGTCTGTATTTCGTTAGTTACTTATAGTCATTTTGAGAGAGTCCTTAGGTTAACCAAAGAATGATTTTCTAGGTAATTAAGGAGAAAATTTAAGAAAATGTCATTGACAAACACTTAATTCTAAGAAATGTCATCGATGGGTTATGTTAGCCTTTCTTCATTAATTGCTAGATAAACAATGTATTTAACGATACAGATGAAAGAAACCCTAACGACGATTGAATTTATCGGACAAAGTCATTTGTATCAAATTTATCAGACAAAGTCATTTGTACATGATATTTCATAGGACTTGTTTCCATCAATATCATTTCTTAGACTTAAACATTTATCGATGACATTTCTTATATTTGCCGCGAGACCTCACCAGCTTAGATGCTATTTTTCTCACTGATATTGATTTCTCATCGGAAATTCAACACGATACCTATCCGGACTCACCTTTCGACGTAAATTTCAGAGATTGGCACGCTGATGCACAAATCGAAAGGTGTGTGTGTGTGTGCATTTTTCATCATTGCAACTGCAATCTATACGGGTAATTAACTTTCTTATTGCAATACCATGTTTAATTAATTGTCCTTCGTCCACGTACCATGCTAATCTTGCTCGATTTACGTATAGCTATGATGCAATTAAGTGTGCTAGCCTGACATTGCACAATACACATCGACGAGGCTCGTACACAGAGAATATATTCAAAATTCGTGTTAAACAAAAATGTTCAGGTACGCGGACTCTTGATATTTAGTTAATAAATTTGAGTTGTATCCGTCTTCTATTCTCACTTTAGCGCATTATTTGTTTTCTTCAAAATTAATAATTACCAAAACTGATATGCACGGGCTTTCTTCCAATCGAATCTTGATTATCAATTTAAACTATTTGTCAACCAGTCACTCTAATTAAGCACGTTGTGTAGGCCCAGTTTGCTTCGGCCCAATATCTGAGGCCCATCAAGAAAGTCTAGTTTTGCCTCCCTCCACCCATCCGTTTTCTCATCCTAAAACCCAAAGCCCACCAACTTGTGCGTGTGCGCGTCCCCGTCGCCGGCGACCACCACCATGTGCGCCGCCGCCGCCACCGCGGGGATCATATCGTCGCCTTCAGCTAGTCCCCTCCACGCGAACACCAGAGCTTCCTTCGTCGTGTCCTTCCCGCGGCGATCCCCTCCCGCAGCCACCCTCCTCTCGGTCTCCTCCGCCGTAGCACCCGCCCCGCCGTCCGCCAACCCGAAGTACCACAACGCGAAGGTGGACGCGGGCGACGAGGAGGTGGACGGGGAGGAGATGCTGCTGCGGTTTAGGCGGGAGGTGGCGCGCGCCGGCGTCATGGAGGAGATCAGGCGGCGGCGGAGGCACGAGGACGCCCGGGACAAGCGCAAGCGCAAGTCCCGCAACGCGGCCCGGAGGTTTCGCCGGAGGTGAGGCCCTCGTCCGTCGCTCCATCGGTCGATTGGTTCTGTGATCCTGCCTTGCTGATAAAATTTGCTGCAGATTAGCTGCGGCCTTCTACTCAGATTCTACTCCGGTTGATGATCCATTCCATGTGATTATACCATTTTAGGCGCTAATTAACCATGCATTTTTTTCCTCAGCGTCATCAGATCACTTTGATCTGTTCTAGTAATTGGCATGATGCACCCAAAAACTATAAGCATAGCTTGTTTGGGCTCCATCTTAGGTCCCTTCGGTATTTTAGTGATTGATTTCACTTATCACACGGATGCGATGATGCCTCTTTAGCGGAATTTCATGTCATTTTAGATTGCTACAATACATTGGGCATATCTGAATGTCATTAGCATTTCAGCGCTCTGAAGCTACTTATTGTTATGCTCTTCTGAATATGGTAATTGGATTGTATCGATCGTCTAGTGAACTGATTGTTAGTATCATTCTTGTCCTTAATGGAAGTAATTGAGGTTAAGAGATTATCCCCTTTTCTTAGCAGGAAATATAGTCCTTGTAAAAGCTGCTATGTTCTTCAGTATCCTCCGACAGTTTTTTTAGTATGTGATGATCATGTTGCTTCTATTCTGTGATTCTGTCCATTGACATATTGGTCCTATTCTCAGTTATGAATTCATTATGGTGACGTGCATTTCCATGTAGGAACAGCTACGAAGTGCCAAATCATTCATCAATTGTACATAAATTACGGTAGTAGCGACGTAGCATACACTTGAAATTACAGTGTGTACGTACTTCTGAAATTGCAGTGCGTACAATGAATGGATCATCCATGATTACTTTGTAATTTGAGAGCATCTCTTGAGGTCATTTTGATTGTTACATGCTATTTTTAATTGGTCCTATCATTTCTACCGCAGGCCTTTCAAGGGTCCATATCCATTTGATGAGGAGCAGGAACCAAAGGAGGGAATCATGGATGATGATAAGCATGACAATTGGGAGCTTCCTGGAGGAGAGCTCCCTTCTTACAGATGAACCAAGAAAAGACACTGATGCTTTTTTGTCTGATGAAGCGTTTCGACGCTTCAACTTCAGTTCTTCTTTCATCGATGATAGCAGCAGCAGTAGTAGAGCAAACCTTACCCAACACACTCCTAGTTGATCTGTGACCAAGATGTAGTGAACCTCCATTCTGGGTGTGAAGTATAGTTGCTAGGTTCGAAAATACGTAGTCTGAATATCTGATTCATCTGTTGTGTGTTAATCTCCAACTTGCTTCAGGTGCCTTGTTTTCTGTCTGCTTAACTTAGCTCGTGACTTGCAAACTGCACTGCAGTGATATATGTTACTCGTACTTTTTTTTTTCACATTATAAGATATTTAAGCCCTCACTAGATTCATATACTAATGAATTTAAATACACGTATAAAACACTTACATTCTCTCAAACCTTTATGAAATTTGGTCGGCCTACTTTGGCTGGCCCGGCAAAAAAAACATGTATAAAACATATCTATTAATCCATAGAATTAATAAATCTAAGTATGGCTGAAACATTATATAGGGGTCATTGTTCCATTTTTTCAAGGAAAAAACCAACATCATACTTACAAAACAAAAAATAAGTTGTAAATAGAACTTGCAAACAAAAAATACGTTGTAAATAGAACTTCTATATGTGTATTCTTAACGATATAAAAGCAAACAGTAGAAAATAAAATACGATTTAAAATCTTAAATTTAACTTCAAATTTAAGGTTAAAAAATTAAATTTTGGCTTATAAAGATAAGTGAAACACTAACGACAAGACTGAATAAACGACGATGCTGATGATGTGGAAGGGAGGGAGTGCATATTACATTAAGTACAGGGCTTATTCTTTTCTTGGACTATGATAGCTAATGGGCCAGATTCAGTGACCCCAAAGTTTGGTAGGATTTGGGGCTCTTTGGCAATCACTTGTTGTTGGCCCTCGAAAACTCTACATTGCAAATCTGTGTGGATAAGTACTGCAAATAATTGAGATTTTGATCGTAATCTTCTTGTACTAACTGTTAAACTGTGCAGTGCACGCGTGTGATGGACAGGTCTTAGCCAGAACGACATGGAGAAAACGATAAAAGAAGAGGGAAGGAGAATGAAGAGGAAAGCTCGTGGCCCTCCTCCCCATATGCATGCCATCTCGCCACGCGGATTCTGGCATTATTAGGCAACTCAAATCATTGTGGCTTTGATCATTCTTCTCAGTTCTTCTGTTATGTGTTTTTTTTGTTGAGTTGGCAAATACACAGTTGGTCACTAGTTTTCTTGCAGAAAGGTCGACTGCTCCAGCACAGCAACAGAAAGCGAAGATTGCTTCTGGTTCTGGAATTAGTGTCAGCAACGTAGCATCCGACACCACCTGTATTTCTTCTTCTTCTCTTTCTTCTTTTTTTTTATGTTGTCAATCATGATCCACATCCATCTTTCGCTTCTGCTTATACTTCTAAGCTAAAAACTAAATTTTCAACCTTAAATTTAGAGTTAATTTTAAGTGTTTTTTCACCAAAGCGTATTTTTTATCATTAACTTTTAGATCATTAAGAATACATATATAAAAATTTTATTTCAAAATTATTTTTCGTTTGCAAATATACCGAACAGCTCTATCATCTTTTTGTTTTTGTTTTTTGCTTTTGTTCTGCTATTATGTGTTTGCAGCAAAGAAATACTTCTTTTTCATAAAACATATCAAAATGGCTTCAGAATTATTGCGAGATTGCCAGGTAATTATGTAATCCTAGGAAGGTGCCTGCAGGGTAGTGGAACGACTTAAATGTGCTTTGCACAGTTGCATTTGCATGGCATGAGTGCGACCCATGATGACGTGCTTGGTCAGCTGGTGTTGGATGGTGAGTTCACAACCGACAGCAGCTGAAGAAACTACAAAAAAATAAATAAATAAATTGCTGTTGATGTTTCCTTTGATTGCCCAACAATTCCTAGTCAACGTATTCGGCCAGCTGATAAACGAGAAACTTTTATATGATTAATGCATTTTTTGCCAGGAACTCGATGAATTGCATTGCATGGCAGTGACCTAGTGATCAAATGTTCAGTGAGACAGGGACCAATTGTACAGGAACAGGTATGTACAAATAGTACAGCAACTGGTTATGGATCCAGCTGCCCTGCATCTAAATCTGAAGCTACATCTCATCTCATCCCTCCAATATGCAGTGAGCACAATGCAATTCACAGCTACTAGCAAGTACACTGGATTAAAAGGATCCAACCAATTCAGGGTGCAAAGTGGAGGATTTTGCTCCCCATGCCAGAGAGACAAGCAAAGGTGTGCCAGCCTATTACCTGCCAGATATTCAGGCACTGTTGTCCAATGCATGAAGATTTCAAGGTCCAACTTAGCAACAGCATTATCATAGCAGCTCACATGTCTCCATACATGCACTGTCCTTATAGTATACATATGGGCATTATACTATTTATTATACTATTATACATTTATACTGATAAGAGTACCAAAATGCCAAATCGCCGGCCAGATGTGTATACTTTATTCTTGCAGTACTTTTCAGTTTTATTGAGGTATCTTCAGATGGCAACATCCCCAGAAGGCACCAAACCAATCCACAACACTTGCCCGCTTAAGTATTGTTGTCCATAGCTTTTCTTCTTGATTAGTACAGCAAAACTGACATTAGGAACAAGGGCCGATTTGTGGGTTAGAGGATAGGAAATTAAAAAGTCCATGTCTGATTTAACTATGTGGAAGAAAGCCTGTCCTGATAAATTTATGGATACTAGTAAAATAGAAGATCTGGGACCTTCGAGGCACACAAGGACATCCTGTCAAGGAACTTTAGATAATTAAGTAATAAAAGGAAGGGAGTACAATAAGTTAAAGAGGAAAATAAGACCTAGGATTTATCCAGTGAGAGTGCTTGTATGTGCCAGGTTAAGCTAACCTACTAACTATGAAAGTTCAGTAATGGAAGATGGTTTGAGAGAGTGACCTGGATGTTGATCCAATCTCTTCAGATACTCCCCCCCCCCCCCCCCCCCCCTTTTAGTGAAAATAACCGGTGTGACATAACAGGAATACACTCCCAAAGCTACTACATATAAAGATGCTAGAGATAAAGTAGTTATGATGTAAATATAAAGTGAAAAAATGAAAAAAAAAAGCAGGTAGCATAGATTACCCGAGTATGATTTTTCCCTGAAAAGCCAAATATGCTTCCAGGACCACATCAAAGGAAGGTGTACCATCCTTGTCTGCGTCACAAACGGCCAGTTAACCAGCTCGTGGTTACTGAACTCACTTGTAGCTTTCTTCATAAGGACTTTTTTGTATTTGCCAGATAGGTGAATAACTGAACAGGCACTGTGATTTCAGTTGTGTTGGCCATAAGGCAACAGAAAATAAAACCAAGCATAGTAACTGAAGAGAAAAGTGAAAGCAAGTAACTGATTGTATGATTGTTTCTTCCCCAAGAAAACTTACAGTGAATTGTGCTACCTATCTGTATCTACAAAAGAATCATTTCCCTCTTAGATATGTAACAAAAAAATGATGATTCTAAATGAACTAAGAAAAGGAAGACCTTAAAAATCTAAAAATATACCAAAGAGCAAATAGCTCTTCTACCTAATTTCCTTTTGGCTCCTTTTCCTGTCTGTCTCCATGTCAGTTATTGTGGTGCCGTGCTGTGCATGATCAAATGAAGTGTTTACCAATCTACCATGGAAGATTTCCAGAGTGTGGATCTGCAAAAGTGTTCTGAACAAAATCTTTCAAACCGGTATCATATACTTCACAGAAACGTTTTGGCCAATCCTTCGGTTCAACCGGTTTGGTCCCAAGCCCAGGAGCCCTGTCCCTGGATCCAACATTCTCCTCGTCCTGCCAATCAGCAACATATGTCGCAACACGTCCGGAGAACTTATCCTTGAACACCTCCCATACTTGGTATTTATAGTGGTTGATCAACATCATACCCTGACCAATGTTCACATACTTCATCCCTTCCTTCAGATGGAAGTGGTGCACAACATTGATCAGGGATGGGTTCAATGCGTCTGGCCTGACAATTGACTTGTGGCGTTCAGGTGCAGCCAGCCGACATGTGTAGCCTGTTGTAACACCTTTCTTCGGAATTTTAGTCCGGCCTGATGGACCAAAACTATGGCATGCAGTCCTGAGCTCACCAATCCGTGGCTTGGTTGAGTAATTTCGTATGACATCTTGTAGTGTTCTGTTGCCAGGGAAGTGCAGGAACTCATCGATGTCAATGAACCCCACCCACTCACAACTCTCTCGAGCCCTGAGTGCACAATGTGCAAATCCAGCCTCCTGAGATTTCATCCATGGCCATAAGTGGCGTGTCACATTGTACATGGATGGATCCATAGTGCTGAGGACTTCCTCAATGCCATCGTCGCTGTTGTTGTCATAGATGAACCACCGCTGCACACCAATATGTGAGTGATAGATGATCCATTCCCGGATGAAACGAGCTTGGTTGCGAAGCATGGTGCAGACACACATTGAGTGTGCCTTTTGTCTCCGATGCCTGTTATACCGAGGAAGTGGCTCAGGTTGTGCAATTGAAGGAAGTGTAGAGCTTCCCCGGCCCTTAGTCCTGATGGAGACCAACATAGGCTTTTCATCATTATTTCTGCTGCTTTTTCCACCAGTAGTCATCCTGAGGTACCGGCGAATGCGAACTGGTGTCACACACCGGAATATCTCCTGGGCAGCAGAAACCACTGGGGAAGTGACAACAAGCTTTGGCTTCGAAAAATCTCGGCCGAAGACACACTCATACCGTGATGGCACACCTAGACGACCCGGACGGAGGTTCATCCCCTTGGCAAACACCACGGTGGAGTTGTCCCGGCTGTCAATAAGTGCAGTGTACACAAGCCGATCCCATTGCAACGGCGCCACCGGAGCCGACTGCGCCAGTGACAGGGATACAGCAACTCTGGCTGGTCCGGCAGGACAATGAACAAGGCTGGGTCCATCCGGCAAGGCGGCAACAGACAGGGGCAGACGACGCAGCTGTGAGGAGTTGACAGGGGAGTACAGGCACTCAAATTGCCCTGAAGACGGCAGCAATGAGCCATCTCTGAGCATCAGGAGAACATGGTCCGGCAAGGCAATTGCGTGCTGGATATGAACAGAAGGCAACACGGTGTCGACACTGACGACGCCAGCTTGCTGCGCACCGCGCTCGGAGGACACGGCGTTCAGGGTGGCCGACGGCCATGCCGTCTTGAGCACAGGTCGGAAGGATGCTGCACCAGGGAACAACAAGAACATGGGATTAGGTTAGCACAGCGCATTTTCTCCATAAAGAAAAGAGCCAAACGGATTCAGCATGCCTGAATTCAGATTACATCAACATAAACGTTCTTCATGTGACAAGATAAGCCTTTTCTATTCCCAGAACTCACAGTATCAATCAGTCAAACAGCAGTAGCAACACTAGTATTAGTAATTTAGTAAACTCGCTGGCCAACGTAACAATCCAGAAATCGTGGACTAGGCAAGAAACAAATCAAATGAGAAAAAAAAAAACACAAATTTTGAGACCCCTCAGATCTGCCATACAATTGCAACCCCACAGAGGAAAAAGGGTACTTTTTCTTCGCCACCTCCCAACAGCAAACACCATGCGCATACCAGAAACAAATCTAAAAATGCAGACTTTTCCTCAAATCATTCGCGTGAGTACAATTGAATTGATCCAAAACCGCGCCTCCGACCACAAGATTTCCATGAGAGTATCATTCCACTGGCCTACCTAAACCCAACCAAGATCCAATTTACCGCACGCGGCGGCAGCCAACCAACGGCGGCGCCGCCGTGCCGAGAAGAGACCAAGGGTTGGAGGAGAAGGAAAATCAGTCTCACCTCCAATGACGTGCGCAGCGCCGAAGACGACCGCGCCGGCGCAGAGGAACGCGAAGAACGCCGCGAACAGCCGCCGCTGCGTCCCCGCCGGCGCCCGCTGCCCCCTCGCACAACTCCCGCCGCCGGCGCCGGCGCCACCTCCACTACTGCCTTTGCTACCAAGCCTGCTCAGCTTCCTCTCCTTCGCAGCCAACGCCATCTCCGGCACCGCCACCACCACTCCAGCAGCTCCAACTCAGATCGATCCACGAGCACCAGCCAACTCCACAGCCCGCACCATTTACTACAGCTCCTCGTCGGCGGCGGCGGCGGCGGCGAGCATTGGAGCCGTCACGCCTCTCTCTCTCTCTCTCTCTCTCTCTCTCTCTCTCTCTCTCTCTCTCTCTCCCTCCTCAGTCTTCTCTCTCCGCCGCGGCTGCCGTAAATGGCGAGGTGGCCGCCGAATCCGAAGCGGTGGTTGCGCTGCGCGACGCCGACGCCGAGGTGGGAGCGAATGGGAAGCCTCCCACGCCGCAGCGGCGCCGTTTATACCGCCCTCGCACGCGGCTGCAGGTGGGCCAGGGCGCTCCTGCCTTGTCCCCACATGTCAGTGACCCAACCACGCGGCCGCGGCTGGCAATGACAGGTGGGGACGGCCTGTCAGTGGGACGTACTGGCGTGTGGACTGTGTCCAACGGCACGGAGGCGAGTCGGTTAGACGGTTATTTTCGGAGCGGTGTGAGAATGACATGTGGGGCCAGATAGGTGGGGTCGTTACGTCAGTTGGTTGGCCTGGGTGTGTGTTGGTGCCAATTGTTTTTTTTTTGCTTTCAACAGCAATTATTGGGGTGCACATGGGGCAAGGTATCTAATTCTGCCTATTGATTAGGGAATTTTTATTAGGGAATAAATTTATTGGTATAGTATTTTCCATAAGAAACAGGTGTTCTATCTTTCAAAAAAAAAAGAAACAGGTGTTCTTTTCATTTCCATCTTCTTTTATTTGAGGAAAATAGCTAATTAATAGGGAGAAAACAAATAGAAAATGAATAGATGTTATTGCACTGGAAAAGGATGCTTTTCACAGCTTCATTTGCCAGCAGATGACACGTTTAAACAGTGTAAACTCATTGCTAATTCAGAAAAAGTTCGTGTAACTCTTAAGGCTTGGGTATATTTAGGTACTTTCTTTATCAATCAAGATTCCCGATCATTTTCATAATTATATATTTCCTTAAAGGAAACGATAATCGAATCATATTTGGTTGGCTAATAGCGTTTGGACGATGAGAGCTTCTGCGTGTTGAAGTTGGTGGTCACGAAAATGCTTTGCTTAGGGCTGCGTTCGAAGCAGCGGGTTGTAAAATCCAATTAGCCACACAGAAAACGATAAATATAATTGATATATGATTAATTAAGTATTACTCATTAAAAACTTTAAAAATATATTTATTTGATCTTCTAAAACTATTTTTATATAGAAATTTTTTGCACGAAATATATCATCTAGTAATTTGAAAAGCAGGCTAATGGAAACCGAGTAATATAGGCTGGTTCGACCGCAGCCTAGGACCATCAAGGTCCTACTTGGACAAAATGTTTTGTCACATCCACACTAGCATGTGATGCCTTGTTCATTTTTGTCTCTAGAAGTCAAAAGAAAACAATGGACTGTGAACTTAGTTGAGTTCGAATCAATTGAAAGAATTATACTTACCATAGCTCAATTTGTTTTTCTTTCTTTTGGAAAACATCGTTTTGACAAGTATCTGCATACTGATGAAATGAAAAAAAAATGTACCTGTTGAATTTTGTCAGTGATTGCCATGGATCATATAACAGAAGTATTTGTAACCGTTTTCCAATAAAATTTCTAGACAAACTGAGTGTTTGCATCATCAATATGCATTGTGGGCTTCCTTGGCATTTGTTTGTCAATTGTCAGTACCAGCCCCTTTTTGTTACTAATTGTATATTTATTATCCTCATTATCTAAAAAAAAGCATATTTAGTATTCTGTACAGAAGTTCCATCAAAGATTTTACCATAATACAGCATTCTACATTTGACAGTAGTAGTTAGTTTGGTAGTTTGCAAAAATAAATGCCCTTAGGGTTGATCAAGGAATCCATAGCTAAAAGGAACCTATATACCTCAAAGCAAAGTCAAATGTGGTCCTTTAAAGGGTCCTCACATTAAACCCTGCTTTAACCTTTGTTGGAGGTTGGCTAAGGGTAAGTATTAAGTAATTACAACTTGCATTGTACTGTGTTTGTATGAGTGATGCTACCCAAATACACTGCAGCAATCCAATGTGGAGCCCTTGCCAAAAGGTTAATTATAAAAAAAGGAACACTGTCCTGGTAATACTTTATTAACTGTACTGTTGTTCCTACAACTAGTTTACCTTTTGTACTCTACAACACACATGGGGTGTGGGACTTTAAGCTACTTCTCAGCTAATCTGAACTCTCAAGAAGCATATAAATTTTACAGATCCGGATAATCTGATGCTAGTACTACGTTTCTGTCAGTGTGTTGGTGTCCGTATTAATTAAATGGCATTAAAATCTCAAGGAAGAAACTACTCTACTGGTTTAGGTTTTAATAGAGAAACAGATACTAGCAACTTAAAGACATGTGAGCAATCGAAATGCAGCATACCTGATTCATTGTAGGAAGCACAAGTATATCAAATGCAAATGCAGTATGTTTCTGATCTGGTCAGAGTTTGTTAGAAAGTGTAGCTACTTTCAGCACTTCCTTTTCTGAACATGCACAACTCATGATGGGATAGAGAACATTGCATGGAGCAGAGCATGAACTTCAGATTGAACTGGCCTATAAAATGGCCACCCCATAAGGCTGAAATGTCGCAACCGATAACATATAGTTTAGCTCTGAAGGTAAGAGTTGCAGGAAACTGAACTTTTTCTTGTCAATGACAATTTCAGGAGTTCAGTTTTCTCCAACATCTTATCTTCGGTGCATTAATCTGACTGCAAATATGTAGAGTGGTAGCTTGGCTAGGCATCACAATTCACAACCAAAATTTCTGGCAGTTGAATTTGAGGTTTGGATGGGACCAAATCTTACTGCAGACTTGCAGATTAAGACAAGATTTGGTTTCCTCCAATATCTCATGTTCAGTTATCAGACAGTGAATGGTGCAATCAGTAATCTTTAACTTGTGGATAGAACAACCTTGGAGGCTGAATGTGAGAGTTGGATGAGACCAAATCATGAGCTACAGATCCTGCCATGGCACAAGATTTGGTTTCCTCCAATATCTCATCTTCATCTGTCCAGGATGCAACACGAAATTTGTTTTTGAGGGCTATAGCATAACTGGTACTTGCAGCATTTTCTGTACTTCTTTCAAATAAACAAGTAGATTTATTCTGATTCTTGACCATCTTCCGAAAACAACTATCACATTTTGCTGAACCATAGGTTTCTTTTGGTCGATAGGTGGCAGCAACCTGCAGGCCGCAGCTGCCATTTGCTTAAATTTAGTTTTTTTTTAGTTTAACTCCATGATAAATGTACATAAAACTATCCCTTTTCCATCAAATACTGGGCTCACAGACTTTGATTCGATACAATTGCTAATTGCATCGAAGCAATGCTCATTTCCAAATTTCCTGAAGCTAATCAGAGATAAATAAGCATTGCATTTTACAGTTTTTCAGCAATCTCACAGTGAACCATACTATACAGTCAATCAAATCCATTCCTTCAGGCGAAGGGGAGAGTGGGGCTACCTTGCAGAGGTCACCGGCGACGTGGAAGATGAAGTGCGCGGGCTGCGCGGATCTCGAGGCCTATGAAGCTTCGCGGGAGACGGAGTCAGGGTCAATGGCGCACCGCCGCCGCCGGTGATGACTTGACCGGAGACGATGGCGATGGTATTTCGCTGGTAAAAACGAACCTGCACGCTATGTTTATTCCCCATCAATCGTGTCCATAGATTAACGGCAGATCGCTCCGAATGGTTGCAATCCAAATCTTTGGAAGGATTTGTACTTAAATACTCCACAGTTTCCATGTTATGAGATTTTTTTCCTATCTAGATACATTTGTAAATCAATATATATATATGTTTTATAAATGTATTTAGTTTCATTGCTAACATTTGTATCAATCTAAAGAAAATCTTATAATATTAAACAGAGTTATGGAGGTAATGTGGTGTCGGTGATTTTTTTTATACACGTTTAACCATTCGTCTTATTCAAATAATTTACATATATATATGTAAAAAAATATAAGTTATAATTAAAATCTAGCTAGTAATAGATTCAATTACAACAAAATCAATGAATAATATGAATGTTCAAACACGTACGAAAAGTTAACAACGTAGAATTCTCCCATTCTTTTTTTTCATTGGTTTTGGGATAATATGGACGCAATACATTATGGACATAAAGATAAAAAAATATGCTTGCAGTCAGAAGATTTCTCGGAGGTGTATGTGAAAAATAGCTCTCTCACTACGGTATTTTTCTTTTCTTTTTTTTTTTTGGAATGCCCCGCTCGATCTGATCCGTACAACAAAGATCATGTAAACGGATAAATGATAATACAGAATACTTCAGAGGGTTATGTGGGAAACAGGATACATCTACCGCTGGGGACAAGCTACAGTAGAGAATGTTGGTCACATCAACCCTTTTATCGTAAATTTAGAGTCAATTTTAAGGTTTTTAATTAAAGTTTATTTTATTCATAAATTGATTTTTTTTTATGAATACGATGTTTGAATTTTTTTTATGAAAAAACCAAACAATCACCCCTATGTTTTCTAATCAACCCATTCTAAAATATCAGTATTTTAAAATTTTAAATCACAGGATAAGATTTATATCATTTATATCAATAGTTGTACAACCAATCGGGTATTTGAAAAAAGAATCTAGTATAAGATGTTTAAAATTTAATCAATGAAGTAATTAAAAGAGAATCTTCTAACTAAATCTTAGTGTGAGTATTTGCTAAATAATCTAAAAACATTTATATTTTGGAAATTACTGACATAGGGACTACTTGTTATGCTATCATGTTGCACTGATGTTCTGTTGCTTCTAATGAGATGGCAGACTATGGGTTGGGGCAGAGAGATTTAGTACTGAAAATTTTCTACCTAGGAAAAGGCTCAGAGCCAACATGTTAGCAGATTTGATACTTTCAGCCCGTCTTTAGGGTTATATTAAGAATAAACAAAATGTCTTATTAATGATAAAAAAGTATTTCTAGGTAAAACTTTTATATACATCATATCAGTGATCTAAAAGCAAATGCTAAAAAATAAACAACGATAAAAAACTCTAAATTAACTATAAATTTAATTTCTAAAAATCAAATCTTAGCCTATAAACAAAAGCATAAACAAAAAGATAAGACCAATTACTGTACTGGAATGTTCATTAGTAAATGAAAAGCAGTTGAGGTCCTTGAGGACCATTCATAAGGTATTTATGAGATTCTTAAGATTAATGAAAAATGCAGTGGTTCTACTGGAGAATCAAATACTACCAAATAGCAACGCAATACATGTGAACAGTCGAAATGCAGGCATGCAGCACACCCTATTCATGACCCATTAAACTTCTGGTTTGTAGGGCACTCCCCAAAAAAGGGCTGATTTATAGTACGCACGAGAATATCAAATCCAAGTGCACACCACAGTATTTTTTAGTGTCAAGAGTTTGTTAGAAAGCAGAACTACTTTAAGAACCTTTCTTTTCTGAACATGCACAGCTCGTGCTGGAGAACATTGGATGTAATAGAGCACGAGCTTTAGATTGAACTGATCTATAAAATGGCAGGTCTGTAAGGCTGGAACATTGCAACCAAAAACATGTGATTTTTGCACTGAAGGTAAGAGTTGTAGGAAACTGAACTCTTTCCTGTCAATTTGTTAGTAAGAGTTTCAGGAGTTCAGTTTTCTCCAACATCTTATCTTCTCGCTGTCTTAAGTGGTAGTGACTACAAAGATTTGAAGTGATAGCTTGGGTAGGCAACACAGCTAAAATATTTGGCAGTTGAATTTGAGATTTGGATGGGACCAAATCTTACTACAGAATTTTAGAGTAAGGCGAGATTTGGTTTCCTCCAATATCTCATGTTCAGTTGTCAGACAGTGAATTGTTGCAATTAGTGAGCTTTAACTAGTTGGTAGAACAACCTTGGAGGCTGGATGTGAGAGCTGGATGGTACCAAATCTAACATCCTGTTATTGTACAAGATTTGGTTCCCTCCAGTATCTCATCTTCAACTGTCCAAGATTTGGTTCCCTCCAGTATATCATCATTGATACTCGCAAAAATTTTCTGTTAAGCACTTAATTAATTAGTGAAATCTTGAAGCTAGTGGCTTTGGGTATATTATCGGATTAGGATGAGACTGGCACCAATTCAGTGTAGGGAAATCTGATTCTCCTCTTATATACAATACAATACTAAGCATTTAGCAGTAACCCTGGTGCCAAAAACAGATAAATTTAAGAGCATGTCCGATAGAGGACTAAAAAATAAGTCCTAAAAATCTTGTATTGGAGGCCTTCTAAAAGATAATGGGCCTAAAAAATACCCCATATTCCAATAAAAACCCAGAAATCAAGTCCTAAAAATAATTAGTTGATCAAATCAACCAAATTAGTTAAGATAGGATCGCTGTCTTCGTTTTTTTAAGGTCGCCGCCCCTTTCTCATACGCCGCCGCCGCCGCTGCCTGGCAGAACGTCGTCGTCGCCTGCTGTATACTGCCGTCGCCCATTGTTGTGGACGGTAATTTTCTTTTTCTCACTGCAACGTCGCTCTCTTCTTTCTCCTTCCCTTCTGTAATTAATTGTCTGATGATTTATTATGCGAAGACAAACGGATGTGAGTGATCTAATATTTATGAAAATTAATTCTTCATATTCTCAAATATTATATATTTTACGGCATATCTGTAGTCTAATAATAAGTAGTTTTGCAGTTCAACCAATCCGCGATGAGTTATCCTCGTTCTTTATTTCAACAGCTATTAGATGAATTCTCATCTGATGATGATGATGAATTTTTGTTGGCCACGACACAAGTATTGTATTCATGTGTATGCTCTATTGATTTACCAAAATATGGTGGGTCTATTGTTAGACATCAGATGATTGACCGTAGCCGAGAAGCACGATACTTGAGATTATACCATGATTACTTCTCTGATAATTCAACTTATGGGCCGATTTATTTTAGGCGCAGGTTTGTACCAAGTCTATTTAATTTATTTAATCATTGTGGCGAATGATAATATATACATCCCCATTATATTTTGTTTTCTTCATGCAGGTTTAGAATGAGCCGTTCTCTCTTTTACGCATAATGAATGCAGTAGAGCAACATGATGACTATTTTGTGTAGAAAAGAAATGCAGCTGGCATACTTGGATTAATTTGTTTGCAGAAGGTCACTGCAGCGCTGCGTCAATTGTCTTATGGTGTAGCTGCAGATGCTGTAGATGATTATTGTGGCCTTGGTGAAAGTACCGCTCTTGAGAGTTTGAGAATGTTTGTTAAATCAGTTGTTGGAGTTTTTGAATAGGAGTACTTAAGATCACCTAATGCGAATGATACAACTCGATTATTTGCACTTGCAAAGAAAAGAGGGTTCCCGGAAATGTTAGGTTCTATAGATTGCATGCATTGGAAGTGGAAGAATTGTCCTTTAGCATTTCAAGGTATTTACTCCGGCCACTTGCATGAGCCTACAATAATATTAGAAGCTGTTGCTGCAAAGGATCTCTGGATTTGGCATGCCTTTTTTTGTCTACCGGGGTCTCATAATGATATCAATGTGCTACATCGGTCTCCATTATTTGCAAAGCTAGCTGAAGGTGAGGCTCCTAAGGTAAACTAAGTAAACTATAACGTAAATAGTCATAATCAAACCATGATCTATAGTAACTTCAATATCTTATCTATTCATGTAGAGATGCAAATCCAGAAAAAAACTGCAACAAATAATTATCAAACTATACTAAGTTGCAAAAAATGAAGTAAGTTTGAAAAACTGCACTAAAACGTCATTGCCACTCTGTTTTTAATATTTAGGGACCAATGTCCTATTTTATCAAACATGGGAACAGCTAATCAGTAATCTCTAATTCTGCCCTCCAGTTACATTGATGGCAGTAATACTTTTAAGCAACAACAGGTTATCTGGCAAGTTTACTATGCAAATCATACACCGTATAGCTTTTCTACTATACAGATTACCAGATGTTGTACCTCAAAATCTATCGAATTTAATAAAACAATGGTACGAAAACAATTGGAACAAGATGACCAACATAAATACATTTAGAAGGAGATGGTAACTGAATTTTGTAGCTGCTCAATTTATAAACTTAATCACACGGGCATTTGAGGTCTGTCATTTCTATTTGCTTCCCACCAGAAGCAGAAACTGAAACTGAAAACAAGGTGCACATTTCATTAATAGAGTAAATTAAACAAATTCTCAACAATATTACATGCTCCAGCTTGTTTTATTAAATACATTTAGAAGGAGATGGTTACAATATATCTGTGATAACCAAGCAGCATGAGCTTTATTTTCTATGTGCTATTGTAAACATGGTTAATTTGGACTTGTCTTCCAGAAATTTGCTTATCTCATCAAATTGGTAAATCTGAATCTGTCATGTCATTATTTGGGAGGCATAAAAAATTGGTATCTAGCAGTACACCAAATTTTACAAACATCATTCGTAAAACAATATACATCTGTATGTGGGCATTCTTTTTATTTTTTTGCAAACAGAACTCACAATGGTGCTAGTTTTAACATACTTGCAGGCTGCAGCAGAGGGGCAGCTTTGATGGCTTGCCGGCGATGCAGATGGGCAGGAGCGGCCGGGTTGGTGGAGGCTGGACGGAACCAGCTGCAAGGAAGGCTACCGACGCCGGCGACCTAGAGCGGAGGTGGCGGAGGAGTTAGGTCGCCGGTCTATAGCAGATGGGATGGAGTCAGGGTCGGTGGAGGAAGCGACGCCGGCGTCGACAAGCGGAGGGGGATGACCGACGCCGACGAGCGGAGGAAGGTTGCCGATGCTGGCAACCTGGAGCGGAGGTGGTGGAGGAGTGGTCGCCGGCTTGCAGCAGATAGGATGGAGTCGGGATTGGTGGAGGAAGCGACGCCGGCATCGACGAGCGGAGGTGGATGGTCGGTGTCGACGAGCGGAGGGCGTCTGCATCGACGAGTGGAGGGCCTCGGCGTCGCTGGCGGAATGTGGTGGAGAGGCCAGATTATTTGGGGGCGCAGAAGTTTTGCCGCGGCTGAAAAAAAAAGCGCGGCATGGACACTTCCGCGTCTTGTAGCTGCGAAATTTTCCCGCGGTACCACCGATTGGGAGCGCAGACTGCTTCCCTGGATTTGGTTCACTTTTGAGCTATAATTGGGACTGCGGATATTTTAGGAGCAAGTTTAGGCCTCTGTTGGACACCTGTTTTTTAACGTAAATCCAAAAAAGATGTTTTGGGAGTATGTTTGGTACACTATTGGAGATGCTCTAGCAGCAGTATATGCCTTTTCCTGATCTCTTTCCACACATAACTGCCACATTTTGCAGAAAGGTATAGTTTCTTTTAGTGTGCAAGGAGCAACCTGCGGACTGCACTTGCTATTTGCTTAAAGCCTTAAATATAGTTCTTTTCCGTGAAAAAATGCACATACAATTCTTGTTTTCTGTCAAAGATTGAGATCACAGGCAAGAATTTGAAGCTAATCAGAGAAAAAAAACATATCATTACTGTTTCAGCAAATTCAGGGGCCTATGGAAATGGGCCTCACGTAAATCACGACAACGTTGTTGGGCCACGTGTGATCGACATCCCATTCCGACCGAACTAGTATGGGCCCAACCATTGTGGGCCGCACGTAAGCCAAAATCCTAGCCCAGCTGAGTCTCACGGTCACAGCCCCGTTCTTGGGCCTCACATCCAAAATCACCATTCCGGCCCAGCGGCACATTAGTCACTGTCCCGTTCCGGCCCGATAATCGTGGGCCCAACCAAGTACAGCAGAGCTGATCTGCTCGCTTGTCGCCCTAATCTTTCAATATTTCCATCAAAATGTTAAATTAGACATCTCGGAAAAAGATGAGATATTTCAAACAAAGGCAAGAATTCCAATACTTTTTACAAGCAGCCAGCAATTCAGATCATAGGAAAGCATTGCTCATTACAAATTTCTGTATACATCTAGAAAAGCAAACGCATGTACACCAGGAGTGCATATTATCACGACAAGACTCCAAGTTATTCATACATATATATATAGATAAAAGAAAAGAACACTGTGTTTCTGCAAAATCATCATCGACAAAAGCAAACTCAGCTCTACTCGTTACTCTCTCTTGTGCTGCTAACCGTCCTCAAACATCAGTGACACTGAGCTCCAGGATGCACACTGATCTCTAGCAGGCTACCACATACATCTCAGAAAAGCTTCAGGACATAACCTGCCTTCTTTCCTTTGTTCCATGACGAAAGAAACTGGTGATGCGATTTCAGAAGTTCATCATCTACCTCGTATTTACATGTCAGCCTGTGAAAATGTTCAGGAGCAAGTAACATGAGGTATGCAGGTGCAGCCATCCATGAGCTGAATTCACATCAGTGATCTAACTAGATCCTGTGAACGAGCTGGAGCTGAGCTCATATGCGGTCAGCATTCAGCAAGCAAGCAAGAGGGGCTCTGCTAATGAACTGTGGCCTCTAGAGGAACTGCTGCCTCAGCCTCGCTGCGTGTAGATTTTGACAAGGCAATCTCTTCTAAGCGTTTCCATGTAGCCTCACGCTTTGACCTCAACACGGTTTCTTTCGCTTCGTCTTCCTCAAACTTCTTGAGGCACTCCTCAAACAGTACTGGGTCATGATCCATGAAGATTTTGCGAACATTAAGACTCAAGCTTTGAACTGCCTGGTTCCAGTGCCCTTTTGTATTTCGCTCTATTGCAGGCAGGATTATGGGCAGTATCACCTTGCTGTTCTGCTTGATCAAGACCTCAATATGGTCATTGTTCCACAGAAATAGAGATCTCTCTGCCACCTGCAAAACAAGTAAAAAAAGAATCAACACACCATTAACTTCTATAATAAATAGGTAGCTAGGGATCACTAGAAAAATAGAAAACATAAGTCTAGTTTATCACAAAAACTGAAAAACAACCAAATTTGAAATAATCAAGCAAATGATCAAGTAGCTGATGGCCATTTTTAAACACCAAATAGTAAGAACATATAATAGCAGATCCATCGATCAAGATCTTAGTGGAAACTCACCAATATCTTGTCATCTCAGATAGGTCCAGAACAATTACATACCAGGGGAAATTTTAAGTTATAACTTGTATATGTAAATAAGCCTAGCTGTAGCTCTTTCTACTATATAGGGTAAGTTCGTTGGTCTGGGTCCTGTTGATAGCAATTTCATATGTTTTTTCACATAAAAGTTAAAATGGGTTTCAAAAATTTTGGTGATAGTAGAAAGACCTCATCTTGGCTTCGATTGATTTGTTTTTTTTTAATTATTTTTGGGTCAAAACCAGCCATCTAAACTGGGGCCATATCCTAATTTCAGGATATACATCTCCACTTCTGAAAAATGGGATCAACCTAGGAGGAACTAGGTTGACTTTGTATAGGAGGAAATAGGTTGACTTTGTATTAAGGAAAAAATAGGCACCCAAATTTGCCTCAAGGAATCGACTTGAGTGATCCAGGTGTACACCCACACCATTGACCAACTAAGCTAGGCTCAGTTCCTATATATCTCCACTTCTCAGCAGGAAGTGAACAGTCATACCATAAATCCAAAAAAAAAAAAGAGAGAGGAAGGGTGGCATTAATAGCAGGCAAAAGAAAATGCGCAAACATAAGAAATTAAGAACAAATAGCTCCCAATATGATTTAACTGGTACAGTGCTCAAGGGACTAGAGCAAAAGGTGCCTCTCGAGGAAATTTTCAATGCAAGAAAAAATGGATTATGACTGTTTTCTCAATTGTCATATCAAAAGAAACATGATTGATAAACCAGGAACTAACATGATCCATAAGTGGCACATGAAAAGAAAAGTAAGTGGTTTGATTAGAAAATATGGAAAGAATCATGAAGAATACCTGTAAATGATCATTTAATATGAGATCCATGCGTTAGTGCAAAACAACAGTTCAAAAGATAATACTCCCTCCGCCCCCAAAATACTTCATTATTAGCCTTCCTCATATATATCTATACAAGACTACAAAGACTAGAATGTCCTTCACCTTTTCAAATCCCAATACATTTGTCCCCTAATTTTTCAAATCTCAATACATTTGTCTCCTACTTTACCAAACTCTAATGCAATAATTTCTCAAAAATGAATTCTTTGTTGGACAAAGAAGTTGAGCTAAAAATGAAGTCTTTTTGTCAGCTATAGTTACATGGAAGGGTAATATAATGGACTTTTAGTATGGATTCACAAGAATATCGGTATGCCTTTTGGTTCCAGTCCCCCAGGACGCATAGAGAAAGTATTTCAGGCATTTAGCAACCCCATCTTGTATTGGCCCAAAATCATGCCAACAGGTTGTTATATAAAAAACATTATTATAATCAACAGCCCAAATCTATAAAGAATAACCAGAATTGGCATAACATCTCATTTGCTGAAGTATATGTGTTGGCTATTGGAAATAAATTAACTGTGGATCATTGAAATGACCAGGCTATCAGTTTGATGTTCCATCAGATAGAGAATCCAATAAAGGGTTCTAATATAAAATAGTTAAAAATGCCTATTTCCATGTCAACATTGAAAGAAGTGATGAGACAAGCATACAGTAACTAGTCAAAATAATATTACGTTTAAATGGTTTAACTGGCATTCTGTAATTCCTTTTTACCTGAAAGTGTGAACTATTCAAACATCGGGCAATCTGACGGAAAAGTGGCACCATACATCTCTGAAACTCTGCTGGCTGTGTGGCTTCCAAGACCTCTTCTAGCTCGCCCAAAAACATGACCTCCTTAGCACTATTTGTGATGGGCCAGTATTTAAGTAAACCTCTTATAACAGTATCAGAAAGCTTGCAATCCTTTTCAACAAACTGAGTAACACAATATGACAGTTGTTGATGATACATGCTAACACATTTTGGTTTGTGGAGTGGAATCAATGCTCGGACAAGAAACAATTTGTGTTCTTCCTTGAGTGGCAAAGCGAAACCATTGATTATACTCCCCAAAATCTCTAATAGCTCAGCAATTCCGTTATGCTTTTCTGTCTCAAATATGAACCTGTAGAAGATATTATTGATTGCCTTCCTGATGTATGGACGGTGCACCATGAACTTCCCGTATATCCTGTGAAGTATTGTCTTCAAATACTCCCTTTCCCTAGGATCTTCCGAGTCAAAGAGATCAAGTAGCTTTATAATGAAACCATGATCAACATATCTCTTGGCCAACTTAGCATCCGTCTCAGGAGATTGGACAAACCTTAAGAATAGTTCATACACAATCTGCAAGTGTGGCCATGCAGGGTCCATGACAGGTTCTTCCTCCTCCAAATCGAATGACTCGAGCACCTTGTTCTCTCTTGGCGCTGGGGTAGGCACCCGGAACAAGTTTATAGACACCATCTTGATGACCTCCTGCACAACAGGCTCCGGAAACTTCCCAGTGGCAGAAGTGACGTAATCCACGAGCTCAAGCAATGTTTGCCTCTTGATCTCCTTCTCTTTCACATCCTTTGTTGGGTCTGTGAAGTCAAAAACCACACAGCACATGGTCACCTTCCGGAGGAACAAGCCAGGCTTCTCCGATGTCGGGACATCTCGTAAGCTCGGAAGCGCCTCGTACACAGGCGGCGCCAAGAACCCATTGCTGACACCCGCACCAACATGTGCGTTCTTGGTGGTGTAATTCTGGCCGGGATTTGTGACAGCGGCTGTATAATTGTTGGGATTGGCAATTCTACTAGACATCGTCAAATCTGTCGTGGTTCTTGCATCAGGCACCGGACCCGGCAGCGACGAGCCGACTCCGGCCAAATCCTTCTCCCCGGACTTGCCAGGCTTCTCCTTCTTGGGAAGCCGGCCCAGGATTTGCTTAATCATAACGGATTGTCCAAACAATTAGCTCGATCAAACCGCGATGAGAACACAGCTCCTCACAAATCCATCATTTCTCAATCTGATCAAAATCAAACACCGTAAGAAGCGGCCAACAAATTCACCTCATAGAACAAAAATGACTAGGGATAAAAACACACCTTGCTAGGATCAAATCGACGCCTCCGGAGCCAAATCCGCGATCGATACAGCCCCCAAAACCGCGCCTTTTCCACGAGAAACACAATCAGTGACACTAATAAAAAGAAGAACCGACGAGGAGTCAAAAAGGAAAAAAAAAAAGGGGGGCTCAGGAGGGTAAAGAAAAAGGCAGAAAAATTCCGCCTTTTCCCAAATTTCCACGCGAATTGGCCCCGGCGAGGAGGGAAAGGCCTGGAATTGGATCGATTCGTGCAGAAATTTGTGGGGATTTCGCGGTGGTGGATGCGTCGCCGCCGGTCGGGTTCGTTCGGGTCTCTTCCTGCGAGCACAGTGGGGACGAAGGCAGTGGGTGGGCGAAGCCAAAATGGAGAGAAAAAAAAAATAAAGCAGAGGAGGAGGTGGATAGAGAGAGAGAGAGAGAGAGAAATAATCTTTTTTGTTTTTTTGTTTTTGGACCTAATCCAAAATGGATAGCTTCCTTTGGCTGTAAATATTCTGGCGCACATTTTGTTTTGCACCCAGCTCTGTGCAGTTTCAGTCTTGTGTGGACTGTAACCTTTTCCGTGGCAGCACAAGTTTTTTTTTTTCATTCATGAGGTTGCTTCATTTATTTTATTTTACATGTTTTTAGTAACATGATGATATAGACCTATGAAGATTGACTGTTCCATCGTTCATGGCGACATTCTTCTAGATTTAATGGAACTAGATTGCCATGCCATCAGGGCATGTGATGGTTGTCTCACAAGTCACAAATCAATTGCATGTTGGTTAAGATGGTGAAATAGCTTTTTCTGCATCATTATTTGGCAAATAACTGAACTTTTTTCCCTATTGATAAGCTTACCCCCAGAATATAACTATCCAAGAAAAGGAGAACATTGGATTAGGTAGCTCACTTTGACACTTTACTTACCCTATATCAGGATACATGCATCATCATTTTTGAACTTGTCGTTTTGTTGATGATACAAATTACAATAATGCAAAAGATATATTCTCATTGCACTTTAGAATATAAACTACTATATCTCCATGCCTTTATAACTGAAACTCTTCTCGGTGGGCTGTCTTTTCTCTGAGTACACTTCATGTGTACCCTTAGGAAATAATTGCTAAATAAAGGTCCGTGACAAATGAGAACTCATGAGGAGAATTTTGCTAATAGACAAATTAATTTAAACATAAGCGGGCCATATAGACTAAGAAACTAATGATGCAACCATGGCCAAGACGATAGACTTGTATAACAGGTCCAACATGCCACTTGGGATGAGAAGACCAGAGGCAGTCAAATCAAACATGCATATACTTTTATTGGGTCACCATTTAGGACGGTCAAATCTCACCTCCTCTATCTCAAATAATCACATGGTCAAACATCACACAAGAATGCAACTGAATTTTTCAACTGTAAGAACAATATTGTTTCTTCTTTCAGCTGAATTTTCAGGTAAGTTAACATAGTTCCACACAAAGAAAAAACAGATTCAGGATAATTGCTGGATGCCTGGATGGTGATTACTGATTAGTGCAGCAGGACAGCGAGTCAGGGGAAAGGGGGCCAAAAAAAGAGAAGAGTAATAGAGTCATAAGTGGTTAGCTAATCTGCATCTGGTGTCACCGTTAGGACCAGGAGTAACAAATGGCTGAAGGAAAGGCATGAGAGAAAATGTCACATTCAGAGCAGTGTGATTAAAGCAAAGGCCAGTGTTTTGCTGTGCCCTTAACCCTGCCTATCTGTCCACCTGCTTGTGCAAGAAACTTTTACCCAATCCCCTCCACTTTACTGTTTGCTCTTGCAGATTGGTTTACCCTAGCTAACTAGGCACCAAAAAGAATCCAATTAGGAAAAAAAAACAGAAAAAAGTAAACAGGTGTACATGTACATTCATTCAGACATAAAGAGATGAGTAGCTAGATTGCATTAACACAGTCAGAAAATGGTAGCAGAAAACTTACCATCCTGTACAGTCTCAAGTTAGCAAGCCAAGCCTTCTGCTGCTTGAAAAGATTTTGTCTCAAAACGTACGGCTCCTGCTCCTTGAGTGAAAGAAAGAAAGAAAGAAACAGGTCAAAGAACAGAAGATGCACTAACATTCAGGATGGGGTGGGGTGCAGAACTGATCAGGGATGGTGTGGAACCTGAACTGCAACTTCGTTTCATCGCTGTCGAATGTAGGTGGAGCAGCAGCAGCACTACAGGGAGTTCATATATACACGGTTTGTTTCTCTGCAGCTTCGTAGCTAGCATAAGTGCAAAACAAATGTAATTTGATCAGTCTCACTCTTGGCCAGCTCAAAACCAAATGGTCTCCGACAAATTAAGGAGACAGATAAGTCAAAAGGAGAGAAGAAATTAGGACAAAAGTAAAATTCACACGAAAAAGTTGAAAGATGGTTGCATCCATCTATAGTGAGGCCCGTTTAGTTCCTAAAAATTTTTGGGACAAGGTCATATCGACGCGTACGGTTGCATATTTAAAGTATTAAACGTAGTCTAATTATAAAAGAATTTTCAGATTCCGCCTGGAAACCGCTTGATGAATCTTTTGAGTCTAATTAATCCGTCTCTAACACATGTTGGTTACTATAGCACTTATGACTAATCATACATTAATTAAGCTCAAAAGATTCATCTCACGATTTCTCCTATAACTGTGTAATTAGTTTAATTTTTATTAATATTTAATATTCGATACGATGTTTTTAGAAAATGTTTTTGGAACTAAACTGGGCCTGAATACAGGGATCCCTGTTGCCATCGGAGACGCATCAAGCCACAGCCATCATCTGCTGCTTGCAATAATAATGGGCCTCACACATGGGCCCATTAAATTAGGCGTCATAGACTTTCCAGCCCCCATACACATATGGGCCTCACGTACGTACGCCGCGATCCAGTGACGGCCCAACTAAGCCAGGCCCAGTATCGAGCTTTTGTTCCTTCTTCCTCAACCGCAGCAAACGAGCCTTGGACACAGAACAAAGATGGCGTCTTTCTGCCGCGCCGCCGCCGCCACGGTCAGGGCGGCCGCGCGCCGGCCGAGATCCCCGGCGGCGAGCACGTTCCAGTCGGCGAAGCATCCTGCCTCTCCTCCCCGCCTCCGCAGGTCATGCCCAGAGTCCCGAAACCTTTCTGTGTCTACTCTCTGCTAGCTAGGTCTGGATGTGGATGGGAACTGTCCTCCTAAACGGCGCGCCTTTCTTGGTGTCGACTGTCTCAGGTCCTTCGTGGCGGCGGCGCTGGCGAGCGCTGATTCTTTGATGCCGCTGCACAGCGCGGTGGCGGCGTCTAGGCTCCGGTCGTGCATCGCCGCAGACTCGTCCTGCTGGAGCTGCCTCTCCCAAGGTGAGGCCTTTGCATCTGCTGCCCCTACTGGATGTGAAAAATGCTAGTGGTTGATTGGTTACAATAGTTTTTTGTTTTTTGGTCTGATATTGAAGTTGTCTGCTTTGGTCTAAGAAAATTTTATGTGTTGAATACTTATAAGTTGTCAAATACTCAAAATTGCCTCTAACTAGATTGGGTATCCAGATGACTGGATGACGTTGTAATGCCCCAACCGCATTTTGCATTGGACACGCATAGGGGTCTAAAATCTAGCATGGCATTGATCCAAATATGTTATAAAACCAGAATATTTATGGTACTTATTTTTGTTAACCCTGGATGGGATTATGTTGCGTTGCTTGTTGATACTCTAATTTACAAAGATAAAAAAAGAGATCAGCGTATATATATCCCTCTGCATATATGTTGGTTTTACCCACAAAACCAAAGAACATATGCTGATTTCATGCTGTCACTAGCTGTTATAGCCTTTTCTGCAAGTGGAAGATATAAGAATGGGGATTGTTTTGATGTCTCTGTTAGCATATATTCATATTTATTACCTTAGTGTGTTTCTTATTCCACTTTCAAGAAAATAATTTAAGGGCTTCAACATCACTTTAGGTTAGGGTAAAACAATCCTGCATTAGTGTTTTGGCAATTTATTACCTTTGCGTGTTTTGATGTCTGCTGTTATAGTCTTTTATGCTTGAAAAACTGCTGAAACTATTGTAGAACTTTAAATTTGGAATGCTTAAATGACTGGATCTGTTGCTCTTTGTCAAAATTCATTCTCATTATCGTTTTGGCAATCATCCTGTTAGGTTTAATGAAGCGCATCTGATCCTGGCTAAGGACATAATGTGAAAGAGAATGGATTATGCACTACTGTGTTATGATATAATGTTTCCAGACCTTCCCTTTCTTATGTAAGGAGTAGGGCTCAATCAGATTTTCTTGAGGAAATTACAACAATGAAATTTCTGATGATCATATCAGGACCATCTCTTTTATTTCCAAATTTAGCTTGATTGTTCTGTGAAGTAGCAGACCTATCAGTCCTGGATGACATGCCTGCTGCATGAGTGTGACTTATTCCCTAAATCTAACAATTGATTGATCGTGCTGTTTTTCTTGTTTGTGTGTGTTAACATTTTTTGCTTGATATTCTTGATTCCACATTCAAAACCTTGGGATAAAACATAGGCACATAATTTGAGACATTTGCATTTTAAGAACTGTTGTAGTATAGAATTGTTGGCAGCAGTCCTGTTTACAGCAGGTAGTGACCACCCTGTTGTTTAACCACAGTAAATCTGAGATGGTATGCCTGACCTATCTAGGTTTCTGTTATTTACACCGTTGTGTTTATCGTTTGCACTTCACTTTGAGCAGCCCTTTGTACTAGCAACCATTTTTACTGCTTGTTTCGCCTTTCTAGCTTTTAGAACTTTCAACTTGAAAGATATGCCTTCTTTCTTCTACCTTTTATTTTCTGATTGAGCTTTCTTCTTTTGTCTTGGAACAATACACTAGACTTTGCTCTTCCACGGTAACGAAGACTGGAGAAGGGGACCAGTTTTGAAACAGCACTGGAAGTTCCGATTCATCTATTTTTTGTTACACCTAGTTGATTGACGAAATGGGAGACATCTATAGCAGCAACATGAAACATGTATCAAAAAGTATTTTGTGACGCATTGTTCTCAATTTTATATGTGTGCTTCTATTGTGTCTTTTTGTTGTGATGCTCTATGCGTATGGATCTTAATGACTGAACTATAACGTCCTAGTTTATATTCTTGTTGTGCGTCAGAGATGGGGATGCATTTGGATAAAACCTAAGTTCAGGCAATGTTCTATATGGTTGTCAGCCAGGGTTTTGCCTATTATTGTATGAAATCTATGAACAATGAACATGTCCAGTGAGAGGCCTCTTCTGTTAGTGACTAGGATATCTACTGAAAACGTGAAAAATATGCAGCGAATAACAATCAGATATACGGGCAGTTTGGTTAAATATATCATAAAAATATATTCAATGGAGAATTTAATAGAACCTAATTTGATGGTGTGAATGTTAGTATTCTTTATAAACTTAGGGAGTGTTTAGTTGGGAAAAAACAATTTAGGGGTTACATTAGACGTTTGACTGGATGTCAGAAGGGATTTTCGGACATAAATAAAAAAAAACGAATTTCACGGCTCACCTGGAACCGCGAGACGAATCTTTTGAGCCTAATTAGTCCATCATTAGCACATGTGTGTTACTGTAGCACTTATGACTAATCATGGGCTAATTAGGTTCAAAAGATTCGTCCCACGATTTTTCCTATAATTGTGCAATTAGTTTTTTTTGTTTTATCTATGTTTAATGCTCTATTTAGATATACAAAGATTCGATGTGATGTTTTAGGAAAAAAGTTAGAAACTAAACATGATTTAGTTAAACTTGAATAGATTTAACTTAGCACAAGTCCAAACTGACTTATAATATAAAATGAAGGGAGTACCGCTCTATATGTGCTGGATAAAGAAACGATCTTGAATTCTCAATCAAGATCAATTTTACCATCCTTGAGTAGATATACATACCTTTTTAAGGATGAGAAAAATACTCTTCGATCAAGGATGACGTGGGAAAAGCACCCATATTTTCCGTGGTAGAAATGTCTTCTGATTTGCGCGTGGGTCCTCTAGGAATCTTTTTGAGGGGAGCAGCAAATGGTGGAAAGATGTCTGCACAGCACATATATCATTCTGCTTATATGTTTTGTTTTTCCTACAAAAACCCAGGAACATATGCACTATGCACTCATGTGCGCTGTTTATGATCTTATCTGCGAGACTGAAGCGGAGTGATTCAAGAATTGGGATTGTTGTAACGTCTTTGTCGGAAT
Organism: Oryza brachyantha; assembly: GCF_000231095.2. Taxonomy (NCBI): domain Eukaryota; kingdom Viridiplantae; phylum Streptophyta; class Magnoliopsida; order Poales; family Poaceae; genus Oryza; species Oryza brachyantha. The sequence goes on from NC_023170.2 coordinate 1,050,325, forward strand.
TAGGGGGTGTAAGCGGTCCGATCCACCAACCGTTTATACTAGGCTACCCGCTTAATTGATGTATAAGCGGGTTGATGGACCAGGTCAATTACACCCTTAGTCGGAATATCTTCATGTTTATGAACCAGATCCTCTTACGTCAGAGGGACGTCGAAAGACTCTCCTCCGTTCGTTCGGCATCGGACGGAACCGAGCGACGCGAACAGCCTCGTTCTCGGCCAACACCAAAAAAAATAAAATAATAATAATAATAAAACCAGCCCTCGAATGGAATTATGGATGCCACCGTCGCTGCTGCTTTTGCTCCTCGTCGCAGCGTCGCTCGTAGTCAGCGGCAGCCCTCCGTCACTGACGCCATCTCCATTCGTCTATTTAACACTTGACAAAACACAAGTAAACTGGCCAAAGCCATCGTTTTGATGCATTGAAGGCAAGAACATCGTAGACTTGTATCTGCAGAAATCTTAGTACTTCACTACAAAATAGGAAAACCATATCAACATCAAATTGGCTTTTTGGCAGCAGTGGACAGCTAATTAAGGTGGTCGTAATCAAGAAATGGTGCGGATCAATGTGCACCAAGCTTACCCCGCCTAACGAGGTGAGATTGCTGTTTGCGTCAAGCTCGACGATGACATCCCCGTCGACGACGAGAGCTGCCCCTCCGACGAGGTCACCGGCGGCGGCGGCGCATATATCGGCACGGGCATCTTGGCCGGCAGCACCGGCAGCGCTCCATTCGCTTGGAGGACGGCCATGGCAGCTCTGATCGATGGTCGAGCGCACCGGTCCGGGTGCGCGCACCAGAGCCCGACGGCGATCACACGCTCCATCTCCGCCTTGTCGTAGTCGTCGTCGAGGCGCTTGTCGGCCGCCATGAGAGCAGCTCCCCGGCCATACAGGTCCCATGCCCACTCCACCAGCCGGAAGAGGCCATTGTTCTGGTCGTCGAGCAGGCTCATGGGTCTCCTTCCACACGCCACCTCCAGCAGAACGACGCCGAAGCTGTAGACGTCGGACTCGGCGCTGGCCTTGCCGGTGATCACGCACTCGGGATCGACGTAGCCCGGCGTCCCCGAAGGGTGGGTCATCGTCTGTATGCCAACGGCATGATCGATCAGCCTCGCGAGGCCGAAGTCGCCGAGCTTCGCGTTGAAGGATTCATCTAGCATGACATTGCTCGGCTTGATGTCGCGGTGCACGACGCATTGCTCCCACTCCTCGTGGAGGTAGAGCAATGCGGATCCGAGACCAAGAACAATGTTGATCCTGAGAAGATACCAGGAGTTACTAAAATTAAAATTAGTGTAAATTTTGGTAGGTACCTCTCGATTCGTAATCAAAAACTATAAAATTGCTCCTAACATATATATTAGTGAGAGTAATTGAATTAGTAACCTCATTGGCCATGTGAGGAAGGTGCCATTGCCGTAGAGATGGGCGTCGAGGCTGCCGTTGGGGACGAGCTCGTAGACGAGGAGGAGCTCGCTGCGGCCATGACACCAGCCGATGAGCTGCACCAGGTTGCGGTGGCGCAGCCGGCTAATCACTTTGATCTCCGACTTGTACTCCGTCCTCCCTTGCTTGGAGGAGTTTTTGATGAACCGCTTAATGGCGACGGCGAGGCCCTGCTCTCTCAGGTAGCCCCGGTACACCGCCCCGAAGCCTCCTTGGCCGAGCTTCTCCTCCGCCGCGAAGCTCTTCGTTGCGCTCACGAGCTTGTGGTATGGGAACCGCCTCGGCCCCGTGCCGTTCTCGATCTCCATGATGGGATCGCCTTCCGAGTCGTCGTCGTCGTCCTCCGCCTCCCTCATCTTCTTTATCCGACGCCGCCGTACGAGGACTGCTGCTACCATGGCGAAGAGGAGAACGGCGAACACTGCTGCACCGACGGTGGCTCCCGCTACGACCCCACTGGAGGTGGCCGAGGTCGGGGAAGGTGGTGAAGGTGACGGCGACGGCGACGCCACCTTAGGCTCCAACGACGAGCTGAAGTACCAGGAACGCAGCTGATGCAGCTCAACGGAGGTGGACGTCGCGGCGGAGAAGCCGATGGAGACCTGCTCCGGCAAGACGCTCTTGAGGTCAACCTTGTAGCTAAGGTTGTACGGCGGCCGGTGCCGGGGGCCGCTAAGGCCATAGCCGAGCTGCAGCTGCATAGCCAGGATGCTGGTGACGTTGTCGTACTCGACGACGGCGGTCATGTTCCCGACGATGCTGAAGCTGGGCAAGGTCAGGGTTTTCTTGGAGACGACGGAGTTGACGTCGATGCCGAGGTGGTCGTAGGTGTCGTGGGGGTCGTGCACGATGGTGTCGTTGAAGGTGTCGAACTCGACGGCGACGAAGCGGTCGTCGCCGGCGGCCACTTGGTCGGCGGTTTGGTTGGTGAGGCCGAGGTTGTAGGCGTAGGAGCCGGCCGACGGCAGCCTTGACGGGTAGCAGGCGAGGAAGAAGGCCATGCCGGCGCCCTTGTTGTTGATGCCCGCCGGCGGCGGCGGGTAGATGTCGAAGGAGAAGCGCGTGGTGAAGCTGGCCACCTCGCCGGTGTCCCTGTCCCAGAGAGGGATCGGCAGGGCGTAGGAGGCCCGCCCCCTGCTGTGGGCGATGCTGCCGTCCAGCCTGTTGGCGCTGATGTCGATCCACCCGCCGCCGTCGCCGCTGAAGGAGACGTCGGCGCTGAACGCGGCGTCGCCTTCCAGCCTGATGTTCTTTTGCTCGTCCGGCCCGAAGTTGGAGTAGTTGAACGACAAGGCGGCGACTGGCTCGTAGCAGACGGCCAAGAGCATGAGGCCGACGACGCAAGTGGTGGTGGTGGTGCTCGCCGATGTGAGCACCGAAAAGCCGGCCATCGCCGTCGCCGCCGTATACCGGTTTTGATCTTGGAGCAGGTCGATCGATACACTGTGTTCCAGTGGCTGGGTGAGTTTTAGAAGAAAGGTTAATGTGTACGTACACGTACTATTCCGTCATCAGGAAAGTCACAGGGATACTTCTTCACTTTCTTCTTCATCATCGGAGCTGTTCACACGTGCGACAGCCTGCAAATTAATACTTTCTCCGTCCATTTAACAGCGTTTGTAGATTTATGTGTATCGTTCATCTTATTTGAAAATTTATATAAAAAATTAAAAAAATATCACACGTAAGTAATTGTTTTATTATTTAGTAATAATAAAAATATTAATTATAAAACTTGAAAAAACGTTGAACATAAAGAAAGTAAAATGCACTCTTTTAAGATGGAGATGGTAACATTAACTCCTGGGGAACAATAGTTTACGATTCTGTTAATTAAAAAATAAAAACTGCCTCGGCCTTCTGTTTGACCAATCTCAGCGGATTCTGCTATTTTAATTTACCTCTTTTGTGTTTTAAATAATTAAATAATTCATAGCATAAATCATTGGTGTCCCCTACCAATAAAATAGGAGAAATTGTACTGTATAAAGTTAATTAGCCTCAAGCTCTAGATAGAGAAACAAACAAACAAACAAATTCTACTTGTGAATACAAACAACCATCACGTGCAAGAGCTGTGCACAAGTCAAGGAAATTAACTAGCTTATCTATCCGAAATTATTGCAGAGGTGTACTGATTGATCGAGAGTGACCCGCGAAAGGCAATCAGGGAAGCCGCCCCCCTTTGGCCGATTATTTTAGCAAAAATCAGGGGTGGTTTAGATGAGATAAACTTTTTACCCCCACGTCACATCAAATGTTTGGACATTAATTTAAAGTATTAAACATAGACTAATAAAAAAAACTAATTTCATAAATGAGAGCTAATCTGCGAGACGAATTTAAGCCTAATTAATTTATAATTAACGCATGTTTACTGCAGCATCACATAGGCTAATCATGATTAGGCTCATTAGATTCGTCTTGCAAATTAATCCATGATTATGGATGTATTTTATTAATAGTCTATGTTTACTATTTATAATATTTATAATAAGTGTCTAAATATCGAATGTGACTAGTTACTAAACTTTAGTCCCCAGATACGAACACCCCTTAATTTCTCGTCACTGTTATGAGTGGGTGGCAACATATTTGGCTCTGTTCATTCTTCTCTTTTGTAAACCCAGAATGTTTCGTTGTTGTTCGTACGTATGCTTTCTAAACTATCAAATGATGTGTTTTTTGCTAAATATTTATATAGAAAAGTTATTTAAAATCATATTAATATATGTTTCATTTTTTATAGTTAATTACTTAATTAATTATATATTAATCTATTACTATATTTACTATATTTACTATGTTTTTCGGTTAACCAGCCTACAACCGAGAGTGGCCCTATCATGCTCCTCTCATAGAATAGTGTAAGAGAGACTGAACTTAATCGGGAAAGAGTATTAGTAAAAAGTTAAACCCTTCTTCGGTTCCGCCGCCGTTTGAGACGCACAAAAATCAGCCGGACGATACATTCATACATCTCTGCTTCCAGCTCTCTGCAATTCCAATCAGGGAGACCACCAGTCAACGCCTCGAGGACTTGAGCCTCTCTGAAAGACTGAAACCGTGTGCTTCATGCGGTGAAGGGGAATAAATACTCTCATCTTATCTTTTCAATTTTACGGTACTTAAAAAATATCATGTATCAAAATCTTAGCGTAAAATTTGATATCTCTGAGTACTCAAATACTATAAAATTACTATTTCGCTTATGGTTATGCCCATAATCTAAAATTTAAATTTTTAAATTTAAATTTAAACTTGATTTAGAGTTTTTTTTCACCGAAGTTATTTCTAACCTTGGCTTTTAGATCATTAAGAATATGTATATAAAATTTTTAATCACAAATTATCTATGTTTGCAAATACGACATTTGATTTTTTTCCATAAAACACTCAAACAACCACCATACATAACTTATTACTTCTCTTTTACTTTTAAGTGAATGATGAATTGATTCCACATGTGACAGTCCCAATATCAATGATCCCCGTTGGAGAACAGCGCATCAGATTAGAGCATTTTATGGTACTTGAGAAGGTATCAGAAGGTACTAAAGTTTTAGTGTAAAATTTGATATCTCCTAGTACTTACGGTATCAAGAGATACCAAAATTTGACTGTCTTTATCATTCTTGAAAAAGTACGTAAGGTACACCATTTTTAGCGTAAAAAGTATGGTATCTTGGGGTACCAAAAATTTATAATAAAATTCTTGGTATCTTGAGATAGTTTTCAAGGATAATAAAAAAAACCCTCTAAAATTTACATAGAAAAAAGTTATACCTCCTATTATCTTCTCAAGTACCGTAAAATTGTTCATTAGATTAACCTCATCCGTAGAGCAGGAAATTTTACGCGTGGTTTCCTCTAGAAACCAACTGAAGCAAGATTGTATCTTTTAGAATATATGCAATTTCAATCAGAAAGATCAATGTCTCGAGGACTTGGTGTATATGAAACCGTGCACTTGACATATTGGAGAAAACCAAATGTTCCAATGTATTGGATGGGTGTCTGAAATATATGCCTCATAATTAATGGGTTCATTTATTTGTGACCTATGCAAATAACAATATGTCATGGAAGCCTTGTCCCTAACGGAAAAATGATATCTCAGCGCACCATTTCCTATACAAATTGACTAAAGCAAGGTTCAGTCATTTTAGACATGACCATGTAAACGGGCTTGTTTAAGAAGTTCTCTTTTTCTCAAAAGCTACTTATACCACAAGTTATCCCAAATGGTTTACAGTTTCTGAGAATTTATACTTATAAATTCTAGAAAATAAATTAAAAAGCCAGAAGCTTTCCAGATTCTCAGAAACAACTGTTTCTTATAATCTAAAAGTTTCTCCAAGCAGATCCATAATAGTACAATCAATTGCATGTAATATGGCTGTATTATTTTAGTTTTTTTAAGGTGCACAAAAACTTCTCAAAATTGTGACTGAAAGTGAAAACCATTGGCTCCTACAGTATGTCCGTGTTGACAGTGCCAGTTGACTGTGTCGACTTTCGTGGAATGAGCCAATATGTTGACAGGTGCAACTTGCTGATCGTCGATCGATGCTACTGCTAGTGGCGCACATCCGAGTCGGAAATACATGCACATGACCCTTTTTTTTGTCATGCTTTTAGCCCCACGAGCCTTACTTTTCAGTTTTTAGGGGGTCGTTGATATTCCCTCCATTTTATTTTCTATTTGACGCAGTTTATTTTTAATATACATTTAATTATGTATCATATTTAAAATTTTACATAAATATATAAAATTACAAATCATACTTAAATTTTTTTATAGTAATAAATTAAATCATAAGAAAATAATTAATAATTATATAAATTTTGTATAAGAAAAATGATCAAGAATAGATTAAAAGTCAATAATATCGAATAAAAAAGAGAGCTAGTATATACTTTGTTCATAGCTTTGGACCGTCAGGATTGCGTCGAGTCAATGATCGATTGTCAACTTTAGTCAACACCACTTGCCGACTTGCAGCAATGTTGAGATGGAAAAACACCACAGTTTCCCTCCCCCAAAACTGATGCTAGTGAGTCTCCATCGGAGAAGGATTATGTACATGTTCATGCAATTTGTAATGCACTGTGCGTAGAGAGCAGACGAAGAAAACATAGTGTTAAAATAACGCCACAAGTAAAAATGATTATCACTGAAAAACACAAAATCAGCCGTGCATTACGCACTACAGCTGCTGCAGCATCACTGTCGTATTATGGCATGGGTTACGCTCATTCGTCCTTATCGAGTCTATTTCGTAATTTTATTACTTAATTTTGTATAGTGCATTAGAATACTGGATTCTTATTTTTATCTTTTAGCTTGTGTTTATATATATATAATAAGCCAAAAATTAAATTTTTAATCTTAAAATTGAAATTGATTTTTGGGATTTTTATCGTAGTTTATTTTTAGTCTTAGTTTTCAACATATATATATAAATATTTTATTTAAATTATTTTTAGTTTGCAAATATGTCATTGTTTTTTTTTCTTTAAAACACCCAAAACAGACCCCCACCGGATATCGAGCTAGAAGAGTGCTGTAATGAGATACTGAGATACGATCGAGAGATGCGCAGCGAACTTGTTCATCAAAGGACAGAGGCCTCATGCTGCTGGTAATATCGTTCACTTGCTCCGGCAGTTCGGCCAAGGACAAGAAATCGAAGGACAACCGCCTGACGAACAAATCATGCGCTCGAATTTTTTCTTATTTACATATTTTTAATTAAGAAATAAAAAAATAGAAAATTGTCTGGAAATTTGAAAAAGCTAGACTCCCAACATCCTCCGAGTGGATGATATATATATATATATATATATATATATATATATATATATATATATATATATATATATATATATATATATATATATATATATATATATATATATATATATATATATATATATATATATATATATATATATAAGGTTTACTAGATGGTGTATCTGACGTGAGAAACATCGATAGGAGGTGGCGTAAGCACTTAAGAAACATCCATAGATGGTGTAAGCGCTTAAGAGCGAGGGGCCTACCGATTTTATAGGCGAGACCCTTAACGCCACACCAGTGGACGATTTTCCCTCCTCTTAACCTAGCGGAAAAATTTTACAAGCATCCACTTGACACCTAGAGCATTCATTTTAAATGAACGCTAGCCACTCCTCCACAGCTGCCAACAAACGTCCGCCGCTTGGATGTATCCCCAGCGCTTTATATATACCACACACTAGTTGGTCATCGGGGGTTTAGCTTTATAATTTTTCAAACAAAAATCTATTTTTTTTAAAAAATTAATAAAAAATAGAAATAAAAAATTCTCACGCTCTCACCCTATCAATCAATTCGACATGCGTCCCTTTTCTCCTTTGTTTTTGACGGAGGCCCAAGGCCCATCTGGGACTTGAATTCTTGACCCAACCAGGCCCAGCCATGGCCAACGGAAGCTCCGGTCTTTCTGCCGTGACGCCGACGGCGAATCTCCGGTGACGAGCACGTTCCAGTCAGTCGCTTCAATTCGTCCTGCTGGTGCTGGAGCTGCCTCTACTGAATGTCAAAAGTGCTAGTGGTTCATCTTACAATGGTACTGCTGTTTTTTCTTTTTCTGTCAATAGCCTTCTCCAGTCTTTGTTTCCGTTCTAATGAACTGTGTCAAAACAAAAGAACCAAAGATGAGAACAGTTTTTTGATCAACAGTGGTTCAGTCTAGGTTGCCATTCTCTTTTATGTTTTTAATCCCTCCTTCACTAAATGTTTGACGCCATTGGCTTTTTTATACATATTTGACTACTCGTCTTATTTAAAACATTATATAATTATTAATTATTTTTATATCATTTTATTTATTGTTAAATATACTTTTATACATATTTGATAAAAAAATTGATAAAACGAGTAGTCAAATGTGTATAAAAAAGTTAACGACACCAAATATTTAGAAACGGATGTAATAAGTTCTTGCAACTTCAACAACCCTAAGACCTTTAAAAGTACTATGACATTCGCTACAACCATGAAAAGTTTTTCATGTTCGTAGACATATGGGACATTTGATCGTAGAGAAAATGGCATCAAAAAATCTTTCTAGGCAACTCTAAAGAGCAAATCTAAATCAAGAACAAATCAAATGATCTGAACATTATTAGTACTGATGTCTGAGCAACGAAGACGAGTCCTTCAAACCAGCTCAGGTGGACGTGTCGGAGGAACCGAAGGTGTGAGTGCCATAGCCACTCGCCGTCGACGACGACTGCGTCGCACTTGAGGAAGACAACCCTACAGATGACGCGAAGAGCCCTTCCACCAAGATCGCCGGCGAAGTGTACATCGGCACAGGCATCTTGGCCGGCAGCACCGGCAGCCGCCCGCCGGACTGGAGCATAGCCATGGCGTCTTTGATAGGCGGCCGCATGGCCAGGTCAGGGTGCGCGCACCACAGCCCGACGAATTACAGAAAAGTTTAGACTTGAGAGTTGCACCGTTGTTTTAGACTTTTGATATATACAACGTCAACAAAATTTTATTTATTGTAAGAGGACCGAAAGTTGTACGTGATACAACTTATATTTGTATAAAGTGGTTTTTATTAAATTTATCTTTATATAGTTTAAATTTATGTTAATACAAAATAATATGAATAAATTATTTAATTAAAATTATTCTTGCAATGTAAACTTGATATTGTAGTGATTGCAAAATGAATCAATTTGTTGTTGCAATATTTTTGAAAGTAGCGTATCAACATGATCTTAAAATCTCCGCAATTAAATTATTTGACGAAAAATCACCTAGTATCTTATATCCTATATAAAAAAATATTTTTTAAAAAATAAGTGGAAAAGGAAAAAAAGAAAAGAAAAATGTGAGGAGAGCTAGCTGCGGGGCTGGCCACCGACGAGAGCAGCACGGCCGTGGTGACCACAAACCTGAGCAGCGTCGAGTGGCGGCGGCAACCGACGGTGTCGAGCGGCGCTGGCGCCGCGGCCACCGACGGGGGCGGCGACGAACGACGTCGAGCAGCCACGGGGTTGGGTGACCGAGGGGGGAGTATCGGGTGTCGTAGAAATATTTTGTTAGTATCTTGTTTTTATATAAAATAAGTAAATTTATTGATCTGTCGAATGACACATTACTATAAAATATCTTTTAAATTATGGAAAGATATATATACGCATGCCGATAATAATGAACTGGAAACACAACTAATAAAAAATATCATTAATAATTTCACTTTGTTAAAAGCTATGATATATTTTTAAACTATAAAGAATTTGTGCAATAAATATTTGCTATGAATTATAAGATCATTGGATCTTTGATTTAAATATCTTTTCATGTGATATAAGAAGATACAAAGAAATTTGCTTTTAAAGTCATAATAAGTTTAGACTTGAGAGTTGCACCATTGTTTGACTTTTGATATATACAACGTCAATAAAATTTCATTTATTATAGGACGCAAAGTTATATGTGATACAACTCATGTTTGTATAAAGTGGTTTTCATTAAATTTATCTTTATATATTTTAAATTTTATGTTAATACTAGATTATGTGAGTAAATTACTTAATTAAAATTATCCTTGCAATATGTAAACTTGATATTGTAGTGATTCCAAAATTAGTGAATCAATTTGTTGTTGTAATATTTCTGAAAGTAACATATCAACATGGTCTTACAAGTTCCGCAATTACGGTTCAAACTAGAGACTCTTAATTTATGATGTGGTACAATCAATAATTAATTATGCAAAGCTATAATAGTCACCGTTAACTGGTGGCTTGCTGCTATTGTATCATAGATTGTTTAAATAATCAAATTAACAAAAGATTAATTGACAAACAGATTCGAATATTTGGTTTATATATGATTGTATTAAAAATAATTTATAATATCTTATTTACACTATTAAATTGGGTCGTAGTGTTAGCACGTGTATATTGCTAGTCATTATCAATATTTTAACGGTGTGATTAAAAAGTTATGATTGTACTTTTATTCTAAAGATTTACATTATATTTTTACAGATACTTATGATTAAAAAATTTATATATTTATCTTTATATAAAGTCAAGTGTTTCTAATTAGAAAGATTTTTCTAACATATGGAAACTCTATAATTGTTAAGATAATTTCTAATTTAGACAGTCACTGGTATATGGAAAGTCTATATAAAGAAAGAGTGAAGTATACCAGCGGTACCTAAACTTATGTGTATGTGTCATCTAGGTCTCTAAACTCTCAAAATACATTTTTGGGTTCCTGAACTTGTCTGGGGTGTCATATAGGTTCAAACGGGCTCCAACCCGCTCCATCCGCTGACATGGCATGCCACGGTGAGGCCTACGTGTTGGTGGGGCCATGTGGGTCCCACATGTCACTGTCTCTCTCCTCCTCATTCTTTTCCCTCCCTTCTCAATTCCTTCACTCTTTTGTTGTGCTATCTTGTTCCCTTCTCACATATGCACGTGCCTGAGCGGGAGACGACTGGCACGCAACGGTGCGGTCGGCGGCCGGGTGATGTTAGCGCAGTGCAGCGGCGTGGGAGAGGCAGCAGTTGGGATGGAAAGGGAGGCGCGGCGACCGGGTGACGTCGGCGCAACATGGTGGCATGGCCGAGGCGATGGTTGCGTGGCGGCGCACATGCGGGGCCAATATGGCCGCGTGAGACGACCCTCGTGTGGGACCAACGATAATCCACCATGGCATGCCATGTTGGCGCGTGGGACGGGTTAAGACCCGTTTGGATTAGTGATGGCACCTGAAACAAGTTGAATGACCTAAAAATATGTTTTAAGAGTTTGGGGACCTATATGACACGCCTAGACAAGTTAAAGGACCGCCCATGTACTTCACTCATAAAGAAAAGTGGAGTCTGTCTGATATTACGAGATGATTTTAGCCGTCAAATTTAAAGAATGATGAATAAACTATGTAAAACATGTAAAAATAGTTCATACACGATAGGACATATGAAAAATGGGTCAACTCTTGGTGGTTTGCATGGATGAAAATCTAGAGAGCAACTGAGAGGTACTAAAATTTTAGCGTAAAATTTAGTACCTTCTAGTAGCTAGGTATCAAGAAGTACCAAAATTTTATATTGAAAATTTGGTACCTGCTAGTATTTTCTCAATGATCATAAATCTAGATGATCGAGATAAACATTGACTCACTATACACACCACACACACATACTCAAATCCAATGAGTTAGCAATCCTGCAACACTAGCGAGGTGTGATCGACGTCTGTGTCAAACTTGAGGACGACCTTCCTGTCGACGACGAGAGCTGCCCCTCCGACGAGGCCATCGGCGGCGCGTATGTTGGCACGGGCATCTTGGCTGGTAACATTGGCAGCGGTCCATTGGACTGGAGAACTGCCATGGCTGCTCTAATGGACGGCCGCGCCAATCTGTCTGGGTGTGCACACCAGAGCCCGACGGCCATGACACACTCCATGCTGAGCTTGTCGTAGTCGCCGTTGAGACGCTCGTCGGCGGCCGCGAGAACGGCTCCCTGGCCGTACAGGTCCCAGACCCATTCGACCAGCCGGAATAGGCCATTGTCCTGGCCGTCCAATAGGCTCACTGGTCTCTTCGCACATGCTACCTCCAGTAGAACGATGCCAAAACTATAGACATCAGACTCGGCGCTTGCTCTGCCGGTGATCACGCATTCGGGGTCAAGGTAACCCGGCGTCCCCGAGGGGTGGGTCATTGTTTGTATCCCAATGGCATGGTCGATCAGCCTCGCGAGGCCGAAGTCGCCTAGCTTCGCATTGAAGGACTCGTCCAGCATGACATTGCTTGGCTTGATGTCGCGGTGCACGACGCATTGCTCCCACTCCTCATGGAGGTAGAGTAGTGCAGACCCAAGCCCAAGAACAATGTTGATCCTGTGAAATTCACACTATGTTTATTGCATATAACAAAATTAATATTCTGACAAATTAGCGAGATCAGTTAACTAGCTACTACTCCCTCCGTCCCAAAATATTTGACGCTATTGACTTTTTTATATATGTTCGATCATTCGTCTTATTTAAAAACATTAAAATACGTAAAACTATATATATACGTCAAAGTATACTTAATAATAAATAAAATGATATAAACATAATTAATAGTTATGTAAATTTTTTAAATAAGATGAATGGTCAAACGTGTATAAAAAGTCAACGACGTCAAATATTTAGGAACAAAGGTAGTAGTAACCTTATTGGCCATGTAAGGAAGGTGCCACTGCCGTGGAGATGGACGTCGAGGCTGCGGTTGGGGACAAGCTCGTAGACGAGGAGCAGCTCGTTGCGGCCATGGCACCAGCCGATGAGCTGCACCAGATTGCGATGACGCAGCCGGCTTATCACCATGATCTCTGACTTGTACTCCTTCCTCCCCTGCTTAGAGGAATCTTTGGCGAACCTCTTTATGGCGACGGCGAGGCCGAGCTCTCTCAGATAGCCACGGTACACCGCGCCGAAGCCACCTTGTCCAAGCTTCTCGTCTGCCGCGAAGCTGCTCGTCGCATTTACAAGCGCGTGGTATGAGAACCGCCTTGGACCCGTCCCCATCTCGATCTCCACGATGGGATTGCCTTCTGAATCGACGTCCTCCGCCTCCTTCATCTTCTTCCTCCAGCATCGTCGTACGAGGAGTACTGCTACCATGGCGAAGAGGAGCACTGCACCGACGGCGACTCCTGCTGCAACTGCGCCGCCACGTGAATGTTGTTGCGATGATCTTGCTCCCGTCGGCTGCCTCTGCTCTAACGACAAGTTGAAGTACCAAGAACACAGCTGATGCTGCTCAACAGATGCGCCCGTGGACGCCGAGAAGCCGACGGCGACCTTCTCCGGCAAGGCGCTCTTGAGATCAACCTTGGAGCTAAGGTTGTAAGGCGTCGTTGATCCATTTGCCCAAAGCTTCAGCGATAGGATGCTTGAGTTGTTGTTGTACTCAACGATGGCAGTCATGTTCCCGATGAGGATGAAGCTGGGCAAGGAGTCGGTCTTCACCGATCGGAGCGCGTTGACGTCGATGCCAATGTGGTCATACGTGACGCTGGGGTCGAAGGAATTGTTGAAGGTGTCAAACTCGACGGCGACGAACCGGTTGACGGGCGTCCCGCTGTCGTAGCTCCGGCTGCCGAGGCCGAGGGCGCCGCCGTCGCCCATGTACGGCATCGCCGACGGGTAGCTGACGAGGAAGAAGGCCATCCCGTCGCCCTTGTTGCTCTTGTTCTTCGGGCTGATATTGAAGGAGAAGCGGGTGGTGAAGCTAGCCACCTCGCCGGTGGCAGCGTCCCAGAGCTGCACCGGCGGCGTGTACACCATTCGGCCCATGGTGCCGCCGCTTGGCAAATTTTTGCCTGTGGTGAGCTCGATCCATCCGGTGGAGCCGCCGGCGAACGCTGCACTGCCCTGGAGGGTGATGTTCTGGGTCGTGTTCCTGAAGCTCGAGTAGTTGAATGACACAGTAAGAGTGGTAGCTGAGCCTGGAAGGCAGCGCAGCAAGACGAGCAAAGAGGCTAGAGCAGAAGCAGCAGCCATGAACGATGTTGTCACGAGGACAGCGCCGGCCATCGCCGCCGGCCGTTGAGACAGACAAGAATTAATCAGCCGGATAAATACAACAACGATACGCTGCCTAAAGAATTCCACGCTGCGCGAGTTCGCCGAGAGATGTAGCTAGTCAAGATCTGATTAAGGACTTGGCGAGGATGTCTGCCAAAGCAAGTTGAGTGGTTTAGACAGGACCAGCAAAATGGGTAATGCGCGGCTCCATGATTCTTTTTAGCGTTCTTCTTGGGTTATAGTGGCACATTTTGTGCGAATATTTGTGTCTATATAATATATGCTCTCTAAGGTATGGTTTCTTCGTAAACTTTCTGTATCAGTATTTACTGCCCTCGCAATATAAACAATTTTACCATTTTTAATAAATTATTGGGATGTATCAAAATTGGCTACCTCTAGTTATTTTTTATCTCAAGGTATCGACTAGAGCTACTTTTGAAATAATAAAATTGCCCTTATAATATACATGACATGTGGTCTCGGACGTCAAAAATGTTTCAGGTGTTTCACTGCACGGTAAAAAAATGTTTAAAAAAATATTATTTTACATATTTCATTAATTGGTGCACCATTTTTCATTTGGTAAAAAAGTATTTTAAAAAAATGTAACATTGAAAATTTCTAATTGGGGCCAAGACCGTGCTATGTGCAACATCAAAGAAAACGTAAGTGACAGCATGTGCAACATTCCACCAGAAGAGTGTGAAACACTCAAATGCAACAAAGTGATAGAACAATATATAGATTCAACAAACATATCGTCCCCTTGTAGTCGAATCCCTTTTTTCCCTCTCCTAATATCTCTCTCGCTTCCCATATAAACACCACCTCCAGCTATGGAGTGGATGAGTCAGACTATGCTTAATTAGCATGGCACGTCCACCATTTCTCACGGATTAAATACTATTCTCTTCGATTTATATTATACGACTTTCTAAATTTGTAAGTTTGTATAGATTCATATGTATGCTAATGAATCCAGACATATATAAAACATAAACATTAATAAATGAATGAATCTAGACAAATCTAAAAAAATTTATAATACGAAACAGAGTAAATATTTGGGAGAGATAATGATACCAAGTTCGTCCTAGTTATTCCATGTTTTCTAAATTGTGGGTAAAAAACCAAGGGCTGTGTAGTGCCATAGTGGTCCTAAACTACCTTTTCATTGTCTCAAATTTGATGAACGAGCCACTATGTTGATTTGGCATACCCTGGTGGCACACATTCGAGTTGAAAAGACATATATGTCCATGAAGAAGGTAGTAGTACCGTGCTTCTTCCTTTCTTCTACAGGATTTTGTTTCCGCTTACGCTTTGCCCACTTGCGGTATGGTTGTCACTTGTCATTTTGAATGAAAGGGATGCTTGAACAGCACTCTCAATATTAAAAATTATCGTTCTAGAATAGAATAAATGAGAGTGGATTTTAAACTCTTGATACAACGTCTCTTCCTCTATTGTTATTCACATAGTTATAAAAAATATGAAAAACAAATTATGAAGATAAATTAATATGTGATATATCAATACACATATGTAAGTTAAAAGATGACCGTAGAATCTATAAAAAAATAATAAATTAAACTCTAAATAGTATACACGTACTCATAATCATATATTTGTTATTTTTGTTATGTATTATAAAAGTCATATTTTAACCTACATGTTTGTGTAGTGATATATTACGCATTAATCTATCTTCACAAACTTTTTCATATTTTTTTGACTATCTGGATAGCATGCAATAGATAAGGAGACGCTTCCTCGAGAGTTTAAAATCCGCAATCTTTCGGTCTAGGCTCGAATAATTGCTTGTGGGCCTTAGGTCTAACTTCTTCTTTCTCGGTTTCCTTTGTAAGCAATTTTACGTACCTTAAATACTAAGTACCAAATTTTACACTAAAATTTTAATACCTCTTGGTATCTACTTAAATACCATAAAATTGCTTTAAATACCATAAAATTGCTCTTTCTTTGTTTGTAGTCCGTTGCAAACTTGGATCTATTCAATGCTACAACCTATGTAAACTTCTCTAAGAATAAATAAAGTCAGGTTTGCCCATAATCCAACGATGTCCTGTACCAGCTGAATTCATAGGAGTGGTACAAGTATGCAGGTAAAAGCATTCCACTTCAGTTGACCACGATAAAGCTTAACGGGAAAGGGGCGTTACAATTTTGGCGTTGTTACTGCGCATTGAAAATAGTATTAATTACTGCACTGATTCAAATCTGATTAATGTGAAACTTGAGACATATAAGTTCTAGATAGTGCAATGGATGGAATTGATAGGATCTAGCTAAACTTTAATCTAACAAAAAACTTACGTATTAGGCTTGGCTACATGGTAGGTCGGAGCAGTCCTCCATTTCGGTTTTTATGTCCCTTTTCGTGTCATCTCGGTCCTCTCCAAAAACAAAATAATATAAAAGAAAACGCAGTCATCGAGGTGGAGAACCGAAATAACACGAAAAGAAACACAGTCACCGAGATAGATGACTATCTATCATAGATACAATTGATGATAGAGAAACAGATAAGAAATCTCTTCTCTATTGGGCAAGAATGACCCCGGTCCTGAAATAACATTCGAGATGAATGCAATCCCTAGCTCCGGAGGATCCCCAGCCATGAACGGAACCTGATGGCGGAGTCGCTTCACGCCCTCCATCCCGGGTCAACCGCCAAGTGAGCGATACAATCATCAAAATCTCAATAGAAGCATATATTGAAACCAAATCCAAAAGATACATATTTTTCAGTGGACTCCTAGCGGATACATCAATTTCCCATGAATATTGTTTGTCTGGCAAGGATCACTTCTTCTAGACTTGATTCGGTTAACTAGTTATTGAATTCATTGCCACTCTGAAATCATCCATCCTGGAGATGGAGTAAAGCATAGTGAAATTCAAATACATGTGACAAATAATTGAGCCAGTAAACATGACATAATCTACTCATAAATTAATTTTTGGTTACTTGCTACTACCTCCGTTTCATAATGTAAGATATTTGATTTTTTAGTTAGAACGTTTGATCATTCGTCTTATTCAAAAATTTAGTTCAAATATAAAAAATAACAAGTTGTGCTTAAAGTTTTTTTTATAATAAAGTAAGTCACAAGCAAAATAAATAATATTTCTATAATTTTTTAAATAAGACAAATAATCAACCATTAAAAAAAAGTCAAATATATTACATCATGAACCGGAGGGAGTAATATATATGATGTGCAGCTTATTCTTCGCAATGTACTAAATAAGCCAAGCGATGAGAGCTTAATTAAATTCAGGAGCACCAATCAAAATAATGCTCCTCGCAAAAGAAATAGAATCTACATATTGTATAGTCTACATGAATATGAGAGCACCAATATGCAATTAGTGAGAATAATACATACACATATATGGGAGCACAGGACAATGCTAACTAGCGAGAATATTGAAAGTGCATCTAGGCCCTAAACGGAGTTTTGTATGATTAATAACTATGTTGGTCAAGCATGTGAGCACTAATAAGTTGTGATTGCAGAGAAGTTAAGGGATCAATTAAATTGAAGGATTGTGCGACTCACTTGATGCATGTGTGACCCGAAGAGATGGTTCTAGAAGACGAAGGCATTCGAAGAAGTTTTTATTTTTTAGTCTTAGTCGTAGAAACTCCGTACTATTAAGAGGGTCACCAAAAGCTCAGCATGCATCCAAGAGTGTTAGGGATGAGTCTAGGTTGAGCACAGGTGTTGACGATTTGGATATCGGCAATATATATGGGGTGGCTAGCAAGGCGTAAAGATCAATGGTTAGGATGAAGACACAGTGTTACCCAGGTTCAGGCTCTCGACTAGCGAGATAATACCCTACTTCTGCTTGGCGATTGTATTGGATTGTAGACAGATCAACTAGAAAATAGCCGATCTGAATATACCGTCTGTTTGGCTGTCCTCATGAGGGGTGCCCCTATCCCCCTTATATAGTCGGGGATAGAGCTTATAGATAGAGTCCTAATCTGATAAGACTAAGATCTATCCTAATTCGGTTACAACTCGGATCCGGTACATGCGGCATACAATCCTACAGTAACCAAACTCCAGTTGATACTATACAGATATAATCTCTTTCCTATTCGATACCCCTACGACTGTATGTATACATGTAGTCTACGGATACCCTTAGTACTGGTATTCCACAGCAGCCCCCGGAGTCGTACATAGCCGCGCAAATCATCCGTGTAGATTGTTGATCATCAGGCGTATCTTCACACAGTGTGCTTGATGTTATCCAAGTGCTTCCTAGGCACTCTCCGAGTGCTTCCCGAGTGATCTCGAGTACTCTGTGATGATTGTAGAGGCTGTGGATGACTCCGAATGGAAGAAAGGAATAGGTGCATCGGAGATACACCTATTAGGTGTAGCCCCCGACTCTATGCTTAAATGCGTAACAATTAAACATAGAGTCTTCTATGGACTGTTACCCAAGAGATGTTCTCGAAGTTTCGAGTTTTCTGACTTGAGCAACACTGTTCTGATGCTTCCAGACCCGAGTGGTACCCAGCTCTAGTTGCTCTCTTCGAGCGATTTGAACCTGAGTGGTTTGGAGATGGTTTTTGTGCCGTGTCTCCCCAGAATGTAAATTACAATTACATTGTGCCCGTAGGATAGGTTATGCAGTACCGCCTAACCGTTACAGCCGAGTAGTTAGTATCGAGTATATTCGGATTTACTCAAAGTTTAGGCACAGGCTGAAAAACACAATTAAGTGCCATGGGTGATATCAACTGACCTCTGTACAAGTGCGGCCATGGGCCCATAACATAGGTGTACCGTTGATTCCCGAAATGAGAGAAATCACGAATTTATGTCACCGTTTGGGCGAACCATAAACCCACATTCTCATCGACATGGTATCAACTATGCCAGCACTGAGTTTTATGCATCGGTCCGCTAGGCCCACGGAGGGATATAGTAACACTTAGTCGATTTTGGTGATTCGGAGCCGTTAAACTGTTTTAGTTTGGCGATTTTGGAGATTTGGTTCGATCGAGCACCCTGTGCCGCAATAGCCAATCTCGAGGCCTGACTTAATGTAGTCAAAGCTACTCAGGACTGGTTTTTGCTGTTGTGACTTTTGGTGATCTTCGGGTCATTCGAGACTATGGCGACCAGCTTCAGCTCCATACCACCCAATAAAATCCTTGAGAGGCTTTAAAGAGGTACCCGGGCGCGTGGCCGAGGAGGTGAGGGACATGGCGATGATTGAAGCTCGTCAAGCCTTCGTCATAATGAAGTCCCTTTGCCCATGGCTAGTCTTTTCAGCCACCGTCGAAGATTTTATAGCCGATTGCGACTCGGAGAAGGTGTTGGCGCTAGTAGAGAAGGCTGAAGCCGGTGCCGACTCCATAGTTCGAACATACCTGCAAATAGGAAATATAGCATTAGCAGTAACCTGTCTTTTGCACGACATTTGTTTGCCTGTAATATAAATTGTTTTGCTATTGCTTTAAGTCTTTATTCTGATTTAGATCTCGCAATCTGAAATGAGTTGTGTAAACTTGTGATGTATACCCATCCCGACAGCCCCCGAGTACATTTAGCTAGCACGGAGCATAGCGTATTACTCAGTTTGGTACGGTAAGTAGGGCGTAGCCGTGAAGTTTGTTTAGCTTTATTCAGATATTGATCTCATGATAAAAAATAGCTTTTAAACAATAGACTTTTAAAAGAACCATATGACATAATACAGTGTAGCCCCCTACTGGCTTGCTGAGGGTGAAAACCACTCGGCGTGGGCAGTCAAAGGACGGAGAAAGAGGAAACTTTTATAGAAAAAGCACAAAGTATGAAAGGGACTTAGCTATTCGATATTCCACAAGTTCTCTCGTTGATGGCGATGATGACGGCCGATATACAGATGCGATCACGTGGCCGACATGGTAAATAGATTACCACTCAGCTGCGATGAAATTGATGCATCCAACATGGTGGCGGTGCATGCATTCGGTGTGATGGGATCACCACTCGGGATGATGAAGTTGATGAAGAACCTACGGTCTTCTGTTGGAAACTAGGGTCATTGATGACCACTCGTTTCATCTTGACCACTCGGCGGTCGTCAATCACATTTGGTGTTAATCTGTTTGCTAGTAGTCTTTTACTGTTGTATGTCTCTTAGTCGTGAGATGAGTTGGCTTCGCGGCGTGTGCCCATCCTGACAGCCCCCGAGCGAACTTAGCCAGCATGGAGCATAGCGTCGAAGTCACGAAGTCGTATAACCGCATCCAGACATCGATCCAGTGAACAGATGAAGACCTCATGAGCATTAGATTTGATTTCCCTGATTCTTGTCGTCCGAGTCGTCGTGCCGGTTGGAATGAGATACAGAGACTGCATCTGCCGATGCGGCATAGGAGTTAGCCATGTCAAAGAGATCCTTAACTGTAGTTGGCTCTTTGTGAATGAATTTCGCAACGAATGGCTCATCTTTCACGCCTTTGCAAAAGGCGGCGATGACCACATCATCCTTGATGTCGGGGATGGAATTCTAAACCTTAGAGAACCGTTTGATGTAGGCCCGGAGAGATTCGTTCTTCTTCTGTTGGACCTGGTATAGGTCGTATTTGGGTCGTGGTCTATCGTAAGTGCCCTGGAAGTTGGCTATGAATCGATTGTGGAGTTCTGCCTAGGAGTCAGTAGACTGTTTGGGGAGCCCCAACAACCAGTGTCCAGCCGAATCATCCAAAGGGACCGGTAGATAGTTGGCCATTGCCTTAGTGTCGCCGTCGGCTGCTCGGATAGCCATGTTGTACACCGTTAGCCATGCCTTGGGATCGGTGGAGCCATCATACTTCTTGATGCTAGTTGGCTTGAAACCAGTTGGCCATGTGAGCTGACTCAAGTTTTTAGTGAAGGCCGGTACACCGTCAGTCACGTCGGTGTCATAGCTCTCGGGTGATCGATGCCTAGACCCCCGACTATAGCTGCGATATTCGCGGTCCTGACGACGACCGTCTTGGCTATCTTGGCGTTGGCGTTCGATTTTTTGGCGGAGGTTGAAGCTATCTTCCTAGTAGACACGCTTCTTCTCGGCCTCAAGGTCTTGGCATTGTTTATCCAGTCGGCGGATTTCGTCATTGAGTCGGCATTGCTTGCTGGCTGTGTCTTTCCTCTGCTCAGCGTCAGGAGATGCTCGACGCAATCTGTTATCAGTCGGTGGCCGAGATCCAGATGGTCGTTTGGAAACGTTCGATCTAGATCGGGGTGACCTAGTCGACTGAGCCTTCGACCGTACCGGTGGTGTTCCCAAGTTGCGTTGCAACGAGTGTTGGATCGTAGCTGTTGTCACCATTGCCTTGATCTTATAGATGGTTTCAACCATCGGTAGATCTTGCTGAGGTAGCCGCTGAACGACGTCGCCGAGTAGATCCGCCGCCGCTTGGAGGTTTTGTTGAGGGGTCTTAAAAACTGCATGCCACTCAACCAGAGTGTGGAGTAGATTGCGTTGCACTTTGCGCGGGTGGCTCCTTAGATGTTCATGAGGTTGATTCTGATGTTGGCGTCTGGCTTCGTCTTCATGTCGATGGCGTTCGTCTTCCCGTCGCCGTTCTCAGGCCAGCTTGGCTGCTTGCTTTTCTTGGCACTCCTTCTCAGCCTTGTTCGTTGTTGCCCGAGTGATGGTGAAGACCTCTCTGGGGGGAACGAAGCTTCCCGAGCTGCTGTAGGTGTCTGATGCGGCAACTTGAGTAGTCAGCTTTGCATTGACCTCGATCCCGAGCGGCGGAGGTGCCGACTTAGGAGACGGCAACTCGGTGATATGAGATCTAGATTGGATGTCATCTTGAAACAGCACCGAGTTGTTTGGTTCAAAGCGGCACACCTCCTCATCTAGTCTAGATGAATCTGAACACGTGTAGAAGAGCGCACCACCCTGATCGGCGAGGAATCTGATGACGCCAAACTTGGAGGTTTGCCCCGGGACAAACTTTGTCTTCATAATCTTCGAGTTGTCCATTTATCTCGTCGGAGACCTCAGAGTAGCTTCCCCTACCTGGCGCGCCAATTGTCGACGATTTGGATGTCGGCAATATATATGGAGTGGCTAGCGAGGCGTAAAGATCGATGGTTAGGATGAAGACATAGGGTTACCCAGGTTCAGGCTCTCGACTAGCGAGATAATACCCTACTCATGCTTAGCGATTGTATTGGATTCTGGGCAAATCAACTAGAAGTTAGCCGATCTGATATGTCGTCTGTTTAGCTGTCCTCATGAGGTGTGCCCCTATCCCCCTTATATAGTGGGAGATAGGGCTTACAGATAGAGTCCTAATCTGATGAGACTAAGATTTATCCTAATTCGCTTACAACTCGGATCTGGTACATGCGGCATGCAATCCTACAGTAACCAAACTCCAGTTGATACCATATAGATATAATCTCTTTTCTATTCGGTACCCCTATGACTGTATGTATATGTAGTCTACGGATACCCCTAGTACGGGTATTCCACAAGAGGTTTGTTGGTGTTTCCTAACAGCGGGGACCGGACGGTCCAACCCTCTGGCCGGATAGTCGATGGCAGGACAGCCCGGACCTTGGTCCGGCCCCTATTCAGAGTGAGTGAGCTGAGTGTCGGCCGGACGGTCCACCCCATAGCCGAACAGTCTGATTAAGTTTCTTTTCCAACGGCTAAGTGACGTCTGCCAGCCTATATAAGGCCCCCTTGAGATCTAGCCGTTGGAGGGGCTATCTGTTCGAATTCATTGGTTGCTAGGGCAAGTTTAGCATCTCTCAAGCCTTCCCACTAACCCAAAACACTTCCTAGAGAGATTAATCATTGGATCATGTCTTAGTGAGAGTGTTTAGGTTAGTGAGTGATAAGTGTTCGTTCTTGGGTATTGATGGATGCGTGTGGAGTCAAGGTGGCCTATTACTCTTGGAGATTGATCTCCTAGACGGATATGCATCGCCCACAAGCCTCCGATTCTTGTGGATCGCCTGGGAGAAAGTTTTTGAAGGTTGTTGCTCCGCAAGGAAATAGTTAAGATTGTTAGTGGATTCTTGTGCTTTCTCATAGAGTGCTGCAGGGTAGAACGGATTGCAATCTAGGGCTGGGCAAGCCTCCTTGATCTTGACCTTGGTGGTCGATCGGAGGGGTTGCTAGTCCTTAGGTGTGAATCCGGAGACTCGTGTTGGCCTTGTGAGAGGAAGCCAAGAGAGGGAAAGGATCGAGAGAGATCCCGCTCGTAGGAGCGCCTCAACGGAGAGTAGAATTGAAAGATCCGAACTTTGGGATAAATCTCTCGTGTCTTTATTCTTGTGATTTCTGTGTTCTGTTTGTTCCTGCTATCTTTCTGCTTTTATATTTTGCACACGATCACATCACGTTCCCAGAAACCTCACCGAAAAAGGAGACTGTCAAGTCTGCATTTTTCACTGACCGGACGGTCCGGTGTTCTAACCAGGACGGTCCGGCCAGAGCTCTCGGCCCAACCCGAGAGTGCCCACTGGACGGTCCGGCCCCTACTAACCGCTGCGTTTTGAAAGATTTTTCAGAACACCTATTCACCCCCCTCTAGGTTGTCTCCCTAGGACTTCAAATATAAACTCTCAATCATTTCCTACATACCTGAGATTTAGTGCTGCTTAGAAATATATAATAGCCCGGCGTCCCCGACACAACGGCGTGGTCGATGAACCTCGTGAGCCCGAAGTCGCCCAGCTTGGCACCGAAGGACTCATCCAGCATGACATTCCTCGGCTTGATGTCTCGGTGCATGACGCATTTCTCCCCCTCTTCTCATGGAGGTAGACGAGGGCTTATCCGAGTCCAAGGACAAATTTGACCCTGTCGCAAATGAAATCCAAGTCAATGGGGTTCAATCTCACAAGAAATATATAGTACCGATCGATTTGGCATCGTAGTGTTAGTGTTTTATTATTTGTGGAGCAGGGGACTAGAGGTGTTGTGAAAGAGGTAGAGGGAGCTCGTGAGTATAGTTGCAATGTGCAGCTATCTTTGCTGGTTTATTGCTTCACAACTTGTCTCACACATCTCATACAAATGCACAACTTGTCTATTTATAGGCTATCAAACCGACATGGGAGGAAGGTTAATCCGACATGGGAGGAAGGTTAATGATACACTTCATATTCTAGTTTTTACTAGCTATTGTAAGCTACTACAAGCTATGAGATATGAGTAGATATGGCAGTGTACTATCTTTTGACTTTTGTGCTTCAAGAAAGGATGAGAGAGATAGAGAGTTATAGCTAGTGGTTTCTAGAAATGAATTAAACAACAAAGTTCCCCTTAATTCATTTCTTGTAGACTCCGATCAACTCTCTATTGCAAATGATTTTTTCCTTTGTAGGGCTTTGGTAAATATGTTCGTCAATTGTTCATCTGTGCGATAGAATTCTAGTTTAGCCTCTCGGTGATCTACTGCTTCTCGAATATAGTGATACTTGATAGCAATGCGTTTCGTCCTATCGTGACTGATTGGATTTTCACTGATTGTGATAACATACTTACTATCACAATAAATTATTGTCAGCTCATCCTGCTTCTCACCTAGATCTTTCATTATTCTTCTTAACCAACCAGCTTGTCAGATAGCTTTTGATGCCGCTGTGTATTCTGCTTTCGTGGAAGATAAAGCAATAATATTTTGTTTCTTTGTATACCAGGAGCACATACCTAAGCTAAGTGAGAAAGCATAGCCAGATGTGCTCTTCATATTAGCAAGGCATCCAGCCCAATCACTAGTATAGCCAATTAATTTTGATTCTTTGACTGACTTATACCATATGCTATAATCTGCGGTCCCTTTGATATACCGCAAAATTCTTTTTGCAGCGGTAAAATTTAACTGACTTGGGCTAGACATCTAGGCTTCTATAAATTGATGGATCTGCCTTAGTCAGCTCCATCTTTTGTCATTTGTTTTTCATTTGGCAACAAGTGGTTTGTGACTAATTTGCAATTCTCCATTTTAAATTTCTTCAAAATATTTTCAACATTTTTTTGTGATATAAATATTTCATCATCATTTTGATATACTTCCATTCCCAAGAAATAGTGTTGTAAGCCCAAACCACTCATTTCATATGCATTCATCATGTCTCTTTTAAATTCTTGCATCATCTCCTCACTATTACTAGTATATATTAAATCATCAACAATCATCAACTTGTAGTGAGATAATTAAAATACTCGTAACTGATTTCTTGACATAGAGAGTAGGCTCACTTATGCTCTTGGCAAATCCTTTCTGTATAAAGTATTTGTCAATTTGACTATACCATGCTCTTGGTACTTATTTTAATCTATATAATGCTTTCTTTAGTCTGTATATTTTATTTTCTCCCCCTTGAATTGAAAAAACTTCTGGTTGTTCAACATAAATTTCTTCTTCAAGATAGCCATGGAGAAAAGCTGATTTAACATCAAGCTGATAAATCTTCCATCTTTTTTGGGCTGCTAGAGCAATTATTGTATGAATTGTCTTTAGCCTTGCAACAGGAGCATATGTCTCATAGTAATCAATGCCCGGCTTTTACTTAAAACCTTTTGCCACGAGCCTTGATTTGTATTTTTGTACTCAGCCATCTAGATTTAATTTTGTCTTGTAAACCCATTTAACTCCAATGACTTCTTTGTCTTTAGAACGATCAACCAATTCCTAAGTATTATTTTTCTCAATCATGTAAATCTCATCATCCATGACTTTTATCCACTTTTTATGTTTTTCAGCTTCTTGAAAACTTTGTGGCTCAACAATAGAATAATTATAAAATTTATGTTGTTCTGGTCCTCTTTGTTGAGAAGTAGATTCTAATAATTTAATCATACTTCCTACCTGTCTTGGAGGTGATTCCGGTGTAGATGTAAGCTCATCATTTCCTGGGGTTAAGTGTGAACTAGAGCTTGAACTTGACCTTAGACTTGATGACTGTGGGCTTGAAGTATGATCTTCTACTTCATGATTATCATGCATAACTGGTTGGCCTAATGTGATAGTAGTGGTTGGCAATGATGTATTACTAGCATCTTCTGGAACCTTCCAGTTGCATCTAGTATTTTTTTAATCAAAAATCACATATCTACTAATACTAATTTTCTTTTTCTTTAGATTATAAAATCTATAACCATTGATACCATTAGCATAGCCAACAAATATGCATCTATCACTTTTATTATCAAAATTTACTCTCTTTTGCGCTGGCACCTGATCAGCATAACAAATGCAACCAAAGATTCTCATATGTTTGTGTTGTGGCTTGAACTTGCCATCACGGACGCGATGGCGTTGTTGGAGTACGCGATCGAGTTCTTGGTTGGCGTTGAAGTTGGTTCTGTTTGGAATTGTGGAGATGTTGCAACCTTGATATCACTTGATGTCTCAGTGATAATGGAGGTACAAAATTCCTCGGAAAACATGCACCTCATATCTCTCTTCTCACTAAACATCTCCAATAGCCGATCAAGCTTATCCTCATATCTAGGATGGACATCTCTCATTTTTCTTTTAATAGATGCACTGCTTCATCTCGAGTGATATTCTCCTCACGCATGACAAGAAGAACATCTTCCTCGAACACCTCATGCTTGTTGGACATTTCGTCAAACAAGTTGCGGGCACCAGTGCCATGAGCACCTCCCTTGACCAAATCTTCCTCCCTATCGGGTTGTGGCCTTCCCAACCTATCCATCATGAAGAATACCATGAACCGAGTGGCTCTAATACCAAGTTGTTAGCAACCCTGTTCTCCGATCCTCAACAACACCTCAAATATCAAACATCTAGTATAAAGTGAGAGTCTCCAATTAAGAGAAAGGAAAAAGAATGAACTAGGGAAATACAAATGATAGAATGTTTTAGAAGCTTCTAGACTAGGTAGAGTAAGAGGAAGGGTAGAGAGAGATCGACAAGGGTTGCCCACCGGCCGCCTAGGTTGCCATCGCCGAGAGATTCTGCACGTCTATTATGTTCGTTCCTTCTCTTCAGTTGTCTATTGTATATGTAAGCAGATAATTTTTTGAATTTAAATTTTATTTATTAAATATTTACAAATTTAATTTTGTATTTCAAAAATTCACAGAACTAACCTCCTGTCGCCCTTTAAGAAGGTGGAATGCTGATGTGTCAAATGGCCACCCGACCGGGAGGGACGGCCAGCAACGGCACGTCGGGCCATTTTACATTTAGCCCCTTTCCGCCCTCTGTAAGGGTGGTAAGAGTGTAAATGCAAAATAGCTAGGTGTGCCCTGGGAACTTTCAATTGAACCACGTTGTGATCCATATATATATATATATATATATATATATATATATATATATATATATATATATATATATATATATATATATATATATATATATATATATATATATAACATATGTAATTGTTTAATCACAAGCATATCTTCTATCTAGAAGACTAGAGGTCAAATCTCCAATATGCTGCTACGAGAATTCGACCTCTAGTCTCTAGGATAGAACAGAGTGGCAGTATGAGTCAAGGGAGTATTTATGATTAAACAATTACATATGTTATACATATATGTATCAAACCGTGGTTCGATTGTGAAAAGTTCCTGGGGCGCGCATGGGCATTTTGCATTTAGCCCCGGCCCGACGTGCCGTTGCCGGCCGTCCCTCCGGGCCAGGTGGCCGTTTGCCACATCGGCATTCCGCCCTCCTAGAGGACGTTAGGAGGTTAGTTATGTGAGTTTTTGAAATTTAAAATTAAATTTGTAAAATATTTAATAACTAAAATTCAAAAAAATCTATAAGCAGATGTATTGTTGCTTCTTGTGCTTGCCAACACTCTGCTTGCAACCTGGCCATCCTAGCCCACGTGCGGCCCAACTAGATCCTAACAATCCTGGGTGAAGGTGGTGTAGTTGAAGGACAAGGCGGCGACGGGAGCCACGGCCAGGTAGCAAACGGAGAAGAAGATGAGGCCGGCAGAGCACACGGTCGCCGATGTGATCAGCGAGCAGCCGGCCATCGCCGCCAGCTGATCAGCTTGGATTGGAGCAGAGTCGGGAATCTGGACGCCGTCGAGTTGATCTCTAATTTTTCCTACCGAGTATTACTTTGCAGCTAGCCAGCAACGTGCAGTAGTTGTTAACGGCAGCTAGGCAGCTAGCTGTCTATACACGTGAAAGTAGTTCTATAACATTGATCTTTTTCGATTCTAAATCCGACATGTGTCAGTGTAATTTTTATCTGAATCTTATATTTTTGGAAATTTTATTTCCACGTGACTCATCTTTTAATTGCTTTCTAATTTTATAATTTTTTTAAATCGTATTTCAGTTGATCTCCGATTTTCATATTACTTTACAGCTAGCCAGCAACGTGCAGTAGTTGTTAACAGCAGCTAGGCAGCTAGCTGTCTATACACGTGAAGTAGTTCTATAGGATTGATCTTTTTCAATTCCAAAGCTGACATGTGTACGTGTATTTTTTTTATTTTGTTCGATTGATTTTTTTTTATTTTTCTTTAATTAATTTCAGAATCTACCTCGTGCGAGATAACGTGTGGAGGCTGTTGAAATGTGACTTTTGTTGTCTCCTGTAACTTTTCTTTTTCTGACTCAAATGGATGAACAACTCTTCGTAATTATCAGAATCAAGTATCATTCGAAGATATATTTCAGCCTACAAGATCCGTAGGCATATATGGCATCATCAAAAAAGCATATTAATATCACACCACTGAATTCACAACTTCAAAAAATGGGTCGAGAAAAAAATACTTTTCATACATGCTTCATGTTGCTGCTCTTACTGTCTCTCGTTTCGTCAAGCAACTGTATAAGAAAAAATAGATGAACTGGAATTTTCAGAGCTGTTTCGAATTGATCCCCATATCCGGTCTTTGTCGCCGTTCTAATGAGCTGTGTCAAACCAAAAGAACTTGAGAAAGTTTTTCATCTTCAACAATCCCAAGCACTTTAAGAATTTGTTCGGTTAGTTGGGATTTAATTATCAAGAGAAATCTATTCCGGGGAGGAATGGGTGAACCTCTCCCGTATCACCCAATCCCTATGAGATTTGAATTCTCAATTTTCCCATAATCCATTCCATAAAAACATTCGTTCGTTTTGGAAAGAATTTATAGAAAGTAGCATGTTGAGATTTTACACATTATCATACAAGATGTCGGGATTTTTTTCATACCACCGATGGAGAGGATTAATTCCTCGGCAAATACAACGGAAAAATCCCAGGATAAGCCAGGCTAGAACCCTGACTAGGCTTAACCAAACAACGATTTTTCTGTGGGCCGAGATTTATTCCACGGGGGAGAAATCCACGGGGTTGTGGTCTAATTCCGTCCAATTCCCCTCTAACCGAACAAGGTCTAAAAGCACTATGGCATTCACGGCAACCATGAAAAGTTTTTCATGTTCGTAGACATATGGGGAGTTCGATTGAAGAGAAAATGGCATAAAAAAACTTTCTAGGCGACTCCAAAGAGAAAATCTAAATCAAGAACAAATAAATGATCTGAACATTATTAGTATTGATGTCTGAGCAACGAAGATGAGTCCTTCAGACCAGCTGAGGAGGACGTGTCGGAGGAAGCGGAGGTGTGAGTGCCATAGCCACTCGCCGTCGACGACGACTGCGTCGCACTTGAGGAAGACAACCCTACAGATGACGCGAAGAGCCCTTCCACCGAGATCGCCGGCGAAGTGTACATCGGCACGGGCATCTTGGCCGGCAGCGCCGGCAGCTGCCCACCGGACTGGAGCATAGCCATGGCGTCTTTGATAGGCGGCCGCATGGCCGGGTCAGGGTGCGCGCACCAGAGCCCGACGGCGACGACACGCTCCAGCTCCGCCGCGTCGTACATGCCGTCAAGCCGCTCGTCGGCGACGGCGAGAACCTCCCCCTTGCCGTACATGTCCCATGCCCACTCGACCAGCCGGAGGTTGTCGCTGTCAATGAGGCTCATCGGTCTCTTCCCGCACGCCACCTCGAGCACGACGATGCCGAAGCTGTAGACGTCCGACTCGGCGCTTGCTCTGCCGGTGATGATGCACTGGGGATCGACGTAGCCCGGCGTCCCCGACACGGCGGTCATGGTTTGCATCCCGGCGGCGTGGTCGATGAACCTCGCGAGCCCGAAGTCGCCCAGCTTGGCGCCGAAGGACTCATCCAGCATGACATTGCTCGGCTTGATGTCTCGGTGCACGACGCATTTCTCCCCCTCCTCATGGAGGTAGACGAGGGCTGATCCGATTCCAAGAACAATTTTGACCCTGTGGCAGATGAAATCCAAGTTAATGGGGTTTAATCTCACAAAAAACATACACGAATTACTTTGACATCGTAGCAATGGAGATGAAGTTAACCTCATTGGCCATGTGAGGAAGGTGCCATTGCCGTGGAGATGGATGTCGAGGCTGCGGTTGGGGAAGAGCTCGTAGATGAGGAGGAGCTCGCCATGGCCATGGCACCAGCCAATGAGCTGCACCAGGTTGCGGTGGCGCAGCTGGCTTATCACTTTGATCTCAGACTTGTACTCCTTCCTCCCTTGCTTGGAGGAGTCTTTAGCGAAGCGCTTAATGGCGACGGCGAGGCCCTGCTCTCTCAGGTAGCCCCGGTACACCGAACCGAAGCCGCCCTGCCCGAGCTTCTCCTCGGCGGCGAAGCTCTTCGTCGCCTCGACGACGTCGTGGTATGGGAACCGCCTTGGCCCTGTCCCCATTTCGATCTCCACGATAGGCTCGTCGTCGTCGTCGGAGCCTCTGTTCTCTGCCTCCTCTGCTTCTTCCCTCCTTCTCTTGCTCAGACGTCGCCGGACAAAGACCGCTGCCGTAGCGAAGAGGAGCACGGCGAACAGTGCTGCACCGACGGTGGCGCCCGCTACGACTCCGCCGCGTACGGAACCTGAGGTGGTTGGTGCCGTGACTGGCATCGAAGGTGGTGGCACTACTGGTGGTGGTGATGGCGCCGTCTTTGGTTCCATTGACGAGCTGAAATACCAAGAACGCACCTGATGCAGCTCGACGGATGTGGTCGTGGAGGCGGAGAATCCAACGCAGACCTTCTCCGGCAACACGCTCTTGAGGTCGACCTTATAGCTAAGACTGTAGTTCATGTTTCGGCTATCATCGAGCTGTAGCGCCATAGCCAGGATGCTCGTGACGTTGTCGTACTTGATCACGGCGGTCATGTTCCCGGTGAGGCTGAAGTTCGGCAAGCTCACGTTGGTGCTGGATATGACGGAGTTGATGTCGATGCCTAGGTGGTCATAGGTGTCGTCGGGGTCTTTCACTTCGGTGTTGTTGAAGGTGTCGAACTCCACCGCCACGAACCGGCCGTCGCCGGCCGCAATGGTGTCCACGCTTTGGTCGGTTAGGCCGAGGTTGTAACTACCGGACCTGGCGGCATCTGGGAAAGGGTAGGCGGCGAGGAAGAAGGCCATGCCGGCGCCCTTGTTGTTGATGCCGCCTTCCTGTTGCACGGGTTGGATGACGAAGGAGAAGCGCGTGGTGAAGCTGGCCACCTCGCCGGAGTCCTTGTCCCAGAGGAGCATCGGCTGGGCGTTGTACGCGCGCCCTACGCTGCCGCCTATGCCCGTGATCCTGTTCGCGGTGACGTCGATCAGCCCGGCACTGGCGTCGATGGAGGCCTGGCCTTCGCGCTTGATGGCGTTCTCGTCGCCCCGGGTGAAGTTGGTGTAGTTGAAGGACAAGGCGGCGACGGGAGCCGGAGCCAGGTAGCAGACGGAGAAGAAGATGAGGCCGGCAGAGCACACGGTCGCCGATGTGATCAGCGAGCAGCCGGCCATCGCCGCCAGCTGATCAGCTTGGATTGGAGCGGAGTCGGGAGTCTGGACGCCGTCGAGTTGAGAATCTTGAGGCTCTTAACATAGTCAAGACTGAAGAACGAGTCGTCCCGCCCGGGCAACGACTTCATTTTCGGCTTATTCTATGAAACATGTCTCAAAGTTTAACCAGTTTTGCAACAACTATAACACCCAAATAGGTTTCATTAAATCACTAGTATGATAGTATCTTTTTTTTATTTAACATCGTTACTTTTGGATCTATGTTTTAGCTCTTGTCTCACTTAAAAAAATTACATAGCTATTAAATTTTTATTTGTTTTATTATCAAAGGTCTTGGATTTGAATCCCACAAATCACATACTTATGAATTTAATCTAAAAAAATTGCATAAATTATCAATTAGGATGTAAAGTTGTGTTATAGATGACGGCTAAAATTTTTTTAAAAATGATTATTTTCACACCTAAGAAAACAAAACTTGGAAATCAATATCCGCTGGCAGTTGCATTATGCCGTTCCGCCAACAAAAATCAATTTTCACTTGCAGTCGGACGTCGACAGGGAAGATAGTTGATTTTTACTTACTTTTAATTGGTGGCGTGGTGTCTGGCTGCCAAAAGAAAGTTTTTTTTTCGTATGGTGTGGTAACTCAAACGATAAATTTACAAACGAAAAGGATTATAAAATATATTTACACTAAATTTTTAAATAAAACGAATGGTCAAAAATTATAAGTAAATAGTCCGAATTCTATATACTATGGGACACAGAGGCAGTAGCTTACAGGCATAAAATAAAGGATGTTAAGAAAAATGTGACAAGCTATGATGAAAAATGATGGAAACAGTCTAATATGCGTGTTAAGAAACAGCGACCGATCTACACCGACGCCGTCGGGTTCTCTGAGAGCAGGAGTAATAGCAGGCAAGCCAGCCGTAAATATATTTTAAAGAGATAAAAAAAGAGTAGTAGACTATTAATTTGTAGCTAACTATAGCATGGGCTTCAAGACACATTATGTATATGATATATTAGATAATATATTAATAACTATTAGATTGACTATAAATAAATTGGATCTAGTTAGCTATAAAAAACACCATGCTTCACTTCGCCTGGGTGAAGAGCATCGCCGGCGGCTGAATCCGCCGGGGTTGTTTACCTGGCAAAAATTTTTGCTAGATATGTCAAATCGAACATTTGACCGGATTTCGGAAGGGGTTTTTAGACATAAATAGGAAAACAAATTTCAGATTTTGCCTGGAAACCACGGGATGAATCTTTTGAGTCTAATTAATCAATCATTAGCACATGTTGGTTACTGTAGCACTTATGGCTAATCATGTCCTAATTAGGCTCAAAAGATTCGTCTCACGATTCCCCCCGTAACTATGTAATTAGTTTTAATGTTCATGTATATTTAATACTTCATTTAGCTGTCCAAAGATTCGATGTAATGTTTTTGGGAAAATTTTTTTGGACTTGCAGCTCTCTACAATTATATTTTGCTTTCTCTAGATTTATTTATGAATGAATATATATGTTTTAAAATAATTTTATCATTCTTAGAAAAACAATTTTATTATCTTTAATAAAATACCGAGAGATATTATATTCTATAGCGTAAAATTTGATACTCCAAGTACTTTTGTATCTCGAGATATAAAAAATTAAAATATAAATTTTGATACTTAGATGTATTTTACTGAAGGATAAGGATGATAAACACACAGTTTAACCGTTTAGAAAACGTATGTGTGGAAAGCAAGAGAATCTGGATTATTAAAGTCACGTACAAAGAGGTCTCTATTAGCTTACTCTCTTAATCGTCACGTAAGCAAATTTGATGATGTGGAGGAAAGAGAGGGAAGGAGAGAGAAAAACTATTGTCATGCATGACAATGACTTAGAGTCGACTCTTAGCATTTATTAAAGAAAACTTTCTAGCATAAAATGTATAAAAAGAAAACTAGTTTAATAAAAATATTTTTTACATTAATGAAGAAATCACACCTGACTCTGCCTTTATATATATATATATATATATATATATATATATATATATATATATATATATATATATATATATATAATTAAAAAATAGACTCGATAGAGCCCACGGTGGCCTCTCCCGTTGAACGGGGGACAGCCGAACGCGGCATGAAAGGGTAATAGATTGCAGTGGTCGGTCAAGTTCCAAAGGTTATGTGAACTTGTGAAGCGGTCAATCCATAGAGTTAGAAAGAAGAAAACAAATGAACAATGACGCGGAATTGCACGCTCCCACACTGGCGTGATGGAAGTAGTCTCTGCTAATTAATCTGCGCCTGTTTCACCTGGAATTAAAGACTGCTGTGCTCAGGCTTTGACCTTATCCCGTGTTTCTCCTTAATTAACTCAAGACTTCTTCTACATAAAATAGAACTATTGATTCAGAGGTTTACTCCGATCTAATAAAAAGTATTTCGAGGTACAGTATCTCACGGCACTAAATCGTTTTTCACCATTGGATCTAGCTAAGCAGAATAGACATCGTTACATCCAACGATCAGAAACGATTTGGTTACGTGAGGTACCGATAGCTTGACATATTTTTTGTTGGACTGAAGCAAATCTCGAAAATAAAAGCGCATTTCAAGTTGAAATTTCTAACAGTTGGAAACACGAAACGCGTACTGCGCGTGTTATCGGGCACATGTACGTGTTGAAAAACACTTGCACACTCATCTTTTAATTTTTTCCTATAGATTTTTTCACCGAAGTTTATTTTTAGCCTTGGGTTTTAGATCGGTAAGAATAAATATATAAAATTTTTATTCATAAATTATTTTTTAATATGTTGTTTAGCCTTTTTTTTTTTACAAACGATCACCCCTAATTTCTGTAGAGAGTCGAGTGTTCTCCTATGTATACTGCGCGTGTTGTCGGTCACGGTTTTTTCCTTTTCCATGTAACCTATTAGGATTTTTACTCCTATATGATTAGTTTAAAGTAATTGATAGTTCTTATTCGGTTTAGTTTAAAGTTGCTCACTGGAGCTGGTGGGTAGGAGGACGACGGTAGTGGCACACGTATGTGATGAAAAAGACTCGAAGAAGGTGACATGATTCTTTTCCACGTTTCACTTTTCGCGTTTCAAATGCTGGGTGTAATGTGACTATAAATACGCGAGGAACAAGCCAGATGGTGTTTGGTCCTGAATGGTTAAAGCGATTGAAATATACCCATCCAGGTTAATTAAGGACCATAAATAAATAACTAATGAGAAAAATCTGTGTTTATACGCTGCTGCTATGGCTGACATTTTCTGCCGGTTGATCGAGAATTCAGGACCAAACCGTCCATCACACTCCGAGTCTCGGGGATTTTCTTTATTTTTAAAACTTTTTAATAAATAATTTTATTACTAAACCTTAGAGAAAATATTTTCACCGTATAAACACGCCACCAATATTAGTGTGGCAGATAACGCTGCCACGCATTACCGGCGTGGCAAGACAATGATCCCATGTTGGTGCCCATGCCAAATACTCTGCGTGACAGCGTTATTTTGCCATGCCGCTAACATTGGCATGTCCAAAAGGTTCATAAAGTGAAAATATTTTTTTCCGAGGTTTAGTAACAAAATTATTTATTAAATAGGTTAAAAAAAATTTCGAGTCTCGGTAGTTATTTAGTTGTTGCTGTTTGTTGTACACGTACTGCTTCCCTCTCTGTCTCGCCAAATTCGACCTGCCGAGATGCCCGTTGCTGTTGATCAGCAGCAGCAGCAATTCGGGTGGAGATGCAAAATGCAGAGTGGCGTCTCGGTTGAGCTTGGCCATAGTGGAAGACCTGCACTGCAACTGCAACCACCGTATGTAGTCGTCTGGAAAGAAAGTCTATTTTGGTTCAACTATTGGCAAAATCTGATTTCCACCTGACCACAAAACAGATATAGATACTCCCCCCCCCCCCCCTATCAATGCCTTAACTCCCTGAGTGATTTTATCTTATATGACGTCTATTTAATATATTATTTCTTAAATATGGTGTCTCTCTATATAGCAAGAACAAATGAAATAAAAAATATAGTGGGCCCTATGTGAGGCCTAAATGTCAATGACACCATTTGCTTCCTCCTCGCCTCTCTTCTCTCTCCCTTCCCATATCTCTCCACCATCTCTGCTCGCCTCTCTTCTCTCTCCTCCCTATCTCTCCACCATCTCTGCTGGTGGCAACTAGGAGAAGTGGAGTTCGAGGTGGAGGCTGAGATTGACCTTGTCTGCAAGTGGGCTAATGGGCTGCTCCAGTAGAGGTTTTTTGGGCTTTTAGAAATTTTTCAAACATTATCAGAACTATTTGAACATAGACGCCGAATAAAATCGGTCATTAATAAAAAAAATAGCCGGAATTTTTCGTACTGTTTTTATCCCTACTAAAATCAAAGTCGGACAATATATAGGTAGGGAGAGAAATTAACTTTTTTCCTACTACTCAGCTCTTCCCAAAATCCTAGCCCAGCGAGGCCCTAATTAAAGGGATGATTGTTTGTTTTTTCATGATAAAACACAAATGATATATTTGTAAACAAAAAATAATTTATGAATAAAAAGTTTATATAGGTATTCTTAGTGATCTAAAGTCCAAGCGGAAAAATCGATAAAAAAGCCTAAAATCAACACCAAATTTAAGGTTAAAAATTTAAATTTTAGCTTATAGCATAAATAAAAGAGAAAAGACGAGGGCTTCAAGTAACTCACCTACTGAGCGTCGACGCGTGGAGTCCTGTAGCTTATGAGCGGCAATCAGACACCTGGGTAGCTTTTCCTGCAGTTTGCTTTAGAGCAGGTACAATAGCAGGCTATAAGCTGACTACAAACATATTATAAGGAGGTAAGAAAGGAGAGAGAAGGAGAGTGAGCTATAAATGTATAGCCAGCTACACACGGACTCCAAGATACAGTATGTATATAACATGCGGGACATAGTAGTGTATATTTTGTAGCTAGCTATTGTATGAATTGGCTATTAGTTGGCTATAAATGAATTAGAGCTAGTAGTTAGCTATACTATTTAACTCGCTTTACGCTGCAGGACACCCATGGTGCCCAATTCGTCTATAGCAAGACGTATGAAATCTTGCTGCTCATCTCTCGAGGGGGGCGGACGTGTACTACTACTCCCCGGGGACCTATCAATTCAGTTCCTGGCACTGCCGATGATACTGCAGACAGAATTGAACACACGCTTGCCCGGACGAGGTTTCTCTGACTCAAGTTAGAGAGACGTGGGTCGCTAACATGTGAACCCCACCGCCCACGGGCTCACATGTTAGCCCCTCTGATTTAAGTCAGCGGAATCCCGTTACGCCTGCCCCGGTGTAACAGTTTATTTAACACGCGCAAAACAGAGAATCTTAAAACCAATGGATGCATATCGATCGGTCCATCACGCCTGGATCATATCGTTTCGATGCACGCATGCATGAACTGAAGGAATTTTTCTCCCCTTGTTGGCTCTAGCTAATTAAATTTAATTAGCCAAAACTAATTAATCAATTAATCCGTGGTACATCCATGCATGTTAATTAAGAGCAGGTACAATAGGAGGATATAAACCAGCTATAAGCATATTTTAAAGAGATAAGAGGGGAGAGAGAAGAGATGTAGGCTACTAATTTGTAAGCAGCTGTACACGGACTCCAAGACACAGCATGTGTATGATATGTGGGATCATGTACTAATGTTTTGTAGGTAACTATTGTATAAATTGACTATTAAATTAACTATAGATGAATTGGAGACAATTGACTATACTATTGAACTTGCTCTAATTCGGACCAACCTCCTCGATAATTCTGCTGTCACTTGAGATGCATGCATGCAATGAATCTTGCCCATTTTTGTGCCCTATCTTTTCGTTTTCGTTTATACCTATAACCTAAAATTTAATTTTTCAAATATAAATTTAGAGTTGATTTAGAAGTTTTTATCATAGTTTATTTTTCAGTTTTGGCTTCGAACACGTATATAAAAGTTTTATTTATAAATTATTTTTTATTTATAAATATATCATTTGACTTTAATCATCCATTTACTTTCCTTCCGACGAGACACACTTAATACACCATGCAAATATTGCTCGATCCCAAAGTTAACGGTCGCTGGTCTGCTCCATGCAGCTGCATATGCTGCCTGGTCCATGCACGGGGATACACTTATTCAGATAAAGCAGCCACCCGGCCGTGTGATCTCTAGCTATAAAAGGAGGAGCTAGCTATAGCACCATGCAGGTGTCCATCTCTGTCAGTGACAGAGCAGATAAAATCCTAGGAAAAGATGGTGCAGCACATGTTCAGGCTGAAGCCGGGAGCAGGCGAAGAAGAAGGCGCCATGGGTGGCAGCAGGTGGAGGAAGAGCCGCCGACGGCGAGGTCGGGAAGCGATCATGGCTATCAAGAAGAAGATGCTGCAGTGCAGCAGCGCCAAGGAGCATCAAGGGAGAAGATTCAAGAGGAGCTACTTGGCCGGCGGCGAGCAGGGCGACGCCGCCGCCTCCGCCATCTTCTACCTCGCCTGCCTCGCCACCTGTGCACCTTACCCTTTCACATCAGTTAAGACATTTACTTCCACCATCCAAAAAAAATTTATTCTAGCACTGGACGTGACACATCATCCATCCCAAAAAAATGATTCTGACATGGGATGTAACACATCCTAATATAATAAATCTAAACAGATACGTCCAGATTTATAAAACTATAATTTTTCATATCCAATACTAGATTAAGTTTTAATAGGACGAAAGGAGTAGAATAGATGACCAATCAATCCTTCGGGGTTTTTTTTCGAGGGAGTATTGCTGTTCTCATCTTTGGTTGGATCACTTCTGTTTTCTGGGCCTGATTGATTAACTGTGTTGGGCCACTTGGCCAGAGAATTTGGGATGGTTGACATGGGCTGGAAGATCGATTGGGCCCGTCGTTAACATACTCCGGTATTTATTGGAGGAAAAATATACTTGAATCCGGTTCATATTCATCAACCATAAAATTGTGTTGACTTCTGCGATATATTTGACTAATCACGGAATTTTGGTATAGGCCTTGAAAATTATTCAAAGGGATACGGAAGTATGATGGTTCATTTGAAGAGCAACTAGCAGGGTAGACCCGCATTTGTGGGCTAGATCCAATTATTACTTTAGATTATTTGTATCTATAAAATATAATTACTGTTTTAACTACAATGGGATACTACGATGATGAGTGTGATCTTTCTTTTTTTTATCTCTATTTTTCTTGTCATAACTTCATAGAATATTAATCTTGTATATCTTTAAAATTTTCGTACCGTAGCAAAACAGTGAGCAAGGACTCAATGAGAGCTTACGGCTTCAAATAGGATATGCACAGCTGTCTTTTTCTTTACTTATATATATATTCCTTGGTCTCAACCATTAAAATCTATATATAGTTAGCACGATCATACTGTGTATATATTTAAAACAAAATTGGATTATATATGTATATATATATATATATTCTATTTTTTTATTATATATGGTATATATATAAAACCGATAATATAATTGGATTTCACATCCAACTCTTAGAACAAAAAAAATAGAGTTGGATTCATCGTCAAAACAGTAATATCTCAGAGTTCCCATATGTAAAAAAATCAACCAAGTCAAAATTTTAGACATATTTTAATTAAAATATCAATATTTATAATCTAGATCTACTATGATCTAACGGCTTGGAATAATATCCCTTTTTTATGAATGTGGATAATTGATATTCTATTATACGCGATATAAAATTTTTAAATTATATTTTCATAGATATAATTCTACTTTCCACACAAAACCTTTTAAAGGTATAGTTGGATTTCATATAAAATTTTTATCTTTCTTTTGTTGATATAATTGTATTTTTATATGATAATATACATCAAATACAAAATTTTTATAATCTACATCAGTTATAATCTAATAGTTTAATTATTTTTCTTTGATTAATCTAAAATTGCTAGCATACTTTGCTTTTTCACTATACGGAGCTAGCTCACTCGTTTCAATATATGGTGCAACAAAAGGAAAGATGAAAGGATGACTTATGTCCGTCGTATATATACATGTATGATACTATATATGTTTATATGTTAATCCAATGGATATGTTACTGCTATAGCGCTATGTATATATTTTAGAAAGAAAAGTCCGCGCATTAATTAATCAATAGCATTTGGACCATAATCAAATTGATCGTTCTGAATTATGAACGATCAATATGATTGATTCATACATGTATATATACATATACTTGCCTTTCTGGCGCGGATTTTGGTGACGGAGAACTCGAGCTGCTGCTCGAGGTTGTTGATGTCGGCGAGGGTGAGGTTGGAGAGGTCGTCGTCGGTGAACTTCATTATGCCGCCGTCCATCTCGTTCCTCATCCTCGTCATCTCCACAAATATTTATCGTATAGGAGCGAATTATTATTAATTCATCAGGGCTTCACGACCTTCGATCCGACGGCGGCGATACCGTAGCTGAGCTTGCGATCTGCATTGAGATCCGTGCAGGGAGACGACCGCTTCCTGCATGGGAATCTCAGGGAGGTTACGGTGTCCAGCACGGAGTCAGGACTTGGGTAATGCTCCTCGGACCACGCCATCTGCGTTGTCGACGATGGCTTCCACCGGTCGTCTGATCCCTTGACTGTGGCTTCTGGCGTCAGGACATCGGACGCGGCGGCTGAGCGCATCTCAATGGCAATGATCTGCCGCAGCGTCTTGAGGTCCTCGTCGCACTTCTCTAGTGCGTGTCAGATCGATCAAGAATACGTAGATCGATCGTTTTCTTGCGCAAGGCTATCCCCTAGTCGTACGGGCCTAGTCCATATATAATATATTTGCTTTTCTTTTATATAATAAATCTAGACCATATAATCTAGATATGTCATGATAAATCACAACCATCGATATAGATTTATCACAATCCAACGGTTATTTATTTTCTTATTTTTCTCTGATTAACGTGGTAATTTCTAACCCCCAGAGCAAACGTGGAGTCTTCTTTTCGGGCTGTCTTTATATTATAACTAGTAGGTGGCCCGCGCATTTACGTGGCTAGATTTAGTTTATATTTAATCTTTGTGTACTTTTTGTTATTCATAGTATAAAAACATATTAATATATATTGTTTACTTCACTTAATTGTTGTCCATTTTAATTATATTTAATATTTATATGTTTGCAAAATTAGCTCTATTAAAATGGTTGATAAGCGAAAGTTACCTCCGCTCATCTATAGTTGTCGATTTTATTAGTTTTCCACTTTATTTGACTTATCAAAAATCACAGAACGAAATAGCTAAACTACTCATTTGTCCTTTCTTTCCCTCCAGCCTCGCACCCCTTTCTTTCTCCTCTGCAAGACCGCCTAATCTTACAACAATACATTGTTGCCCGTGAGACCATACCAAAAATCACCCTCTCGAGATTACTTGACACTAATGGCGCTTCTGTCCTCGCTCTTGCATGTTGCGCTGCTCGAGCTATCTTGCCTTCTTTAATCTCTCTCAGGATCCCATACAACACTATTTCATGTGTCCTTGAGCTTGTCTATAGTCACTGTAATATTGAGTTCATTTGTAATTACACTTAACTCCATTTTGTACATTTTGTATGATACCATCACTGATGCTGCCACTATCGATAACATAGATATTTATCTATATATCAATATTGTTTTTTATCCATTTTCTAGAGCTTATCAGCCAAGCTCAATTGATATAGCTCTTATGTTTTCATATATACAATTGTATTGTAACATCGAGTTTAAGAGTCAAACAATCATAATTAAAATATAGAGAAGTAATTAACCTCTAAGCCTAGAGAGCTGAATTAAATAGACTAATGTATATGAAGTTGGAGTAAATACATTTTGCAACAAAATATGTTTGAAAGAACTGGCTCTGCCTATACTTTAGTTCAATCGATTATTACTTCGATGGTCCTACCAATCTTTAATTAAAATATTAATCTTTATAATTTAAATCTGCTAGGATCTGACAGTGTGGAATAATATCCTTTTTTGGGT
The DNA here is from genome assembly GCF_000231095.2 of Oryza brachyantha. Classification (NCBI taxonomy): domain Eukaryota; kingdom Viridiplantae; phylum Streptophyta; class Magnoliopsida; order Poales; family Poaceae; genus Oryza; species Oryza brachyantha. The sequence continues at coordinate 1,092,299 of NC_023170.2, forward strand.
TAAAGTGGTAATTTTTAGCCTCACAATTTTGTGTGGACTGGATAATTGATGTCCAATTATATCTGATATAAAAATTTTAAATTATATTTCTATAGATTTAATTCTACTTTTCACACAAAATATTTTAAAGCTATAATTGGATTTCATATACAATTATTATCTTCTTTTTATTGATATAATAGTATATTATATATGATAATATCCATCAATCAAAAATGTTATAAGCTACATCAGTTATAATCTAACAGTTTGATTTTTTTAATGTGAAATAGCTAGCATACTTTTCTTATTCACTCATCATGGTAGCAAAACCGAGCAAGCTCGCTCGTTCCAATATACGGCACAGCAAAAGGAAAGATGAATGCCTGCCCTATATCCACCATATATATGCATATACGTATGCACGCATTAATCAATAGATGGACTCTTTCCTTGATATTAATTATTTTAGAAATTTTAATCGAGATTTAAATTTTTCTAAACTGTATTTACACATGAACTTTTTATTGTTCTTTATTTTTAATTTCTAAGTTGTATTTCTAATCTAGTTAGTTGTTTTCAAATTATATTTATACTGTGAATTGTGATGATAGCTTTTTCTGCCCCTTCTGGATTCGCCGGGCCAAGAAAGACAGGCACGTAGGCAGGCGGGGCGTGGCGAGGAGTCCATCGTCCGTCCGCCTTTTTTCTTTTTGTTCGTAGTCGTCCGATTCAACAAAATATCTTTTCTTTTTCTCTCCTGTTTTCCGATGTAATGTTATAGATTTTTTTTCTCCGATTAATCTACACCATCATAATTTGGACCCACCATGATTTAACGGTTATATTTTTTTCTCTTCGATTAACGTGGTAATTTCTAGCCCCTAGAACGAACGTTGAGCCTTCTTTGGGATGTCTTTATATTATAACTAGCATGATGGCCCGTACAAATTGTGCGACTAGCTTCGTTATTAAATTTCTTATATAATATCGAATATAGTTTATATTTTATTGTAAAATATAAATATTGAAAGTGGTAATATAATTTTAAACTCTAGACTAACTTGATCAAACTTTACCCTAAATAATATATAGGGTAAATATTTATCAAATAACATAAACAATAATCAGAAATCTTTGAAAAAGATTGAAAGGAAAAAACATAAGAATATTATTGGGAAGCCAATTCTGCCGGTATCTGTTGTATTGTTTTTCTCAACACCTTATTCGATCCAAATTCAAACTATTAATAATAAAGCATAATTTAGACATTTTGCATCATGAGTTTTTTAATAAAATTTATTAAATTAAAAAAATAAAATCTAAAGTCTATCACGGTTGTTGTTTGAACAAAGTAAGAGTCCAATTCCATATATGTAGCCAAATTGAGAGGGTTCCCGTAAATTTTTTTCTAATATCTCCAAATATGATTCTATTTCTACATAGATTTAAATTAATCTACACCATCAAAATCTAGACTTACTATAATCTAATGGTATAGATTTTTCCACATAATATTTAATTTTCTAAAAAGGTTACCACGTCAACGAAAAGCTGTGTGATTTTTGATTAGATGGGTTGTATTGCCATAACTATAGATCATATCGAGATTAAAAGTTCATGTTAAATAAAACATGTCGCTTAAGATAACATGAACTCTTTACTTTCAGTTATCATAAAATTTATTAAATTCAGAATAAATATTCAGTTACATACCTTCGACTCTCAATGATTTTTATTTTCTTTTTTCCCCGAGTAACAGAGATATACGCGGCAACTATCAATGATTTTGTTTTTCTCCTGAGTAATAGAGATATACACGGAATCCACCGTGATCTAACTATGTGTATTTTTTCTTTTTCTCCAATTAATCTACACTGTTATAATTTAGACCCACTATGATCTAACGGTGCATTTTTCCTCTGATTAATCTACACCGCTATAATCTAGACCCACCGTGATTTAACGGTGCATTTTTTCTCCGACTAACGTGGTACTTTCTAGCCCCAGGATTAATCTATACATTTATAATTTAGACCCACCGTGATCTAACGATGCATATATTTTTCTTTTCTTCGATTAACGTGGTAATTTCTAGACTTTAGAGCGATCGTGGAGCCTTTTTTTGGGCTGTCCATATAGTGCATATTACTTAAATATTTTTAAAGGTGCATCCAATTATTGTATTTATTTCGTAATATTAATTAAACTTAATTATTTATTTATATTAAATACCTCATATAAAGTGTCATTGCCTAGTTGTTACGTTGCCCGTCTATATGTAACTTTCTACGTCTCGAGGAGCAAACAGTTGATCGTTTTCTCTTTTTTTCTTTTCTATGCAAAATTGTTCCTGGAGAGAAACACCAAATCGGACAGCTCAAGACCAAGTCCGACTCTCTCTCATAGGCGATGCATCAAGCGTACCAATAGGATTTTAAAACATACCTTCCAGTGGCTGGCACTTGGACGTATTGGAGCCGAGGCCGGGCGGGCTATCCACCCGCCGTACGGGCCCAGTCCATATGATCTATTTACTTTTCTATAACGAATCTAGAACATATATATTATGATCTAGCAGTGTATGATCTTTTTCCGATTTACGTAGTAATTTCTAGCCTCTAAATTAATCTATATCGTTATATCTAGTGGTACATATTTTTTTCTCCGATTAACGTGGTAATTTATAGCCCTCAGAGTGAACGTGAAGCCTTATTTTAAGCCCGTCTTTATATTATAATAGATAGAATATTTTATCTTCCTTAGAATGTACAGGAGGTTACACTAAAATTTTGGTACCTCCTTATACCTTCTCAAAAATTATGAAATTGCTCTTATTTGATATGTTACCAGATTTTGGTGACTCCAACGGCTTGTTCACTTTTGATAATATTTTTAAATTTTGGTATTACCAAATTTTAGGAATGTAATAAACTAGGCAAACAATTACCAACATAACCCTACCAAATTTTTGTAATCTTGGAACTTTCAGCTAAAGTTTGGTAAGGACTTAAATCAAACACCATCCAATCTTACCGACATTTAGTAACACCGAAATTTTAGTGTCACTAAAGTTTGGAAAGGATTTCTTCTGGCAATGAAGTAACTAAAGCAATCCCAAGTATCGGTTCATGGAGTTTTTTTGCAACCGACCAAATTAGCCTATAAATACCGAGATGAAATGAATTCGTTGACTCGAGATATTCAGAGAAAGCTAATAAAGCGATTCCAATGCAATTTTAAAAGCTTAGAATCCACTCCCGTTGATCGGTCCTATATAGCATTTTATAGACATCTTATATGATAAAAATTGCCACGTCAACGCCACATCAGCACGAGTAATTTGAGTCAATGAGCCACTTCACCACTCTGTACGCTACCCCAACCGCGTCGCGCCGGTTGTACGCACAGTTTCAAACTCACCGATTGCGTTTGCGTACATGCAAAGCATATATAAACATTATATTATGTATGATACCAAAAACATAAACCACACCAAACTTTGGTACATTCAGATTAATAAAGAATATATTACGAAACTAATATTTCCTCCGTCCCTAAGTATTTGACAGCGTTGATTTTTTATACACGTTTGACTATTTGTTTTATTAAAAAATATAGAATTACTAATTATTTTTATATCATTTCATTTATTGTTAAATATCTTTATATATATATAGCTTTATATATTTAAAAAATTGAATAAGACGAATAGTCAAACGTGTATAAAAATATCAACGACGTCAAACATTTAGGTAGGTACAGAAAGAGTATTTGATAAAAAAAATTAATGTCGGTTGAGGGTTCCATTTGCAACCTAACAGATTATTGTCCAATAAATACGAGGAGATCAAACGAGTTCTTCAGAGATTATCCATGGCGACGGGAGGAGGAGAGCACTGCGACGCCTGCCACGGCGGCTTCGACTTGTGGCGCCCCGCCTTGACGGCGGAGTGCTCGCACAAGTTCCACCCTACCTGCGTCTCCGGCGCCGGCGTCTGCCCGGCGTGCGACGCGCGGTGGACAACCTCGCCGGCCGCGCCGCCGCCGACCACCTTCCGCTTTGGGTCCTCGCCCGCCGAGGCTACGGGCAGCCAGACGACGGCGACTTCGCCGCCGCAGCACGCTTCCCAGACGAGCTTGTTTAGGTGGCCGACGCCACCGCAACCATTCCAGACAGCAGGCTTGTTTGGACAGATGGCGCCGCCGGCGATGGGGTTCTTTGAAGGCTTCCGGCCATGGCCGCCGTCGTGCGACAGATGCCACTTCGCCATCGACACCAGCCAGGCCACCGTCACGTCCGAGTGCCACCACAGGTTCCACCTCCACTGCTTCTTCGGGAGCGTCTGCCCCGCCTGCAACGCGCGTTGGCGCGACGTGGCGGGACCTAACCCTTCGCCGCCGTCCACCTTGTTCCCCGCTGCTCCACAGGCTTCTTGGATCTTCTTGGAGAGCCAGTTGTACGACGACGACGAGCCGGTGGAGACGCCGGCACAGGGGGCGGCACCCGGTGGCGGCGAGTCCGTCCAGGCTGCAGCAAACAATGGATCGCTCGTCATCAAGACGCACTGCGAGTTCCCGGCCATCGCGAGGAGCACGCCCATGGAGAACTTCGCCGTTCTTGTTCATATCAAGGCTACTGGCATCGACGCGGAGGCGACGGCGGTGCGCACACCGGTCGACCTCGTCACGGTGCTCGATGTGAGCGGGAGCATGGCGGGATACAAGCTCACGCTGCTGAAGCGCGCCATGGGGTTCGTCATTGATCAGCTCGGCCATGGCGACCGCCTCAGCATCGTCTCGTTCTCCGGCGACGCGCGCCGAGTGATCCGGCTGACGCGCATGTCGGATAACGGCAAGGCCTCGGCCAAGACCGCCGTGGAATCGCTCGCTGCGGGCGGCGGGACGAACATCCTCAGGGGCCTTGACGAAGCCGCCGAGGTGCTCGACGGCCGCCGCCACCGGAACGCCGTCGCCAGCGTCATCCTTCTCTCCGACGGTCAGGACACGTACAATCTGAACGGCTACGGAGCCATCAACGTCGGGGGAACCACGACGAACTACAGTGTCCTCGTGCCACCTTCCTTCAAGCGCGCCGGCGACCGATGCTTGCCGATTCACACGTTCGGCTTCGGCACCGACCACGACGCGGCGGCGATGCACACCATCGCGGAGGAAACCGGCGGCACGTTCTCCTTCATCGAGAACCAGGCGGTCGTCCAGGACGCGTTCGCGCAGTGCATCGGCGGGCTCCTCTCGGTCACCGTGCAGGAGGCGCGCATCGCCATCACCTGCTCGCACCCCGGCGTGCGCGTCAGGTCGATCAAGTCGGGATGCTACGCGAGCCTCGTCGATGCAGACGGCCGGGCCGCCTCCTTGGACGTCGGCGAGCTCTACGCCGACGAGGAGAGGCGCTTCTTGGTGTTCTTGGACGCTCCAGTAGCCGGAGCCGGAGAAGACGCCACAGAACTGATCAAGGTGAGCTGCACTTACCGCGACACCGCGAGTCGGCAGTCGATGGTCGTCGCCGGCGTGGACACCGTTGTGGAAAGGCCAGTGGAGGTGACCGCCGACATGGAGCCGTCCATGGAGGTGGCGCAAGAGCGTATCCGCGTGGAGACAACCGAAGACATCGCCGCCGCGCGAGAAGCAGCCGAGCGCGGCGCGTACGCGGCGGCGAAGGCAATACTCACCCGCCGGCAGGAGGCGCTGGCCCGATCGGCGACGGCGCTGTCCGGCGACGCCAGGAGCGCGGCGCTGGTGTCGGAGGTGCGCGAGCTGGTCGCCCGAGTGGCGGACAGGCGGGAGTACGAGCAGACGGGGCGCGCGTGCTTGCTCGCCGGCATGATCTCGCACGAGCAGCAGCGCGCCACGTCGGTGCATCTCTTCGGATCTGCGGCGCCACCGTTTTCTTCGTCGTCAGGGACGCCGTTCGCGTCAACGGCGGCGGCGCCGTATGGGGCTCCGGCTCCGCCGTCGTACGGCGGATTTGGAGCGTACACGACGCCGGCGATGCAGAGCATGATGGAATTGTCGTGGAAGAAACGGGAGAATGGCGGGGAAAGCTCGCTTGGTTCGAAGTGAAGAAGGCATCATCTCAGAAGACACCTGCAGTTTGAAGATCTTAATGATTTTAATTTGTTTACAGCGATGGTTAAGTACTTTGAGCCTAAAATTGGCACCATTGTTTGTAATCGTACCGTGTGTTAGGTTAAGTTTGGTTGGTTTTGCTGGCAAAACTTTGATTAGTTTTTGGCTTGTATTTGTTAATCCCAAGTCTGAAATTTAAACTTGTTTGGAGCCTTGTCTACCTAGTTCGGAGTACTTCGAATCTAAATTGCCACCATTATGCTGTTTCGCTTTCTGGAAGAAAAACCAAAACCGTGTTTTTTACAAACAAAAAATAACTTGCAAGTGAAAATTTTATATACATATTGCAAGATTTACAAAATAAAGCATGATTAAAAAATATAAAATTAAGTTTTTAAAATTTAAATTTTGGCTTAGAAGTTGTTGCAACTTACAACTGCGGAAAGATGAAATATATTGTTTGTGCAATTTCTACTACGTTTGGAGTCAGTAATCTTCGGCCTTAATATTTTGGGGCCTCATGGGCTGGATTTCTGGCCTTTCAGTGAGGCAGTGAGACGTGCTCTTCCCTTTTTCTTATTTGTCTCTCTTGCTCGATAAAAATTGTGTACTTTGTCAGTTCGGTTATTACGTACTACCTTTCTTAAATATTCTAAATTATAAGTATTTATTCTTGTTTAGTATAACATAAGGAGATATCAAAATATTATTTATAAAATCATTGTAGTGATCAATTTTGAATTTTAAATGGATTAGATTTTCTTTCTAAGCATCTGATTTACTTTGAAATTATTGAAATAATTAAAATTATGAGAATATATCAGTGCAGAAATGCCTATACTATAGCACAAAATTTAAATCTTAGAAATATTTATATTTTAGAACGAAGGAAGCATAGATAGTTTTTGAATAAAATTTTGTTACTTCGAATTTCGATGCAATTTTTCTTTAGCAAATGGTAGGGACAATACTACCTTTTGGGTGTACTATTTCTCCTGAAGAATCATGCGCTATGTTATAGAAAAAAACAGTTGCATAACTTATAAAATATTTCAGCTCACTTGATCAAATATTTCGGTACGATGCAATACTCAATAAACAATGATTGCAACACTGACACTCGACTGCATAAAACACTAAAAAAAAGTAAAATGAAATCTAAAATATATACCAGTCTTCAGCTAAAACGTTCGCTTCACATAAAACACCCGATGTGTTTCACCTACGTGAGAGCCAGTCTCATCACGCAAAGCATTTTAAATCATTTTAATTATATATCTACTTTGTTGTTCTTGTTCAGTTGTCAACTTGTCATCACATAGTTTTTTATATAAAAAAATGTTATGAACTTCGAGTTTACTGTGTACGCTACGCGTCTGCCTCCAATAATAATACCCTAACCACCATGCTCATTCCATGACATGATCACCATCAAGCTTAATTAAGCGAACCCAACAGCATATTGCAATTGCAGAACGCGTCATTCCATGACATCTTCAGGACTAAGCAAAAGTATCGGATTATTGCATTCCAGAATAAACCCAAACAATAAACAGTCAACGTACTTGCCAGATGTATCACATGTCATAGGTGGAAGCAATAAAGCATATATATAAGTCATTATAGCTGGTTACAATAAATTGCACCAAATTTAAGTACACCCAGAGTAAATAATATGGAATTCTAGAAACATATCATGTGCATATCCTAAGCAAACAACTTATCTATCGATCGAACTCCCACGGAATCACCGAATTATTAATTAATTTGCTAACTAAGGGTCCTTTTTCAAGTAATAAATATCACTAATATTTAAGGGTCTTTACAAACTAAGGGTCTTTACACACCAACTAATAAATATCACCAAAAGCTCAAGAAAAAAAATAGATATCACCAACGGTGCCACTCATCTTTCAATTCATTTTATCATCGATGTAAAAAAAAACCCCTACTACTCGGTCCCAAAAAAAAATTCTGAGTTTCCTAGGTTAAGCATTTGATCATTCGTCTTATTTGTAAAATTTATTAATTAAAAATTAGTCACACATAAAGTACTATTTATATTTTATCATATAATAACAATAAAAGTATTAATCATGAAAAAATTTCAAATAAGACAATGAGTCAAAAGTTCTATCCAAAAACTCAAAAATTAGTTTATTTTGGGACATATGTTGTACAACTCTATGATTATAAATATATCATAATTTTGCCCTTTTTTCCTACTCACTATCTCTATAATAAATATAAAAATAATACTTTTATACATACGTGTAGTTACAGGTGCAAAAAATTTTACTACCTCCGTCCCAAAATATTACCATTTCTAAATTGTTTAGCAGAAATTTAGGTTGTGAAAAAAAATACTATAGTGTCTCTTAATCAATCCGAAATGAATGTGATGAAATGTACATGGGGATAAAATAGAAAAAAATTGAAATAAAAAGTAATTGATAATACAAGCAATACTTTAAAAAACGCCAAAAATGTTTATATTTTAGGACAAGATTCAAATCCAATGAATACTTATATTTTGAAACGGTAGTATTTTAAATAATGTTGTAAATAATTATATTTTAGAATAAGATTCAAATTCAGTAAATGCTTACATTTTAAAAGTTATATTTATTACTTAATGTGTACGTCTACGGAGTGTGCACCGGAAGCCATCTTAGCAACCGACTAAACTTGGCTATAAATACACAACCTCCTCGCCGCGAAGCCTCCACCGACCGCCGCAGCAAACTCGTAGCACGGCACGAGCTTCACCGACTTCGTCGCCGTCGTCTCGACCGCCGGCTCGCCCTCGTCGCCAGTCGCCACTGCCATATATCCAGACGAAAATGGCGCCACCAACGTTCACCTTGCGATCGCTTCTCCGGCCCTTCAGGGCAGCCACGGAGAGCGACGTGCACGACGGAGAAGACGAGCCGGTGGAATCGCCGGCGCGGGGGACGCCTCCCAGTGGCGGCGTGGCCGTCAATGCCACAGCGAACGACGGGGCGCTCGTCATAAAGACGCACTGCGAGCTCCCGGCCATCGCGAGGAGCGCACACAGGGACAACTTCGCCGTTCTTGTCCATGTCATGGCCCCTAGCATGTCCGTGGAGGCGACGGCGGAGCGCGCGCCGGTCGACCTCGTCACGGTGCTCGACGTGAGCGGGAGCATGGCGGGCTACAAGCTGGGGCTGCTGAAGCGGTCCATGGCGTTCGTCATCGATAACCTCGGCCCCGGCGACCGTCTCAGCATCGTGTCATTCTCCTGCGATGCGCGTCGCGTGATCGGGCTGACGCGCATGTCGGACGAAGGCAAGGCGTCGGCCAAGGGCGCCGTGGAATCCCTCGCTGCCGGCGGCGGCACGAACATCCTCAAGGGCCTTGTCGAAGCCGCCAGGGTGCTCGACGACCGCCGGTACCGGAACGCCGTCGCCGGCGTCATCCTTCTCTCCGACGGTCAGGACACGTACAATGTACACTCGAGCAGCTACGGTGCCCTCGTGCCGCATTCCTTCAAGCGCTCCGGCGACAGGTGCTTGCCGGTCCACACGTTCGGCTTCGGCAACGACCACGACGCGGCGGCGATGCACACCATCGCGGAGGAAACCGGCGGCACGTTCTCCTTCATCGAGAACCAGGCGGTCGTCCAGGACGCGTTCGCGCAGTGCATCGGCGGGCTCCTCTCCGTCACCGTGCAGGAGGCGCGCATCACCATCACCTGCTCGCACCCCGGCGTGCGCGTCAGGTCGGTCAAGTCCGGTCGCTACGAGAGCCTCATTGACGCCGACGGCCGGGCTGCGTTGGTGCACGTCGGCGAGCTCTACGCCGACGAGGAGAGGCGTTTCCTGGTGTTCGTGGACGTGCCAGTAGCCGGCGCCGAAGAAGACGCCACGCACTTGGTCAAGGTGGGCTGCACTTATTGCGACACGACAACTCAGTACTCGATGGTCGTCGCCGGCGAGGACGCCGTTGTGCAAAGGCCAGTGGAGGTGCCCACCAACATGGAGGCGTCCATGGAGGTGGAGCGGGAGCGCTCCCGCATGGAGGCGACCGAAGACATCGTGGCCGCGCAAGAAGCAGCCGAGCGGGGCGAGCACGCGGCGGCGGCGGGGATACTGAACCGCCGGCAGGAGGAGCTGGCCCGGACGGCGGAACGACTGGGCGACGACGAGATGTGCGGGGCGCTGGTGTCGGAGCTGGGCGAGCTGGGAGCCCGCGTGGCGGACAGGTGGGAGTACGAGCACACGGGGCGCGCGTGCATGCTCGCCGGCATAAACGCGCACGGGCGGCAGCGGGCCACGTCGGTGCAGCTGCTCGGATCGGCTCTGGCTTCGATGCCGGCCGGGGCGGCGCCGCCGCCTGCGATGGGGAGATTTGGAGCGTACGAGACGCCGGTGATGAGGAGGATGGTGGAGTCGTCACGGATGAGACGAGAGGGCGGCGGAACAACTGAAGATTTAGAGCTCGACTTCTTGAGAGACTTGAACTGAACATCTTTTTTCTTTTTTCCCCCTTTTGAGAGAGCCATATACACTTCTGGCTGGTGAAATGTTTGGTTAAGTTTGGTTGTGTTTGGTTTGTGGTTTGAATTTATCAATTTGAAGCTTGAAATTTGAACTCGTTTATAGCCTTGGCAACCTATAATCTGATATTTGGAGTACTAATCCGAACCTATATTTTGGGCCTTTTTACAATACCTTCTACCTAGTATGGTACGAAGTATAAAACAAATATGACCGTTCACAACAATGGCCATCGTAGACTTTAACTACAATACTATGCAGGGGTGAAGGGCCCTAGCGTCTTTTTCCATATTTTTCACTTGAGGTAATCTATGGGTGTGGAGGAGTGGTGTTCATCACAGCCATTGAATTATCATAGATGATTCTAGATCATAAGAATAATCCGATGAGTAAAAATAGTTTATGCACCGAAGGATAGATAGATAGATAGATAACTCAATATTTGTCCTTTATTTATATTCTGATGTTGGCTGATGGTAGTGAATCTGGCACGATCAACAACGACTCCTCGTTTTTATCTATGCTTTGCTTTCAAAAGAAAAAAAATAGTCATGGATCTTACATGTCAACCACTCTCGGTAACTCACTTGTTGTCCATACTCGTATAAATATTTTTAATTGTGGTGGTCGGTGACAGTGAAACTGCCACTGTCACCAATTCGATGTTTTTTATCTATACAAATAGTTATGGACTCTACATGTCAAACCGCTCCTGTTAACTCTTCGTAAGAAGAAAAAAAACCTGTGGTATCAATAGACCCACGTGTTAATAATATTTTTTAAATAAAATTCCGTTCCAATCGCACAATCAGTACGCCAGTTAAGTAAAGTGTCGTTCTCTGCCCTGTATGCTGCTTCTGTACAAGATGTGTGGCGTACCCCATGCTGCATCGCTACCAGAGATATCACTCAAGTGATTTTTAAATCCATTTTCTAAGAAATTAGGGACTTCAGACCAAGATCTTTGTGAATAAATATGTGACTTTTTTTTGCAAAGTTAATAATAAAATAAATAACAACAAAATAAATAATAACCAAGTGGTTTTTAAAAATAGACGATATAGATCTGAAAATTAGTCACATTAAGGCTGCGTGGTTTAAACAAGGGTTTAGTAGATTTTTACTTAACTTTTATACGTACGCTTATCGAACTACTAAACGCATAAAGTCGTAGGTAGATACTCCCATCATCTTGCTTTTCAAAAATAAAATTTGAAATTTATAATAACTAATTTTATTATTTACACCATTCAATAGTTATAAAAAATTAGACAATATTTCATCTACTATCCTCTGCTTAAAAAGGAGCCCAACCTAAGTATAAAATACAAGGAGGAGTTCTACATAAACCAAAACAACTTTTGACAAACACATAAAGTAACAGCAAAAGAAAAACTAAATTACACATATTTAATGCGGCTTGTTTCTGATTCTTCACCTTATTGGCCTTCTCCTTCTGACTTTGGCCTCTTATAGTTTTGTGAAAAATATAAATTAGTCAACCATCTTTTTGACTGTGTAATGGCTGCCTCGCTGGACGTCGTTGTTGTGCTTGTGCCTGGAGGTTTGCCGATCCGTGTGCCGCGTGTGAGAATAATCCGTGTGAAGCAACTGCTTAAAATCAGCTGATGTTATAATTGGAAGCAATCAACACACACACACACACACACACACACATATATATATATATATATATATATATATATATATATATATATTTATTGTGTGTTATAGCTGGTTACAATAAATTGCACCAAATTTAAGTACATGCAGAGTAAATAATATGAAATTCTATAAACATATCATGTGTATATCCTAAGCAAACAAGTTATCTATCGAACTCCGACGGAATCGCCGAATTAATAACTAATTTTCTAACTGAGGGTCTTTTTTAAGTAATAAATATCACTAATTAAGGGTGTTCACACACCAAGTAATAGATATCACCAAAAGTTCAAGAAAAAATTAGGTATATACTTCCAACGGTGCCACTCATCTTTTAATTCATTATATCATCGCCTTAAAAAAAACTCATACAATTCTATGAGTATAAATATATCATAAAATTGCCTTTTCCCTACACTCTCTTTCTATAATAAATTTAAAAATAATACTTTTATACATATGTATAGTTATAGGTGCAAAAAAAATTTCCGTCCCAAAATATTATTGTTTCTAAATTATTTAACAGATATTGAGGTTGAGAAGAAAATACCAGAGTGACTCTTGAAATGAATATGATGAAATGTACGTGGGATGAAGTAGAAAAAAATTAAATAAAAAGTAGTTGACAACACAAGCAATACTTTAAATTATTTTAGAACAAGATTCAAATCCAGTGAATATTTACATTTTAAAACCCCATTTACTTTTAGATATTATATTATAGTACAAGATTCAAATCATGCAAATATATTCGATATTTGTTCTTTGGGTATGCCTAGTGATCAAATGTTTGAAAATTTTAATTCCATCAATCAAATCATGTCACTGCTGTTCGATGATAATCTAAAGGGATGCACGTAAGTCAAAAATCTTATACACGCCCTTCTCCCTAGTCCATATGAATTTGCGCACGTAATTGACAAAAAAATAAAAAAACAAACATTTGAGAAATAGCAAAAGTGTTGTTTTTTTAGCGTGTATGCTCTACATGCACCGGAAGCCATTTTAGCAACCGACTAAGGCCTTGTTTAGTTCTCAAATTTTTTTAAAAAAACATCACATTGAATTTTTGGACACCTAAATAAAGCATTAAACATAGATGAACCAAAAAACTAATTGCACAGTTATGGAAGAAATCTTAAGACGAATCTTTTAAGTCTAATTAGTCCATGATTAGCCATAAGTGCTACAGTAACCAACATGTGCTAATGACGGATTAATTATGCTCAAAAGATTCGTCTCGCGATTTCTAGGCTAGCCGTGAAATTTGTTTTTTCATTCGTGTCCGAAAACCCTTCCAACATCCGGTCAAATATTTAACGTGACACTTCTCCCAAAAAATTTCTTAATCTAAATTTGGCTATAAATACACAACCTCCTCGCCGCGAAGCCTCCACCGCCGCAAACTCGTAGTACGGCACGAGCGCCACCGACTTCGTCGCCGTCGTCTCGACCGCCGGCTCGCCTTCGTCGCCAGCCACCACTACCATATATCCAGAGGAAGATGGCGCCGCCGACGTTCACCTTGCGATCGCTTCTCCGGCGCCGCTTCAGGACAGCCACGGAGAGCGACGTGCACGGCGAAGAAGACGAGCCGGTGGAGTCGCCGGAGAGGGGGCCGGCTCCCGGTGGCGGCGAGGCCGTCCATGCCACGGCGAACGACGGGGCGCTCGTCATAAAGACGCACTGCGAGCTCCCGGCCATCGCGAGGAGCGCACACAGGGACAACTTCGCCGTTCTTGTCCATGTCATGGCCCCTAGCATGTCCGTGGAGGCGACGGCGGAGCGCGCGCCGGTCGACCTCGTCACGGTGCTCGACGTGAGCGGGAGCATGGCGGGCTACAAGCTGGTGCTGCTGAAGCGGTCCATGGCGTTCGTCATCGATAACCTGGGCCCCGGCGACCGTCTCAGCATCGTGTCGTTCTCGGCCGATGCGCGTAGCGTGATCCGGCTGACGCGCATGTCGGACGAAGGCAAGGCGTCGGCCAAGGGCGCCGTGGAATCCCTCGTTGCCGGCGGCGGCACGAACATCCTCAAGGGCCTTGCCGAAGCCGCCAGGGTGCTCGACGACCGCCGGTACCGGAACGCCGTCGCCGGTGTCATCCTTCTCTCCGACGGTCAGGACTCGTACTCGACCGGCTACGGTGCCCTCTTGCCGCCTTCCTTCAAGCGCTCCGGCGACAGGTGCTTGCCGGTCCACACGTTCGGCTTCGGCACCGACCACGACGCGGCGGTGATGCACACCATCGCGGAGGAAACCGGCGGCACGTTCTCCTTCATCGAGAACCAGGCGGTCGTCCAGGACGCGTTCGCGCAGTGCATCGGCGGGCTCCTCTCGGTCACCGTGCAGGAGGCGCGCATCACCATCACCTGCTCGCACCCCGGCGTGCGCGTCCGGTCGGTCAAGTCCGGTCGCTACGAGAGCCTCATTGACGCTGACGGCCGGGCTGCGTTGGTGCACGTCGGCGAGCTCTACGCCGACGAGGAGAGGCGTTTCCTGGTGTTCGTGGACGTGCCAGTAGCCGGCGCCGGAGAAGACGCCACGCAGTTGGTCAAGGTGGGCTGCACTTACTGCGACACGACAACTCAGTACTCGATGGTCGTCGCCGGCGAGGACGCCGTTGTGCAAAGGCCAGTGGAGGTGCCCACCAACATGGTGGCGTCCATGGAGGTGGAGCGGGAGCGCTCCCGCGTGGAGGCGACCGAAGACATCGTGGCCGCGCAAGAAGCAGCCGAGCGCGGCGAGCACGCGGCGGCGGCGGGGATACTGAACCGCCGGCAGGAGGAGCTGGCGCGGACAGCGGAACGGCTGGGCGGCGACGCCAGGTGCGCGGAGCTGGCGTCGGAGCTGGGCGAGCTGGGAGCCCGCGTGGCGGACAGGTGGGAGTACGAGCACACGGGGCGCGCGTGCATGCTCGCCGGCATAAACGCGCACGGGCGGCAGCGGGCCACGTCGGTGCAGCTGCTCGGATCGGCTCTGGCTTCGATGCCGGCCGGGGCGGCGCCGCCGCCTGCGATGGGGAGATTTGGAGCGTACGAGACGCCGGTGATGAGGAGGATGGTGGAGTCGTCGCGGATGAGACGAGAGAGCGGCGGAAGAACTGAAGAAGGCAGCAGCAGCAGCTCGAGACACGTGAATTGAACTTCTTTTTTTCCTTTTGAGAGAGACATATACACTTCTGGCTGGTGAAATGTTTGGTTAAATTTGGTTGTGTTTGGTTTGGTTTGTGGTTTGTGGTTTGAATTTAGCATATAAAGTGTACACATTTTTTTTAATAAATATACCGTGGATCACCTCATAAATTAAGCCGGAAAAACTAAATTACTAATGGAGCACATATTTAATGCCGTTTGTTTCTGATTCTTCTCCATGTTGACTTTCTCTTTCTGACTTTGGCCTTTTAGTTTTGTGAAAAATAATCCGTCTGCCGCGTGAGAATAATCCGTGCGAAGCTACTGCTTAAAATAAACTGATATTGGAATTGGATAGCAGACTACTCTCGCTTTCATGATGTTGATAAGTACTCATATATAATCTCCTAATCTAGTACTAAAATGGAGCTATTTCTAATCCTCATTATGTGTTCAAATATAACAGCTTCATTTTAAAGTTTTTTTCTCGTGCTTATAAGCAAATTTAAATTTTTAATCTTAAATTTACAATATATTTTAAGATTTTTTTCACTATAGGCTACTTTTCAGACTGAGCTTTTAGATTTTTAATAACATGCACACAAAAAATTTATTCATAAGTTATTTTGAATTTGCAAATCTATTTTTTTTTTGTTTTTTCACTGAATAAGCTAATTGATCATCCCATAAATCTATTTCTCCACCTAATTTATCATTTTAACCAATCATACTTATTTTCTATTTAATTTTATCATCTACGTTCTCTTCTCGGACAATCATAACTCTTCTTCGATCATCTTCACCTATTTTATTAATTCTAGTGCTTAGCTTAGCCATGGTTATATTTTGGGATGGACAAAGTAGTGTCAGTTTTTCCTTAGTTAGCAAGGATAGTAGAGGTCAGTAGGACTTTTTCGTTCTTCGATAAGCATTTTGATGACATGATAAAGCAACGTTTTCCCTACAGCTCTAGCTGGATTTTTTTTATAGCACACAATATAAGACGAGCAATTCACATATTATTAAGGGAAAATTGCAAGTATGCCATTATGACTCTGCAAAATTAAAGATATATCATCCCGACCCACATGTCATTGACTCGTGTGGTCCCACATGCCATTGTGATACCAATGGTGTATCTCCAACTTGCAAAATTATAATGACACGTTTGTAAATTTCTCTATTACTAAACAGTCCACCAACTCTGTGTCGATATAAACAGGGTCGTGTTGACATGTTGCTTGTCAACCAGGAAAATGTGTCGATAAAAATATTTTTTCTTAAAAAATATCCTAAGATTCCAAATATATATTTTTTAAAAAAATAATCTCTGCGTCGGAAATTCTGAAGTAACACAAAAACACTAAAAATCATGGAGTTATGGAACAAGACGATTCGGCAACCAATATAGGATTATTTTTCTTTTCGGGGCTTGTCTCATGAGAAATTTTGGGCCCCCGGCCATACGAATTTGGAGACGGTAATGGGCCGTAACCTTATGTTCTCAGAAGTTAACGGCTCCGATATCTTGTGTCGTTCGGGCTTTAGGGCTACATACATGGGCTGCAATTGCTAGCCTTTCTTAATTCTTACCTTGCTTTCCAAGGAAAATTGCTGGGCAATGTATTCTATGCAACTAACGCCACAATTATGTGATGAATTAGCTTTTAGGGCTCCCATCGTTTCGCAGTTACCACTTCCTATAAACCAAAATTTGAATTTTTAAACTTAATTTTAGACTTGAATTTGTGATTTTTTCATCGTGTTTTTTTTATAACTTTTGTTTTTGAGTCGCTATGGACACGTATATAGAAGTTTTACCTGCAAATCATTTTTTGTTTGTAAAAACGTGTTTTCGTTTTTTCTTCTAAAAAGCGAAACGATGTGAGCCTGAATTTGCTTGTGATCATTCGTTATATTGAAATACATAATTTTAATTATTTTATAATTTATTTTATTATTATTTATTTTAACATTAGCATGTAATTATATATTTTTTTAACAAGTTATCATAGGTAAAACCAAAATCAATATCGGTATCACCTTCTTTCCCCGCAAGCAACCAGAACAAACTAGAGCTTCAAAATCTCTAGAGAATCTAGAACGGCACAGCGTTCTTCCAAAAGAGAATTTTGACAAAACGAACCAGACCAGCCAAAGCAGAGAAGACGACGAGCCGACGGGGGCGACCGCCATCGCCGGCCGCCGCCGCGCACGGCCGCCGTTTTGACAGGGCCGCCGGCGGTGACGTGGACATTTTCCTAACCCCAGGACACACACAGAGACACGCAGGTAGCGACCAGGCGATAGCTCGGAGAAAGAAAAGAAGCATCTGGAAGCTAGTGGGATTTGTGGCTGGGGCATATTCTCTCCTGCGTGCGTGGCATTCCCGATATTTATCGCCGCTGCGTGGGTGGGCCCCCACCGCCGGCGCCACGGGATCCCCGCCCCGCACGCGCGAGATCCGCGGATCCTCCGTGGCCACTTTCCCTGTTGTCTTCCGTTTCACGTGGAGTTGGAGGGGATATGTTTTCTTCTGGTGATTTTTTTTTCTGGATGAACACACTGGGTGGATGATTTTGGGATTGCCACCGTGTTTTTAAATTTGCAACTTGTTCAGTGGTAGAATGTTGGTACTACAAAATTCAGCGTATGGCAGCGTCTAGCGCTATAATTTACTGTTATACTTATTCCAATTGTAAATACGTAATGTTTGTATCTCTTTTAGCAAATTATTGACGTGAATGAGACCTGTGTTATCTAAATTTGGTCAAGATGTGGCTAGAGAAAAAAGGTAGCACTATAGAAGTTTAATTTTTTTTAAAAGAACTCGTATAAGAGAAATTATTATGATGATTATGGATTAGAGTTTAATTGAACTAGAATGACATTTTCTGCAACAAAAGGGTACCGAAATTGACAATCCACTTATCCATTTTTTTATGTACTACATGCTTTTAGTTTCTTTGCAAAAATAATACATTTAAAAGCTTTTAATAAACATAATAAAGCCCTTAAAATGTAATCCATTTCCAAAATCTTAACTATACTTAATTAATTATGTGTTAATTTTCGCTCTATTTTACATTTTAGAAGGAAAAGGTTCCCACACCCAAAAAGAACAGAGCGTTATTTTCGGAGAATACCACAAATATAATTGGACAAAACGTTGGTGCAAAACTAAAGACATCACTGTTGATTAGCTCTCGATAAATTATGCAACGAGCGGCCATATGCCACAGCCATCAGAGAAGATCCGTATTCGATCTCGCGAGTGTCGGACAACAGTGCGGCGCCATCGCCCATCGCCACCTCGCCGCCGGTGACCGTCCACCCCTTCCGTTACGCCGCCGGAGCAGCCCCACTCCGGCTGCTTCAGCGTCTGTTACCCCGTCCCAATCCTTAACCAACAAAACATCGACACGTACCTCTCAATCTTTTCGATTAATACTTATAAACCAAAATTTAAATTTTAAAATATTAATTTAGAGTTACTTTTACGAAAATTTTATCATATGTTGTATTTTAGTCTATGCTTTAGCTAAAAAACATATATAAAAAATAATCAATTACAAACTATTTTTAATTATTAATATATCTTTCGATTACGCTTAACTTCCACGAAATGACCGTGCACGGGGATGTGTTTTTTCTAAAAAATCAAAGATGAAAAAACTTTATATCTTTGATTTTCATGATAGCTATTTAATGATAAGTGTGATGAACTATAGTAAGATCAAACTTCTATATGAAAATTTATCAAAAAATATAAATAAATATGTGTAAAAATAGAAAAATAATCTAAGTACACACAACACCTCGGGCTTCATTGTTTCGCAGTTATAGCTGCTTATAAGCTAAAATTTAAATTTTAAAATTTTTATTATGATTTGTCTTACGTATTTCATTTGCTAGATATATATATATATATAAAAGTTTTGCATGTAAATTATTTTTCGTTTAAAAAACGTTTAAACGAGTTTTCATTTATTCCTCGTGAAAAGCGAAACGGTTGGAGCCTGGGCACGAGCATCCGATGGCGCAACACACCACGATCCGTTCAGCCTTTTTCCTTCTTATTTTCCACGTCCTTTTCCGCTAAATTTCTTTACTCGCACTATTGCAAATATGCTTTATTCCATCTCGTCGGATTCTTTCTTGTGTGAGAAACCACGACCCGCCACGCACCCTACCCTACGCGCCGCGCGTTACACACAGATGACACGTGGGCCTCGCCCATGCCCGGGCCCACACGTCATGGGACACCTCAGCTAACCTTACCTGCGCGCCTTCTAGAGAAAAAAAGAAAAAAAAAAGAGTAATCAAAGACAGGTCACCCACGCACCTCGCGCTTAATTAATTTAATTACTTAATTAATAATTGCTATTTCTTTTTTCTCAAGCTTTTTCCGCCTCCATTTCCTAGTGATATTAATTTAGACCTTTTAATTCCTCTCGGCTTTTTATAAGAAGATAGCTCCTAAACCCTCACTACATATCTTCTTCTAGACGCTTCTCTCCCCAACTCATCTCATCTCCAGTCTCTCTCTGCTCCTCGTCGTCGTCCCCCTCGCAACTCGACTCGCCATGGGTGATTTCTCGAACTAGTTTCTCCATCCGATTGCTGCTTGGTTCCTCGTCGCACGATCTGATTGAGTTAACGCTGTTTTTTTAAAAATATTTTTGTTGGTTTTTTGGGTGATTTTTTCGGTGCTGTTCCGATGCAGGCAAGATTAAGATCGGAATCAACGGTGAGTTGAGTTGCTACGTGAATTTACTGGTTTGTGCTTTGTTTTTTTTGGGTGTGGTTTCGTTGGATTTGTGGTGATTTGAGTGAGGGGTTTTTTGTGATTTTGCTCAGGTTTCGGAAGGATCGGGAGGCTGGTGGCGAGGGTGGCCCTCCAGAGCGAGGATGTCGAGCTCGTCGCCGTCAACGACCCCTTCATCACCACCGACTACATGGTATGCTCTTCGATCCGGGCGTTTCGTTGTCGTTCCCGTGTAGATCTAGTTGCTTGTGTGGTTCTACAGTGGGTTTAGCTCCGATATAATGTTTGCTTGCGCGCTCCAAGAGGTTTACTGTTGGGAGAGCTTTTGGTTAGGATATGGCAGTTGCTTTTCCCCAGATCTGAGTATGTTTGTGGTTGTTTAGTTGCTGAATTATGCTGCTAGATAGTGCGTATGGCTTGTTGATTCGTAAATTCGAGCATATGGCGTGATGATTTGTGAATTACAGCATCTGTTCTGTATATGGAAGGGCTGCTGCTCACTTGTATGCGTCGGACGTGTGATTTGCAGACCTACATGTTCAAATACGACACCGTGCACGGCCAATGGAAGCACAGCGACATCAAGATCAAGGACAGCAAGACGCTGCTCTTGGGTGAGAAGCCGGTCACTGTCTTTGGCATCAGGTGACCTGATATTTCAGCTTCGATGCAAGTTACCATGAGCCTACTTGTTTATGATCTGAGCAGGCGTGGAACTGATGCTTGATCTGTGGAATTTGATAGGAACCCTGACGAGATTCCGTGGGCTGAGGCTGGTGCTGAATATGTCGTGGAGTCCACCGGTGTCTTCACCGACAAGGAGAAGGCCGCTGCTCACTTGAAGGTATAAACTGTTGCTGTCAGCTCAACAAACTGTCGCTCCCATCCCATGGGATTACATGCTTTACAACATGTTATCTTACACTATTCGCAATACATGGTTTTGGGTTATGCACAACTAAATGTAGGCAGATGTGTCACGAGCCCAAAGATAATTAAGAAAAAGAATTACGTTTGTAAACCGAACATTCACCCAATGCTTTAAATCAAGGCTCATAAAAAAGGTTTCGACCTGCAAGGTTAAGAGCATGACTACTTACATGTCCTAAAGTTAGGATAATGCATCATAATATGGATGATAGAACTCTTAATTTTTTTGCCCCAGTTTCTGTAGTTGTTATCCAGCAGTGCTCTACTAAACGCCCTATTGATTTCTTTTGTTGATTTGGAGCAAAGCAATCCAGTTTCTTTCCGGACTGCAACAGTGACAAATTTGATAAGAGTAATTAGTACAAGGAATTGTAAAATAAGATTAAGCTACAGAGCTAACTGTCTTCACTCCACAGATTTCTCTCCAAACATCTTCCCTTTTTACTTTTAAAGTACTTATTCTGCACCTTTCCTTGTTTTGCACAGGTAGCTATTTCAGTGCATTTTTCATGCCTTACATTGTTCTTTTGGAAATAGGGCGGTGCCAAGAAGGTTGTCATCTCTGCCCCTAGCAAGGATGCCCCAATGTTTGTTGTTGGTGTCAACGAGGACAAGTACACACCTGATATTGACATCGTCTCAAATGCTAGCTGCACCACAAACTGCCTTGCTCCCCTTGCTAAGGTATTTTTCTCTTTAAGTGTCACATTTTTCTATGTTTACTTGGACTTTTGATTCGTTTCTTAATAACTCGTTATCAATTTATCATCCATCAGGTCATTCACGATAACTTTGGTATTGTTGAGGGCCTGATGACAACTGTTCATGCCATCACTGGTAGGGTTTCATTGACTAATTGGCAATTAATATGAATAGGAATGTCTTGTAGTAATAAACACTGATGTACTTGCCTTTCAGCCACCCAAAAGACTGTTGATGGTCCATCCAGCAAGGACTGGAGGGGTGGCAGGGCTGCCAGTTTTAACATTATTCCGAGCAGCACTGGTGCTGCCAAGGTATGTCATGAATTTTCAATGTTATGCATACATAATAACCACACTACGTTCTCTTTAAAGTTTCATTTGTTCGACGCTAGTGTTATCGAGCTATATATATTTTTTCTTTTGTGAATTTATTTGGGGATGTTGTGCTTGCTGTTTTAAGCCCCAAGAGTTCCTGTAGATAAAGGAGCATGTACGTTGTTTGTTCAAGTACGAATTTTCTATCTTGTGAATCCTATGATGGATTCAAGTGCTACAGCATCTTGTATTTTATTCCCCTTCCTTGCTGGTTACTTGCATTCTGCATTGCATCTGTTCGTATGTGCTTGTTTTCATGGTGCTTTGCTGTTCATGCTTCTGTTCAGAGTAGCTTCCAAGACTGTTTAGTGAAAAGGGGGTCATGTGTGCAGTAGTTTTGTCTTGATCTTCTGTTGTGAAAGCATATTTTATTATTTGTAAAATGGGACTGCAGCCTTAATGACTTCTAAAATCGATGCATTGCAGGCTGTTGGCAAGGTTCTTCCTGATTTGAATGGCAAGCTTACGGGAATGTCCTTCCGTGTTCCAACCGTGGATGTCTCAGTTGTTGATCTCACAGTTAGAACCGAGAAGGCTGCCTCATACGATGCTATCATGAGTGCTATCAAGTAAGTATATAGCTTCCAAAGTATGGGTAATGTACATACATCTGATTTTGCAGGGATGTGTGTATGCCGTTTATAGAACCACATCTTGTGACAGGGGGTATCTCCCACTGTTGTATGTTGTTTAAATAATTGAAGCATTCGTAGATAGGTGTATTTATAGTTCTTTGTGTGTGGCCACATAACAGCATTATTATGTTAAAGTTCGTAGCATGTCACTGATGAGAATATGCTAATTGCTTTCCAGGTCTGCGTCCGAGGGAAAGCTCAAGGGTATCATGGGATATGTTGAGGAAGACCTGGTTTCCACCGACTTCGTTGGCGACAGCAGGTATGCCTTTTTTATCTTGACAGCTGTAACAATATGGAAATCTGCAGTGCAGATCTGTTCTAAACTTTAGTTGTCGTGAATGTTCTCCGCTATGCTATCATTCATTCTCTACTCATTTTTCACTCAGGTCGAGCATCTTTGACGCCAAGGCTGGAATTGCTCTTAACGATCACTTTGTCAAGCTTGTTGCCTGGTACGACAACGAGTGGGGTTACAGGTGAGCCACCTGCAGTTTCAAACTTTTAACTACTTATACAGTTGCATGTCTTGGCTCCAATTCACTCTTATTAATCAAACCTTGTCGAACTATGTTCTGCAGCAACCGTGTTATTGACCTGATCCGCCATATGTCCAAGACTCAGTAGAAACCTTTTGCTTGCCATGGTATTCCATGGCCGCTGAGCCGGAGAGACCGGTCTGCCTTGTCTATGCTGAGAATAAAACGTGGACGGTGTTCACCAGCGACCCCCTGTTAATTCTAGTTGGGACATGAGTTGCCTTTTGTTTTCCAATCTACCTATCTACCTACCTGTAATGAGGTTGCTGATATGGACCTGAGTCTACTTTTTTTGCTTGTGAAGAATATAAGCCGTCCGGTGCAGTTGTAATTTTGTTCTACCTGGTTGCATAGACGAGCTTTGTGTTTGGCTGTTGCTACCTCTTTACTCCGGCTTGCCTGGGTGATACCTGTTGGTTTGTGCACTTGTTTGTTCTGATTTGCAACGTGGTTGTTCCGTAGGATGCTACTCCATACGTGCTAAAAAAAGTTTTTCATGGTTAAATTGTGGAGGCACCTAGAAGAGGATTTCTTGTCATTGAGTGGAGCTGACGATCACGCTGGCTGGCTAAATGTGTGTTCTCTCAGCGTGTTTTTGTTTGGATTGACGTGTCCGCTGACACCTGGAAAACTGTAGCCGTTCCCGCCGTCCTGTGGTCGCATGGTTACGATCGGTTACGATCTGTTAAACTCTGTGGTCTGTGGTTTTCTTGACAAAATCACGTTGTTATTATGCGGTTTTGCTATAGCAAAAACGTGGCAAGGTCAGTTTGAATGAAAAAAAAATCCTAAAATGCTTAAAAAGTTAAAGACATAGAAGTAACTATTATGTTATATTTGGAAATGTAGGTTATATCAGTGGGTAAATAGAAAAATTTAGCAAAATCTTATAATTAAAATTTGAAATTCAAGCAATTATAAATGCTAATCACCAACTGAGAAATCATTATAAAGCATGCACATACCATAGTCTTCACTATGCAAATATTTATATAAAAAACCTATAAATTTACTCTAAATTTAAGATTATAAATTTTATAAGCAGAAGAGAATTCCAAGGCATGAATGCAGATCAAATAGCACGCAACGCACAGGCAAATTAAGGCCACAAAGGGATCGGCGATGGCGCGGGCAAAAACACACGCCCGGCGCGAGAGATCGATGCGAAGAGCTCGGCGGCGGCGGAACCAACGACGACGGGCGGTACAGGCAAAATCACACTTGTGCCAATTTTGCACCCGTTAACTCGGGGAACAGCCACCAACGGACCAACCAGATACAAGAAACTAGACCTGAAAAGACCATTTTTTAACTCCATCCTAACAAAATAGTATAATGGTTTGGTTTCATTACACAAAAAAAAACCTATTTCACTTTATTACTATCCGAAGATAATAAAGAAATGCACCCCAAAGTCCAATTACTAATAACGTTTCAATTTTTGGTGTTTTTATGTTTGTTGTCGTTGATTTTGATACATGTTTAACTAACCATCTTATTCAATTTTCGTATGTAAAATACGTAGAATAAATATAAATCATACTTACTAATAAAACAAATCACAAACAAATACTACTACTTATTCATTTGAAATAAAAAGTATGATAAAACATAGGCACAAAATTTAACGGGCGTCGAACATGAAAAAAAAAATGAAGCATGAAACTTGTCCCAAGTCCGATTCACACACGACGAGCCCTTTTTTGGACATGAACATGGTGAGGTGATTTTGCCACACCAGTACCCATGTAGCACCAGCAGATGGCGGCGTGGGCTTCATCGCCATTGGGGAAGCACGGCGATGACTTGCCAGTCTCCATGTCGAACACCTTGGCCTCATTCCGGCTGCCGTCGATCCAGTACACGCAGTTCCTTCTCAGCCCCGGCGTGGCGGCGCCGCCGCTGCCATCCACGCGCAGAGCCACCGCGTTGTTCTGCCCGATGAACACCGAGAATCCGCCGAGATCCTTCGCCGCGACCCAGCACGGCCGGCGGCGAGGGTAGTACCTCAGAACGAGCATCTCGTCGTTACATTTGTTCCTCCAAATCTGGTAGAAATGGCCGTCGTGGCAGAGCACCAGGTTCTTGGCGTTCTCGGTCCGGCGGGTCGCGTCGTCGTACGGTGGCGCGAACGCCACCGTGGGGTAGAAAACCATGCTGGCCTTGTCGAAGAGGCGCTGGAACGACGGCGGCAGCGGCCGTCGTCTCCGCTGGCCATGGCGACCGGCGGGGAGGTGGAGGACGTGCACGTCGCCGCTTCCGGTGAGGCAGTACGCCACCTTCTTGCCGCCGCCCTTGTCGTGGTACACCACGTCGGCGATGCCGTCCCGCCGGGGGAGACCGGGGACCTCGACGTGGGCCCATCCGCCGTTCCCGCGAGTCGTGTAGGCGATGCGGCCACGCCCGGTGAAGCAGGCATGGTCGGAGATGACCACGGCGGTGAAGTCGCGCGCCGTTGGGTTCGGCGCGAACACGATCTTGGACACCACCAGCCCCCGCTGCGGGAACGAACGGAACGGTATCTCCTCGCCGGTGAGGGGGTTCACGAGGCCGACGACCTCTGGGCCGCAGACGGCGATCCAGCCGGGGCCGGAGCCGGAGCCGACGCAGCGTCTCGTGGGGGAGAGCATCGTGGGCGGACATTGCAGCACGGCGGTCGCGGCGGACAGGCACCAGGTGGAGAAGCGGTGGCAGCCGCCGTCGAGGCGGCGGACGAGAAGCGACGGCAAGGTCGGGGGCAGCGCGGCGCGCCAGGCGGTGCAGACGGCGCGGACGCGGGTGTAGTCCTCGAGCGGGAGCGCGTCGGCGACGACGTCGAGTAGATCCGGCGGGAGATCGCCCCACCCACCCAAGCACGCCATGGCCACCATGCTATATACGCTCGTCGATCACCCGCCAAATGCCATGGCCGCCACCGTGCATGCTATGCTCGTCGCGATCACTCGCCAAAACTGATTCTTTGTGGTATTAATAGAGGTGAAAAAGATATATAACCCCTATAAATCCTCATCTGTTGAGGGTATTCCGCTGAACAAATGCATGAAGGAGTGATTAATCTCGATCTTGGCTAGCATACTGTTCCTCCGGAAAAAAACGTTTTTTTATGGTTGCTAACGTATGAAAAAAATATTCTCTCATCTACTAGAGTGAAGCGTCATGTTCTTGTTCTCCTTTTCCACTTTAATGCATCTGAATACATCAAACTAATTATAACAATTTTATAATGCTTAAAATATATCCAAAGTTAACGTATTTTCTAATATAAAAATTGGTACCTTTAATATCTTGAGGTATGGATGAAAATGGTCAAAAAAAAAACTATCTCATTTCTATTTTCATTATTTTTGTTTGGAACAAAAACAGAATAGTAATACGGAAACGAAAACGATATTGGCGTTGTCGGAATTCCAAAAATGGTACCATTAAAACGGAAATATATCGATATCGGTCGGTAAACAGAAATAACGTCAAAAACAACGATATATTTCATTAAATAATAAGGATAAGTGCATGACAGGTTAGTAGTACGAATTCATACTCATGTCATATCAATTAATATCATACTAAATATAGGCAATCAATAAAAACACGACGATATAACAAATTGACAATAAATTCAACAATCAATGTAACGGATGTACAACTCAAGAAGGCTCTTGTGCTGGCCGTCATGCTACTCCTATCGTCGCACACGCTCATCGCGGCTGCTCTAGATCAGATCAGCGAGACGCAACAGTTCATGAGGCAACAAACGCACCTTGGGAGATCTACTGCCTGCGTTGACCTGGTGGACCCGGCAGCCCACGGCTAGGGGGAGCCACGCAGCAGCGTGGCCGTGCGGAGCAGCACGGCAGTACGTGCAGTTGCGCGGAGGAGCGCAACGACATGATTGACGATGACGCGAAGGCCTCACGGGGAGAAGTCGAGAGGAGGAGCGGCTGACTGCGGGTGGGCGTGCGGCGGATTGAGATCCGGTGCAGTCATAATACCAACTGCATGGTAAGGACTATACCGAATCTCAAACGTCAATTTTTTCAACCAAAGGCCAAGATTTGATGCTACAGTGTCCGTGCGTGCTACAGTGTTTTTGTATGAACAGTGTCACAAAATTTTTTGGGTAGTTGGATTGGGATCAATCAGTTATACTGTGACTGCATAAGTTGTAGTCACAGTATAAACTGCATGGGATCCAAATCTGCGTGTGACGTGCACCTGTGCTGTGCAACAATTGTCTAATGGAGTTAGGGTTAGGAAGTTAATGGGCCGAGAGTTTATTAGGCTTTCCGAGATTTTCTTGTCATTTTGAAAATTTTCCTATCAACTTGGGTTGGCTGGCAGTTTTGCGGGCTTTCGAAAATTTCTAGCCTAATATGGAATTTTGACAAAACGGTTGAAAAAAAATACACTATCGTTTCCGGACAACTCTATCGTTTCCATTTTCGAGAATTAAGTTACCGACTAAAACAGTCGGAAAAAAGTGGAAACATGAGCAAGTACGGTCAGGATTTTCCCTTCTGTTTTCTATCCTATCTCAAGGTAAAAAAAATTAAGTGTAAATTTTAATACCTAGAAATATTTTATCAATAATAGTAAAATTGTCCAACCAATTAATAAGCTTCTGTTGCATATGTTGTCGATAGGTGAATTCCAACAGGTAATGCATGAGCATGTTAATTTCTTATGATTTTTTATCATCTTAAAAAAATACCTTAAGGTACTTCTCAATTATGAAAAAGATACCCTAATTTTTCCCCATTTTCCAACTTTTTTTTATAACAACTAGTTAAATATCTGTGTTTTGCTACGGATTTTATGATGTATTATCAAATTTTCTTATATGAAATAATCACCTTAATTTGGATTTATATGTAGATATCAATCTAATAAATTGAGAGCTAAATTGTAAAACTGTAGCGAGGGTAGGTGGCGGTGGCTACCACCACTACTTTTTACAGCAGTATAGATTCTGAATTTGACTCTAAATTGGTATGACAATCTGGCCATGGTTTATTCGTAGATACAACATATCGAGCAACCATTTTTTTTTCAATTTCTGATAAATTCATACATAATTTTTCTCGTTTAAGATCAATGTATTTCCGTAGCTGGCCCTTGAGCCCAAAACAGCTGCCATCTCTTTCTAGTTACAGCTTCATGTTTTATAAAACTGAAAATTTTTGAACTCAAAATACTTTTCAAAGAGGGTAAAAAAAGCCTCATTCTTCAAGTTTTATAACACTGAAACTAAATAAACTTCACTTCTTACATTTATGAAAAAGAAAGATGCTTTAGGTTTTATAACACTGAAACTAAATTAACTTCCCAACTCAGTTTATCACCATCTGAAATTCTGAATATCTGGTTCTTCTCCACGCGGTACTCTCCCCCGCCGGGCAGCGGCTTGATCCGGGTGCAGGTGTCGTTCCTCCAGATGCTCACCGTCGTCGCAGACCACCACCACGTTCTTGGCGCCGGTGCACTTGCCGATCATGTCGTACGGTGGCTCGAACGCAGCTGCAGCGCCGAACACCGTGCTGTGCTCTTTCTTTTTCTCGAACCCGCAAAAGATTTGCGTGTCAATATATTAGAAGAAAAGAAGTTGTGTTACACAACACACAAAGCTAGACTGGCCTTATGCAGGGACCCCTAGGCACAGGCTTGGAACAACTTCGAGCGAACAGACGTGTACTAAACACGACACCCACAAGGAGAGAGGGGGAGGAAGCAGTACAACTAATGCCCCCAAAGGCCGCCAAATGGTGCTACCCCTGTGGCTGCCCAAAGCTGCCCCTCCGAGCGGATGGACTCGAGCACCACTTGTATAGAGGACAGAGCATGGTCGAAAACCCTACGATTGCGCTCCTTCCAGAGGTGCCAGGAAACGATGAGGATAAGGGAGTCGAAGCCGACCTTCAGGTGCTTCGGAAGGAGGGCTATTGATGAGGAGCACCAGTCTTGGAGGTAGACGTCCCTAGGAGGAGAAAGTGACGCCCAGCCTGTAACTGACAACACACAGAGCCAATTCTGCCTGGCGAACACATATTTAAGACGGATGTGGTTCGCTATTTCGGAATCCTGAGCACAGAGGGGGCACACAGAGTGGGAATCGAGGCCACGTTTAAGGAGCAAGTCCGTCGTCCAACATCTATGTTGGAGAGCGAACCAGAGGAAGAATTTGCACTTTGTCGGACCTTTCGCACGCCAGAGCAAATCAGCACAAGGGAGGAGCTGCTAACCAAGGAAGAAGGCCTGATAAGCTGAATACGCCAAGTAGCATTGGTCGCTTGTCCAATGCCAACAAAGATAGTCCTAAACCCCTGGCGTGAGCTGAACCCAATACACCGTATCCCAAACCAACAAGAGTTGACAGAGGACTGGAACAGTAAGCGGCCCTTAAATGTCTGAGATACAAGTGTTGTTAGCGAGACCCGTTGCGACTGAATGCTAGTTCCGAAGGCGACGGAGAACCAAGGGAAGCAGGAGTGGGGCCAAGGAGGCTACCGATCGGCCCTCGATCCACTGGTTGGTCCAGAAAAAAGTTGTCTCCCCGTTGCCAGGCAAGAAGAAGGTGGAAACGACAAATATGTCAGAGACACAACACTTAGGGAGGGCCTTAAGACCAGCCCAATAGGGGTGCCCTGAGTGTTGTAGCCAAAGCCAACACAGGCGTAGGGCAAAGCTGACTAACCGTAGGTTAGGGATGCCAAGCCCCCCGAATACCTTCAGGCGATAGACGTTTGCCCATGATACTTTGCATTGTCCCTCATGAACTGAGTCTGAGTTTGTCCAGAGGAAGGCGCGTCGCTTCTTATCAATGGCTTTCACCACCCAACTAGGCAAAGCCGCCAACTGCCATCGCCACATGGATTGGGATGGAGGAGAGTACTGACTGGACAAGCATTGTCTGGCCGACAAGGGAGAGGAGTTGGCCTTTCCAAGGAGGTAGGCGACGGGAAACCTTGTCCACCAGTGGCTGTAGAGCCGCCTTCGGCAGCTTACGGACTGATAGCGGGATGCTGAGATAAGTGCAAAGGAAGTCAGAGATCACGCAAGGGAAGGAGGAGCGGATCAGCCCAAGCTCGTTGGTCGAGTAGCGGATCGACGTGATAGAGCACTTGGAGAAGTTGGTGCAGTAGTGGCTGGAACATGCCGCGGCGGCCAGCGGTGGGGAGGCGGAGGACATGCACGTCGCTGCTCCCCATGAGGGAGTACGCACGACCACGGTCGTTGATGGCCGCCGCGGTGAAGTCACCCGCCGTTGGAATCGGGCGTGAACATGACCTTGAACACCACGAGATCCTCGACAGAGTTTTGAATCCTACTGGGGCAATGAAAATGAAGGGGACCACCTCGCGGGTGAGGGGATTCACGAGGCCGAACCTGAACTCCGGGTAGTAGTATATCTGATGGTGGAAGACGACGACCCAGCTGGCATCGGAGCTGATGCAGTGCCCTGAGCAAGAGAGTACCGTGGCTAGGTTAATTATCGTGGAGAACGTCGGCGATCCTAGGGTACATGCACTTGGCGGAGAGGCAGCTCATCTGTCTTAAGTCAGAGAGGCATTGGTGGCTGACATGTAAGGCCCACCACCGTTCATGGACCCATATATCAGCCACTGAAATCAAAGTTAGATGATCTCGCTCCTGGTGTACCCGTCGAGGCGGACGAGGAGCATGCCGTATTGAGACTTGAGAATAGTTGATTGATTCATACTAGATTGAACTCTCTCATGATCATGCTATATACCATTGGAGATATTGTCGACCATTTTACATAAATTCAGCTAGCACTTCATCTACCTTTCTATGCACATGGATTACACATCTCACTGAAGATGTAAACTCGTTCACAGTGATTGTTGCACTCCTGTCAAAAAGAACATTGACGAATGTAAGGTTCAGAAAAGTTTAGTTTCGTCATAAATTAGATGCTTCTCAGGCCTCAGGTTCAATTAGATGCATTGTTCCATTTCGAAGTATTCGTAACTCAAATGTGTGAATTGCACACTGTTCTGAAAAGTTTCATGTTTTAAGTTTTATATATAGCACTAGAACGAACAAGGTCACTCTAATCTTTTCGTTTCTGTTTATACTTATAAGCTAAAATTTATTTTTCAACTTTAAATTAGAGTTGATTTTAGATTTTTTCATCAAAGTTTATTTTCCAGACTTGACTTATAGATTGCTAAGAATACACGTATAAATTTTTTATTGACTAACTATTTTCCATCTATAAATATGTCGTATGACTTTTTCATCCCTTCATGAGCAAAAAATCATGTTCAAACCTTTCGATTTCTTTCGTGCAAGGATGTCACCTTACTATTGTGCGGACGAAGGGCGATCATATCAACATTCCCCTACACTTATCATCATCCAGTCGATGGAATGATCAGCTAATTAATTGTCAAACGAATGGAATATTCCATACTCACTCAATTTTAGGTTATAAGATAAATATGTTTCGGGTTTTTCTTGATTTATTTAAAAAATACAGTATATGTTATATATATACATATTTATTGATATCCATATAAATTTCTTTGAAAAAAATAAAATATCTTGTAACATAAAACGACGGTAATATTATCTTTTTCACCTTAATTATATATGTTCTGCTGGTGGCTGGTTGAACTGGCCAAAGAAACAACGAACTAGCTAGGCTTTAGCGAGCCCTCCGCATGTGATGCAAATGCGATCCGATCGAAACACTCAATATCACCAGTTTGTTAGTCTGACTAACTTTTTGATCAGGGAGGACGAGTGGCTGGCGCTGAACAAAAATTTAGGAGGTGGAGTACCAGCAAATTAAACCAGAATTAGCTAGCCCTTGACCATTATTTCGAGATTTTATTAGCCCCATTAATTCGTTTCTGTCCATGCTTATAAATCAAAACTTAAATTTTCAACTTTAAATTTGAAGTTGATTTTTTTATCGTATTTTATTTTTCAGTCTTTGTTAGCCTATAAATTTCTATTCACGCAGTATTTTTGGTTTACAAATACGTCATTTGGTTTTATGATTTTCCTAGACCCCCTAAATGTATTCCATAACATGATTGAGATTTACATATTTACAAATATTTAAACCAAGTCTAAACATGCTATATATAGAACCCCATGGTCCAAACATGCTAAATATAGAACTCCATGAGACTAACATGCTATACATAGAAATCCATGACTCCATGAGCCTAACATCATATACAAAACCTTTGAATTCGTTCGACATGCAATGGGGTCACAGGAGGGAGGAACTGGTCTACCTCGGCCCCTCTGATCTGCATCCACCAATGGCGATGGGGAGGAGGACGACTTGGCACCACCCCCCTTCCTTGAGAACAGGTCGCCATGGACGCCTCTGCTCCATTTATAAGGAGCTCAGGTGTGAGGTGTGTGACAGTGGCAGCCAGCGTCGATCAAGATCGAGCTTGTGGGGTGCGGCAATGGAGGTCCCGGAGTTGGCGAAGCTGGCGTTCTCGAGGGTGCAGAGGGTGGAGCCGGAGAACGTGGGCAAGATCATGGGCGTCATGCTGCTGCGGGAACCCGACGAGGACGAGATGGTGCAGCTCGCGTACGGCACCGACGCCGCGCTCCTAGCCAGGATCGACGACGCCAAGGCCGCGCTCGCCGTCATCTACGCGCGCTGCTCCGCCGTGCATGGACCTGGCG
This sequence comes from Oryza brachyantha, assembly GCF_000231095.2. Classification (NCBI taxonomy): domain Eukaryota; kingdom Viridiplantae; phylum Streptophyta; class Magnoliopsida; order Poales; family Poaceae; genus Oryza; species Oryza brachyantha. The sequence goes on from NC_023170.2 coordinate 1,125,308, forward strand.
GCGGCGGCGGCGGCGGTGGAGGAGGAGGATACCACCAGCACCAGCAGCAGCTCTGCTCCCGGCCGGCGCCGGCGGTCCATTGCGGCGTCCGCCACTACTCCGCCCCGGCGGTGGCGGCCTTTGGCTTCCACGTCCAGCCGCAGCACTGGCCGGACAGCTCGCCGCCGCCGGCGAAGGCGCAGCAGCAGCAGGACGCCGCGCATCCCGGGCTCATCAGCGCCGCCGCGGAGGGCCCCTACGTGCTCGACGACAGCTTCGGCGGGTCGTACTACTACCCGGCCGGCGGCGAGGACGTCGCCTTCCACAGCAGCACCGGCAGCGGCGCCGGCGGCGGGGGGGTGTCGCTGGCGAGGGCGCGGCGATCGGCGGCCGGGCTGCCGTCCAGGCGGCCGTGCCACTACTTCTCGAAAGGCATGTGCAAGAACGGGCAGAGCTGCCAGTACTCGCACCACCAGGCGGCGTACCAGGACCACGCCGGCGGCGACGTCGCGTGCGGGACGCCGGGTTCGCTGGAGACGCTGGAGCTGGAGATCGCGGAGCTGCTGAACTCGCGGCGCGGGCAGCCGGTGTCCATCGCGTCGCTGCCGACGCTGTACGGCGAGAAGTACGGCAAGGGGCTCCAGGCGGACGGGTACCTGACGGAGAGCCAGCGCCATGGCAAGGCCGGCTTCAGCCTCACCAGGCTGCTCTCCCGCCTCAACAAGATACGGGTCATCGAAAGGTGCCCAATCAACTCATCTTTCGTTGAGTGATCGTTCATCTAATCATCTTTTTCATATATTCAAAAACGAAAAATAATTTGAGATTATATATATATATATATATATATATTCTTAGTGATATAAAAGTCAAGGCTAAAAAATAAACAACGATGAAAGAATCAAAATCACCACTAAATTTAAGACTAAAAATTTAAATTTTGGCTTACAAATATAAACAGAACTGAAAAGATGAAAGTGTAATTTCTTCTCGATTTGCTTTGTTGTATCGTGAGAACATCACTAGTGCAATTACATGCGCGCGTTTTATATAGTAATTTTTTTATCATATACAATTTTTGTTCCAGGAAGCCCTTTAGAAGATTTTTTTTTTATCTTACTTTTTGGCTTGATCCCGGTGCATGCTAGCTTCTTTGATCCGATTTTCTTTTTTTTTTTTTGCAGAGGCTTCTTTGATCCAAAATTTTATCTAGTATTACCTACATTTTGGTGCAAAGGGACTAATTAAATAATCATTCTAGTTTTTTGTTTTTATATTGTTGATTTTTAAAATATATGTTTTGTTAATAACAAAAAATCATTAAGAATGTAAATATAAGGTGATGAGACAAACACCCAACTCTTTTCAATAAATAATTCTGAAGGTACTACATTATCTAAAGTGGAACAAAAGATTGGTGTCTAACAATTCCAAGAACATAGCTCCACTGTGCATAGTATCATATTGTTTCTGTGATGGCATCATATACCAAGAGCTGAGTCAATTGGAACACAAGTAGATAACTCATTTTATTTAAAAAATCGTGCAACTATCATTTATTTTGTTATGTTTTGTTTCATCATTAAGTAAATTTTAAATATGATGTACATTTTATTATATTTATAAAAAAATTAAATAAGATGAATAATTAAATGCATGTCTAAAAGTTAATGGAATGAAATATAAAAAACAGGAGAGAGTAGTATATAATGCGAGCACAAATCTATTGATGTTGTCACCATTATTTCTTCTCAATTTGGTTGGTTAGTTGGTTAATTTGTTGACTGATTTACAATTATAATGCAACAGGCCGCATGGGCAGCATTCGGTGGTTCTCGCCGAGGACGCCGGCAAGTACATGGACTTTAGAGGAGGCGGCGGCGGCGGCGACACAGGCTCAGTTCCGGCCAGCGCCCACCAGATATACCTCACCTTCCCGGCTGAAAGCACCTTCACCGAGGACGATGTCGCCAACTATTTCGGGTTTGTAATTCCGCATATTCACCTAGATCATTCACGATGCAATGACTAGTTTATAGAATTAATGAGTTGTCACGTTGAAAAAAATAATGTGATAAATGAGTTAATAAAGAAAGATAAGAAAATCGTATTTTTTATTTTCTGAATAGTTGTAAAGAGAGTGGTGTATTATAGACTTTTATTATTGTTTTACAAAATAGTTAAGACCAAATAAAATTTTACGAAAGAACTATAATGTTGTAATGTTTAGAAGTCCGAGAAACGAGTTGCGAGGAACGAAATGGATGTATTCCCTTTCTTACGAAGCATATGAATACGTTTGATAGGCAGTACGGGGCAGTGCGCGACGTGAGGATCCCGTGCCAGGAGCGGCGGATGTTCGGGTTCGTGAGCTTCCACAGCCCAGAGACGGTGAGCACCATCCTGATGCGGCGCAACCCGCACTTCATCTGCGGCTCGCGGGTCCTCGTCAAGCCCTACCGGGAGAAATCCAAATGCGTCGACAACCTCAAATCCATGCCTCCTCCCTACTCTCCCTCACGGTTCTTCGACTTTGATCAAGACCTCTATACAGCAGGTAATAACACCATCTCATGCTTCAAGATGTATATTATCCTCTCCGTTTTATATTATAAGACCTTTCTAATTTTACCAAAATTTATATATGTTACTGAATCCAGACACATATACATTAATACATGAATAGATCTAGGTAACTCAGAAAATTTTATAGTTTGAAATGGAGGGAGTATATCTTTACATGCTTCAATTGATCCTGTGCACATGCATACAGCAGAGTTTGATATTATAAGACATTTTTGATCTTATATAAATTTATATATGTTACTAAATCCAGACATATATATATTAATACATGAATAAATCTAGATAAACTTAGAAAGTTTTATAATACGAAACGGAGGAAGTATATCTTTGCATGCTTCAATTGATCTCGCGCGTGCACATGCATACAACAGAGTTTGATGCTTCGAGGTTGATGAGGAAGCAGTTGGCGGAGAAGCACGAGAGGATGTTGGAGATGGAGAGGCGGCACGCGGCGGTTCGTAGGCTTGAATCCTTGACGCCACAGTTTGCCTACTTCGACTGCAGCATCGACGACCATTCCTTCCCTGAAGGTCTCTCTCTCACTGTTCATTTGCCATCTCTAGTATTTCCATCTTGATCGATCGATCTCTCATCTCTCTATCCTGATGATATTTTTTTTTTCGTTTATAGAATCGAAACAGCTCGACATTATGAACACGCCATTTGCGTCCACTGATCCACTGGAGATCGTTTCAGCCGACCAATCTCCTCCCACACAGCCAGAGAACAGCTATGGTGACCATGAGAGGTAGAGGCCTATGCTGCAGTCGATGTTGCTACCTGACATTTGAGCTAGTTAGTTCCTCTTTTTGTTCACTGGATTTTTGCTTCATTGATCTTTCTAACTGCAGTAGCCAGGTCGAACTCCTGCCTGAGAGTCCATTCGCCTCATCAGCTCCTGCAGGAAACATCATATCTGCAATCATTTAGGAGGAGCAAAGTACAGAGACTTTTGGGCCTTTTTTGGTTAGAAATTCAGGTGCCCCTTTCAGGAATTTGGTGCATGTTTGGTCCAAGAGTACCATAATTATACACACACAGGAGACAGCAAAGCAACAATATTTGTTCATTGTAGTTAGCACATGGAAGGTGGAAGTAGAGCAATTTTAAGCTCGTTGAGAATATAACGAGAGATACCAAAATTTTAGGGTAAAATTTGGTATCTTCTCGTACCTACGGTACCAAGAGGACAGAAACGACAGCTAGCAATAGTCCTGCCTTGCAAAGGTAAGGACAGTTACAATGGTGGTAAACTTTCTGGGTGGTTTCATATTAGTGTGTAGTTTGACTATAATTAAGGAATAGGGAATAATGTGGTGTGCTAATTATATATATAGTCCTAGAATAAGAGATATGATATTATTTACATATTTAGTCTACTGGCCTTTACGTTCACAAGGGAGGCAGAACCTTTGCTGATACTCATATTGACAAGATCAGCAAAGAGGCCCATTTGTACTTCCCATCAGTAATGGAGAAAACTGCCTTTGATGTTTAATTATTTCTGATCTCTATAACAAATACACAAAAAGTTGTCCCAGAAATTCTGTTTTCTGGAATTCTAATCATATTTTGAGGGAAACAGAGTTCTGTTTTTTTAGAAAGTTAACTAGGGCAAGGGTTGGATAAGGGAACGACATATCTACAAATGAAAAATAATTTGTCCATAAAACTTTTATATATGTATTTTTAGCGATCTAACAACCAAGACTAAAAAATATACTACAGTGAAAAAGCAACAAAATTAACTTTAAATTTAAGGTTAAAAATTTAAATTTTGACTTACAAGTATATAAGAAGCGAAAAGATGAGCGACAACTTTCTTTTTCATCAACAGCCCAAAATTTTGGGATTAGAAACCATATTGGGAATCTGTTGCTGTTGGTGATGCTCTATTATCACTTCACGAGACTTAAACGACTAAAGTCTTGGCTTGATCCATATCATTAGCAAGTTCCATTCGCTTTCAATTCGACTGCATCCATCGAAATCGCATCAGGTTAAATAAAAGTTCAGTAAGCACCGTGATTCCCCTGCGTTTCTTTTCCGCTTAATTAATTTTCGCGCAAAGATTCGCCTGCTCAAACTTGGCTGAAACTTGTCATTCTTCAGAGATACAGCTAGTCCAAAAGCAGAGTAGATTTAACCAAAGAACCCCAGTAAGGCCCTTTTTAGTTTCCAAAAAGTTTTCCCTAACACATCGCATCGAATCTTTGGACATATAAATAGAGCATTAAATATGGATGAAACAAAAAACTAATTGCATAGGAAGAAATCGTGAGACGAATCTTTTAAGCCTAAGTAGACCCTGATTAGCCATAAGTGCTACAATAACCAACATGTGCTAATGATGGATTAATTAGGCTCAAAAATTCGTCTCACAGTTTCTTGTCATAATCTGTATTTTTTTTATTTGTGTCAAAAACCTCTTCCGACATCTGATCAAATGTCTGACGTGACATTTGTTCCAAAAAAAACTTTTTGAATCTAAACAGGCCCTAAGACGCTTTTACACAAGCAAGCACATATTTCTCCAATCCCCTGCTTAGGGAGATAGGAGAGCTCGAACACAGTTATCTCCATCCCAATTGTGCCCGTCAGTATTTGACTTTTTAGTAAAAAATTCTACAGCATATTACAAACAAAAAATAATTTATACATATAACTTTTATTTTATATATATGTTCTAAGTGATCGATCTAGAAAAAAAAATGAAAAATAAATTATAATTAACAAACTCTAAAATTAATTTAAAATTAAAAATTAAAAATTTAAATTTTGAAACGTGCCTATGTCGATGGACGAAGTTGCCAGGAAGAAGCAGCAGCCCCAGCAGCAGAGCCACTGCAGATAGGGCAGGATCCGTGGAGTCAACGACTGCGAGACTGACGAACTAGCATACTGTTGCAACTTGCAAGTCGCTGTAATGCAATGTCAGTGTCAGTTCATGGCCTGTACTTGCATATACAACTAGCAGTATCAGGATTTCAACTTTCAATTGCCCTAGCTTGTATCGTACGTCCACGCGTTTCCCAGTTAATTATATGATTATGATGTGTAACAGTGTTGGTATTGCTCATTTCTGGTCAGGGCATGCAACTAGAGTAGTACTACATGTATAGCTCGATCTGTAACCACTGCTGAATTGATTAAAATTTTTGTTATAGAAATATCATACGAGGAACTTTATACATATTTTTTTAATAAAATATACCGTTTATGCATTTGAAAAACATACATGTCAAACATCCAAAATCTGCTGAGATAAAGAACGCAAAATCGTCGATTCTTCCTCGTCTTCCTAAGCATGCGCGGCGACGCGTGCAGCACTGCAGCTAGCTGAACTTTTAATCTATATTACTATATTACTAGCAAAGTTTTCATGCTTTGTAATGGGTAAACCTGTATTCTAGAGATAAAATTAAGATATTAATAATATGTATAAAAATTATTTTTTAACATTAAAGGATATTTTAAAGTAGTATAGATATTGACATAGGCCCTTATTATTTGACATTATATTTATAAATAAAAAATACATATATATATATATTCTTAGAAATCTAACAGTAAATGGTGAAAATTAAACCATGATAATTTTTTTAAAAAAATAATTTTAGATTTAAGATTAAAATTTTAGATTTTAGATATAAGCAAAAGCGAAGTAACGAGGGTGATACTCCATTGCTTCTACTGTTCTTAACCGTCGATCAGGTAGTGTCGCTCTCGCTGTACGGCTGGTGTAATTCCGCGATCCCAAAGTCTGAAGAAACACAACATTACGTACGTCTTCTGCTTGATCACTAGTATAAGAAATTTCCTGACAGCGAAAGAGAGACGCAAAGGAAAATCGGCCTAGTTGATTGACAAATTAAGACAGTTAGGCCTTGTTTAGTTTCTAAAAATTTTTAAAAAACATCGCATCGAATTTTTGAACATTTAAATAAAGCATTAAACATAGATGAATCGGAAAACTAATTGCACGGTTATGGAAGAAATCTTGAGATGAATCTTTTGAGCCTAATTAATTTATGATTAGCCATATGTGCTACAGTAACCAATATATGCTAATGACGGCTTAATTAGGCTCAAAAAATTCGTCTCGCGATTTCCGGACAAGCTATGAAATTCGTTTTTTTATTCGTGTCCGAAAACTCCTTCCGACATCTGATCAAACGTTCGATGTGACCTCTTTCTAAAAAAATTTGCCATCTAAACACCCCTTATCTCGCTGAGGCGGTGTGTGCAATGCTGATGTGAACACGGCTGTGTGGAATTTCCCGCCATTTTCTTCCTTTTCAGCGAGAGATTCGGTCGGAAACCCGCGTGAAACTTCTCTTTCACCCTCGATCCTCTCTGCTCATGTTTATAATTATAAATCAAAATTTAAATTTAGAGTAAATTTTAAGTCTTTCACTAAAGTTTAATTTTCTGTCTTAGCTCTTAGATCACTAAAAATATAGACATAAATTTTTTATTTATAAATTATTTTTCATTTACAAATATGTCTTTTGGTTTTTTCGTAAAACACTCACACAATCGCACCCTTTGATTCTTCACAAGTTGAGAACATCTCTATCTGATTAGTTATTGTAATCCTGCTCTGCTAAAGCATCAGTGTTTTGTTTATAAGCGAGATGCAGTTATACAACTTTCTTATATTGGGCTGAATGTTCTTGGAAATTGAAGAGGTGTACTTGCCAGATCCTTTTATTCTTCACACAAGGAACTGGGGCCTCTTGACCCTCTGAATTCTTCAGTCCGAAATGAAAAGTATATATGTCTTAAAAATTCAAATAAGCATGCTTACACAAGCAAAAATTCCTTTAATGGAAAGGGGAAACTGAAGAAACTCTTGGCCAGATGGGCCAGACTGATACCTGAAAAATATGCAAAAACGACTCTATTTTCCTCCGATTCCTTGACTCTCCCGGTGTCTGTGTTGGATTGGATAACGTGATCTTTCCCAAAGTCTACTCTAAATCTCTGGCAGCATCACTTGGCTCAAATTTTCGTTCAAAAAAGCAAGAACAAACGTCACTAAATTTCAATATCATTTTTGAAATATTTCCATTCAACAAGTCAACACGATACGTGTGTATATATGCTTGGATTTTTTTTTCAGTCTCTTATGATGATTGGTCAAATGTTCAACATGTACTTATCATCGAGCCAGTAAAGACTTAGGCCTTGTTTAGTTTCTAAATTTTTTTTAAAAAACATCACATCGAATTTTTAAACATTTAAATGGAGTATTAAACAAAGATAAAAAAACTAATTGCACAGTTATTGAAGAAATCTTGTGACGAATCTTTTGAGATTAATTAGTCTATGATTAGCCATAAGTGTTACAGTAACCAACTTATGCTAATGACGGCTTAATTAGGCTCAAAAAATTCGAAGCCGAGCTGTAAAATTTGTTTTTTCATTCATGTCCGAAAACCCATTCCGACATCCGATCAAACGTTCGATGTGACCCCTTCCTTAAAAAATTTTGCTATCTAAACACCCCCTTAAGGAGGAAGACAACTGATTCCTTGCAACCTGCGTTACTGAATTATGCATTCTCACACAACATAAGTTGACCAGCTTAACTGATGGCGACATATGGATGTCATACATTAAACCAATCGTTAAAATGGAATATAATCAAACTAAGCTGATTAGGATAATCAGGGTGAACTAACAAATGAGTAAATGAAGAACATACTGATGGATCAGTTGATGGCCATTTTGTCCTACTGGTGTTCTTCTGCGGCTAAAGTTAATTACGTACGGGTGACTAACTGACAGACAGACAAAACACAAAACACATATAGAACAGATTGTCAGATTGCTAGTCTGAAACACTAAATAGAATTTGGTGGAGAGAGGAGCAGTTAAGTTAGCCCCAGTTTTTGCTCATATTTAAGAGTAGTCAGTCCCTTGTTTCCAGCTCTGGCTGTTGAATTCCATAATTTCCATGGGTTGGTGATCTTAATGATATGATGCATAAGACAACTGAAGGGCTTATTAACATTCAGAACTCAGAGGTGAAGATGAAAAACAAGCCTTGTTGACTTAACATTAAACTAGGTAACACTGAGCACCTTGTTTTAAAGTATGTAGAAGCATGAATCGTATGGCCCTTAACAAATGGAGAGAAAAGTCGACCAAAATCTTGGTTTCAGATTGAATTGAATGACGTATAATGTAGCATGCCAGAATGGCTGCATCGATGAGCTGATCATGTACATGCCATGTGATTGACAGAGATATATGTCCACTTGGTGGAAGATCATGTATAAGAAAAGATTTTTCTCCGATACTCCAGGCAAAGTAAACACTTAGTATAAAAGTTCCATGAACAATTTTACAGTCCTCAACAAGGTATTAGGAGGTATCAAATTTTACATTAAAATTTTGGTACCTCTGGTTAGAGATATAGATACAGATACATACGGTTAGAGATAATAGAGTCCAATTGTATCTATATCTCTAACATTCCCCCTCAGTCGTAACGGGAGCAAAGCGAACAATTGAGATTGGATTTGAAATCCTGTGTTTCACCATCTTTTCTTCTTTGTTTTCTCCACCATCAATTGCATCTCTGATGGGATAGACCTCCACATCAGTGATTGCATCTCCTTCTGTGTCGTCTCGGTCCTCCACCTTGGTGACTGCGTCCTCTTCTGTGTCGTCCCTTGTCTCTCCTCTATTCCTCTCGGTATCTATGCAAGGACTATAAAATTGATCTATTTTCATATCTTCACCTGGCCAGAGGAGATGCGTGCAGAATTTGCATCAACCTGTATTCTCTGGCTCTGAACTCTGAAGACCTACCGTTACTACTAGTGTAATAATCAGAAGAAAAACCATACAAGTGATTCAGTCGGATGTGTTTGCAACTTGTAAGATATGGCTATACAAGAGCATTGGAGGCCAAAGAAAGCATTCCATGGTTATGCAATAATTGGCTGTGGGGCCAGCATGAAGACAGACAGTCCGGACAAACGATATATTTGCAAACGAAAAATCATTATGAATAAAACTTTTATGTATGTATTCTTAGCTATCTACGGTAAAAAAACCCAAATCATTTCCATTAAAGCAAAAAAAATTAAAATTTTAGATAAGCATAAGTGAAAAGATACCTTATGACTCATTTTCGTTAGCCTATCAAATATTTCTACAAGAAAATTTGGGAATCTACATATTGGGAAGGAGTTTGTGAAGTGTAGCACACTAGTGCGCACGAGGGGGAATCAGCACGCTGATTTGGTCAGAGGTTGCGCCTCCCAAAAGTCAGCAAAGATGGGCAGGCCTGATATTCAGATTCGGAGTCAAGGACTGCAGCTCTGCTCTACTTGCTCCTGTTCATGACTGCGACTTTTGTCTAATCCCCTCGTTTTGCTTAATGATTTCACTCGCTCGAGTAAAATATTTGCTCAAGCAACCTGAACATTTTGGTGTCCCGTGTTCAGATTTTTCACTGAAATAAACGAACTAGCTAGTGACAGTTTGTCCTTTGTCAATGGTACCATTTGAGTTGTGAAAAAAATGAAACTTGAAGAATCTTCATGATCGACTGATTGCTGCGATTGGTTGGAAGATCTAGTCACTAAGTACAATCAGTACGACGTTCTTGTTATCTTATCACTTCAGACAATTCTGCTCCATCTTCTGCTTGACCTTTGGTGTTCGAAGATTGTTTTGTTTGTACCGTTTGTGCGTGATTACAACGTATTGTTCAGTTGCATTTGGATGGCAGCAGCAAATTCTTCTTGATATCTACTGAGAAATACTACGATCAAGCATTCACAATGATTAATTGTCTCGTAATATATATGATTGATCAACGCAAAGACCAAATAGTTAACGGAGTTGACGAGAGAACAACGCCAATTGTAGGCTGCCGACTAGCTCGCATGAACGCCTGCCAGTTGCCACATATCATGCCATACACTTACATACGAATTTTCCAAAGAATTCAGCTCCCAATGGTCTCTTTGTATTTATTATATTGTACATATTTTGGCAGGTGGTACTAGTTAATTGGACAGACAATGTGGAGGTGTTGTGTACTAAAATTCAGACAGGTATTATGGGTTGTCAAACAGCTATGTGCTCTAGGTATTTACACCTAAATTTGGTACAAGGGGGATGTTAAATATTCTGCTACTGATGTATATTATAAATTAAATGGTTCTGTGACATATATATATATAAACTTTTAGGATTTGATTAAAGTAACACACCCATTCGTCCCCCTCTTACTATCCCAGATTCCCTCATTTTTCGCGTGCATGCTTTCCGAACAGTTAAATGGTTTTCCTAGAGGAAAGTTGCTTTATAAATCATATTAATCTATTTTTCAAAAATTTTTATAACTAATAATTAATTAATCATGCACTAATTTATTAGTGTAGTTTCCATGCAGTTATATATCCAACCGCCAAATGCAGCCGAAGTATTTAAGCTAACCTAGGCCACATTCGGCACTCCAGTTAAGATAACTTAACACCTTTTTTTTGCGTACACGCTTCCCGAACTGCTAAACAGTGTACTTTTTGCAAAAATTTTCTATAGGAAAGATGTTTTAAAAAATCATATTAAGTTATTTTATATTTTTTTAATAATTAATAATTAATTAATCATGTACTAATCTATTACTATATTTTTCGTGCCGGGTAAGCTAACTTATCTGCTCTCAACCGAACGCAGCCCTAGTGCAGGTACTTATCCTCTTATATTGCTAGCATGACTAAGCATGGCAATAGTAGACTGGTTTGTTAGTTGCCATCCAATTAACCTAGCTATGATATTCGTCTTAAAATATAAGTATTTATAAGTTGTTTAACGGAGATCAGAATTGAGAAAAAAAATTATGATGTCACTTAATAAATAAGGAATGTATAACAGTAAAAGGTTAGTTAGGGATAAAATGGAAATTTTTTAGTATAAGATTTGAATTTTGGAAATGTTTATATTTTAGGACAGAGGGAATAATATATAATGGTAGGTAACCTATTAGTAATTATCTTACTATGAAGCCAAATGAGACAACCTTATTGGTGATTTATTATAAAATCGGTTATTCGTGATGGGGCCTATTGATCATGCCAGTTATTTTCTGAATCAATTTAAATGTGATAATTTCATTAAAAATTGCATAGTTTCAATATTAATTAGTCCAATTTTTGTACCAATCAGGAACTGTTGTCAAGTGTTCCAAAGAAGGGCTAAGGAGTAATTGTTCTTAACTTTGTGGTCAGACAATTTCATATTCCCTATGTTCCAAGTCCCAAAATATTGCGTGTAAGTTTTTTACACGGTCTCCACTATTACATCTGGAATACTAATTTGTTTCATAATATCTTATCAGCGAACAAAAATTAACATAGCGTGAAAGTGTTTTTCAGATACGAATCTAACTATATTACATCCGTAACACTAAATATATAGTTATTAATTTAGTTATTACTTAAATACCGTAAATGTTAAAAAAATATTTGTAAAATTATGGACTCATTATCGTGACCCCCATGATGCATTGACGCTAGAGTGACGTGTAAATGTTCAATAAAAAATTTCAATATAAAAAACGAGACTAAATAATATCCCTTTCATGGTTGGGTGAGAAATGGAATCTAGAGAGGGCTCCTCGGTAGGCGAAGAATCTCCCACTAGGAATCTCGCTTTCTGTAGCCTTTTTTTTTGCAAGCATTAACATCTGATGGCCAATCAGCTCAAATATAAGTGGAGCCCCTCCCATCGCCTTGGAAATATGCTTCCCAGCTGTTCTCATCAACCGAAATTAACCCTCTCCATTACTCCCACCTTGCACAAGATTAGGATAAGGATAAACTTATGAGATTTGCTCAGGTGCAATAAAAAGTACCTCGAGGTACCGGTACCTCGAGGTACTAAATCGTTTTTCATCATTAATCTAGCTAAATAAGATGTGCCCTGTTAGATCCAACGATCAGAAATGATTTGGTGCTACAAGGTACCGGTACCTCTCGAGATACTTTTTGTTGGCAAATCTTTAAACTTATTGACCATGTAATTTCAGTTGTATCTTTCTAAAAGAATGTCCAGTAATATGGGTAGTGGAGTTGTGGATAATAAGCTGTAGAATAATAAACCAAGCAAATTATTATTATTATTATTACTACTACTATTATAGGTGAAAGTTTTATATCTTTGTTTTTAGTGGTAAAAAATGGAAAATTAACTATAACAAAAACCATCAAAATCAATTTTAAATTTGAGTTTCAAAATTTAAATTTTGGTTGTGGATGCGGAGCTGAGAGCCACCGCATGTTCATTCATGATGACGGCTTGATCTTTTATTATTTTTCTTAGGGAAAGTCAATAATGCTTTGTTAATCCTATCTATATAGATATTTATTTGAAAAGGTCACATTTTTCTACATCACATGATGTTTACATCAACTAGTAGTATTACATTAGGGGATACACAGAAGGTTGGATTTGTTCATGTAACCAAACAAGTTTATTTTCACCAGAACAATCTCTGTTGAAAGAAATAAAAAAAGGTAAAACAACAAAACAAATAAAAGTAAAACGAAAAGCAAATGTAGAAATGGCCATGAAGACGACCCATTATATATGAACTGTGTGCATTAAAGTTGGCATGAGCTTGCTACAGTTGGATATTGACAACTGCACATCATCTGTCTCTCCGTGTATTTTTTTTTACTACCCCCTTCCATAAAAAGAACATGACATTTGAGGGCATCGTGAATATTTATACTGTATATTTATCTTAAAGTATTTTGGAAAGGCCACTTGTGTGAAAGAATCAATAGAAATTTCTAGTCAAAAAGGTGTTCTAAGAGTTTGTCAATGCCCAAAACATCAATCAATCTGATATAGCAGGTAGTAATACTTTGTAACCTTTATGGCATTTGATAGTGGTAGGAACAAGAGTGTTTTTTTTAGACGGCTGTGGATAAACATGGAAGAGTACATACATGAAGCCGCCCAAAACAAAAACATCTCACGAATTTGAACACGATTTCAGACGAGTCAAACGGAATTTAAACACGTCATGTTGGAAAAACAAAATATTCTCCCGAGTGCTTGACCTAACCCAGAGAATTTCGGCGTACGTTACTGCTTAAACACACCACGAAATTCAAGCCAGTCACAATCTGTCTAAGAAAAACGCAACAAATAAGCCTCTCATCTGGGCCGTCCATTTTTCAGATCGAACGGACCCGAGAAACTGAAGCCAGCTGCAATCTCATCAAGTAAAAAAAAAACATAAACAAAAAAAAAATCATAAACAAGTCTCTCATCTGGGCCGTCCATCTCATCTTCTGAGCACTAATTCCCCCAAAATTTCCGCGCAATTAGCACAGCGCAGCAGCTGCTCTGGAGTCAACGGTCAACGGCCAATGCGTTAACCGATCCGGCTTCACCTTTGCTTGCTACGTTCACAAGCATTCACTCTCTCGTCTCTATAAGAAGACGGCGACTCTGCAGCTGTTGCAAGACCCTTCTCATTCTTCTTCTTCCTCCTCCTCCTCCTCCATTGATTGCCGGAGAGCTACGAGCAGAAAGAAGAGGTAGGAGAAGGAGGTCGGCCGGCCATGGGGACGCAGGTGGCAGATAGAGATAGCTACCCGCCGGCGCCGGTGAAGGTATTCTTATCTCTTAACATCCATCTCTGTCTCTGTGTGTGTGTGTGTGTGTGTGTGTGTGTGTGTTCTGAACTTTTTCATGTCTTCTTGATCTCACTTCTCTGTCCATGGCGTGCCTTGTCTCTATGTCTGCCTCTTTCTGCACGATCATGTCACTTGTTTATCGAAATAAAATGACAAAAAGGCAAATCCAAGAGTGTTTCTTAGAACCGTTTCTCCATATCGAAATTAAGATGATCTTCAGAGTGTTTTTTTCTTTTAAAAAAAGAATAAGAACAAGAAGAATAAAAAGATAAAAGTTGAGACTTGAGAGGAGATTGGAGCTGCGAGAAGATGGGAGATGGTGGCGGCATATGGCATGAAATGGACAAGCAAGCAAAGTTAGCCATGTAGTTGATTGAGATTCAGTTGATGAAAAGGGGACATTTTGAGATACCTTTGCACACGAGAAAGAAAAAAAAAAGCGTTCTTTTGGACGCCTTTTGCATGTAGATTCTCCCTCTCTGCCGGCATCGCATCTCAAGTTCTCAAGAGGACCCCACCATGAAGCCTCTTGGCAACACCTATCTAGGACTAGAAGTAGCACTACTCTGCTCTGCCCTAGTTCATCTTCTTCATGTGAAATAGAGATTGCAAGTTGCAACTCTCGCCTTTTATTTTTCTTCAGTAAGCAACAGCATATGAGGTGCAGTATTTATCAGTCTAGCCTATCATAGGATCGGTGTGATTTCTTCACTTTGCCTTTAACTGCAGAATTGTTTTTTCAAATCCTTCGTTTTCGAAAAGATATTGTTTCCAGGCTGTTTCTGTATCCCTGCCACTCTGTTCTTCAGTCCAGCTGTAAGAGTGAATTATCTCTGAATTTATTATCATGGTTAGAACTGCAACCTATTTTTCTTGCAGAAACTGTTTTTTTCCCCTTAGCCTTGTAGAAATTAAGTACGATACATACAAAGGTACTAACATGAAACAAAAGTGTCTTCTTCACATGGTCCACACGCCTTGTCTTGGACTATTGAGAAATCCTTGTTACTGCACTGTACATTTCCTGTTCTATATTTCGCTTTAGCTTCCAAGACCAGCAAATCCTGTCCAAAAAAATAAAAACCTATCACATGGAAATTTCCCAAGAAATTTTTATCACTGGCTAGCACTTAATATTTTTTTCCACAAATATCAGCTGCCCATGCTTAGGATGAGTCCTTGGCCATACTGTATAACACTGTACCATGTCTGGGACGCGGGTTCTTATATATTTATTTCGCAGGAAAATGTTTTTAAGATTAATTCCAGATGATGGGAGAGAGACATTTTAGGAATTTCCATCGCCCAACACAGTCTAGGAAAACATTATTTTGGAAGACTATTATACTCCTATGTAGTTCATTGGAATGGTCATCAGTTTCTGGCAAACTTCTGATAAAATAAAAATTACAGCTAACGAGGGGTCAGGCTGAATTAGTATAATAACCCATATGATACGCACGACATATGGGTTGATCCAAGCATATTAGCTAGACACAAACTCCAATAACAAGATCACAAGATGTTAGTTAAAAGATTGTGTATATTACAGCAAGTTGCTAATTGTCTGAAGAAATTTGGTGTTCTCTCCTCTAGTGTCCCAAGCCCTGTCTTAAGAATCACAGCTTTGTAATCTCAGCCTGGGTTTTGTATCTTCAAATCATTGATACATAATCATGCTCTCTAACCATGACCTGCTTCATATAAGAAAATATTGCTGTCGTTAGGTGAGCTCGGCATTGTAGGCAAAAAAAAATTCTATCCCCATGAGGTGTCCTCGATAAGCATCAGCATTGACTCTCTTGCAAAGTGGCCATGTGACAAAGTCAACTTCCAACAAGAAACGGAATCATTAGGGCAGTCTCATATTCTGCAATCTAATTTTCAAAGATGGCGTGTTATATCGAATTGAAAAGTCATGCCACTGATCTGTCACTTATCTACTACTGGTATGCCTAATGATATTGATTATATGAATATTTTTCAAAAGATAATTAAATTAAACTCCACCGTCCATATGGGAGCTATGAAAATCATGCCCGAATCACAGTACACAGTTGTCCATTCTAAACTTAGCCATTTTCTTCTCGTAAAAGTATATATTTGCAATGTCTCAATTGATAAATCAGTGCTAAAAAAGGCATTAGCACACATAAATATCCATTCTAAACTTAGCCATGCATCCTAGAATTAAGTGTTTACAAAATTGCCGACAGCGTTACAGTGCATTGAAATGGATAAGATTGAGAATAACACACCTAAAACTGAAAACTATTTAAAAGGTTACTCGAATGATACGAAATCTCGATTTTCGGAAACCTAAGAATGGAAAGTTTGAAATAGAAAATCATTGGCACAGTAAAGAAATTCCGTTTACGGAACAAATTAGTACATTTTTGAAGGTACCAAAAACCGAAAGTGAAAAATGCAAAAGATTTGAAATTTTTTTCCCGATTCGTCATGTGTCGATGCATAAAAAAGAGCTAAATTCACCAGAAGAAGAACAGTCTTTCCTGCACAGTGTTGCTTGTACTACTGCGAGATCAGTCATCTGTAGCAAAGCAAGATTGAATCAATGGCGAGAAAATTGCTGCAGGATACCCGGACCGAGCAGGAGAAGAAGATCGACGACTGGCTGCCGATCACGTCGTCGAGGAACGCCAAGTGGTGGTACTCCGCCTTCCACAATGTCACCGCCATGGTCGGCGCCGGCGTCCTCAGCCTCCCCTTCGCCATGTCCGAGCTCGGCTGGTAAACCACACACGCAGCTCCGGCCAGCTCCGGCCATCGCTGTTCATCTTCAAGTTCAGTCAAAATGAATAAAGATTGAAAATTTGTGTGATGATTTGATTTTTCAGGGGGCCTGGGATTGCTGTGCTGATCTTGTCGTGGATCATCACGCTGTACACGCTGTGGCAGATGGTGGAGATGCACGAGATGGTGCCCGGGAAGCGGTTCGACCGGTACCACGAGCTCGGGCAGCACGCGTTCGGGGAGAAGCTGGGGCTGTGGATCGTGGTGCCGCAGCAGCTCGTCGTCGAGGTCGGCGTGAACATCGTGTACATGGTGACCGGCGGCAAGTCGCTGAAGAAGTTCCACGACGTGATCTGCGACGGCGGCTGCAAGGACATCAAGCTCACCTACTTCATCATGATCTTCGCCTCCGTCCACTTCGTGCTCTCGCAGCTCCCCAACTTCAACTCCATCTCCGGCGTGTCGCTCGCCGCCGCCGTCATGTCGCTGAGCTACTCCACCATCGCGTGGGGCGCGTCGGTGGACAAGGGGAAGGTGGCCGACGTCGACTACCACCTGCGCGCCTCCACGGCGACCGGCAAGGTGTTCGGCTTCTTCAGCGCCCTCGGCGACGTCGCCTTCGCCTACGCCGGCCACAACGTGGTGCTGGAGATCCAGGCCACCATCCCGTCGACGCCGGAGATGCCGTCCAAGAAGCCCATGTGGAAGGGCGTCGTCGTCGCCTACATCATCGTCGCGCTCTGCTACTTCCCCGTCGCGCTCGTCGGCTACTGGGCCTTCGGCAACCACGTCGACGACAACATCCTCATCACGCTCTCCAAGCCCAAATGGCTCATCGCCCTCGCCAACATGATGGTCGTCATCCATGTCATCGGAAGCTACCAGATCTACGCCATGCCGGTGTTCGACATGATCGAGACCGTGCTCGTCAAGAAGCTCCGGTTCCCTCCCGGCCTGACGCTTCGTCTGATCGCAAGAACACTCTACGTTGGTAATGATCTCAACTCACCTCAAACATCTCGAGCTCTTGCCATGGCGGCAGCAAACTGAGAAAGAATGTCTGAAACCTGTGCAGCGTTCACGATGTTCATCGCCATCACCTTCCCGTTCTTCGGCGGATTGCTAGGGTTCTTCGGCGGATTCGCCTTCGCGCCAACCACTTACTTCGTAAGCTCACAGCCTCACACTGATACATCCATCCTCCATTGATCGCTGCGTTTTGATGGCTGGGAGATCATCAGAGTTCAGAACTGATTGGTTTGTTTGTTTGTTCGATTGTTTCTTGGCAGCTTCCCTGCATCATGTGGCTAGCAATCTACAAGCCGAGAAGATTCAGCCTCTCATGGTTCACCAACTGGGTAAGATCACACACAAACTTTTCACAATTTCACTCTTGTCTGAAATGAAAATGTCTCCGGTTGATCTTTCATTCTAATCTCGTTTCTGATGATCTTTTTCAGATCTGCATCATTCTTGGAGTGCTGCTCATGGTCCTCTCACCTATCGGAGGACTCCGGCAGATCATCATGGACGCCAAGACATACAAGTTCTACTCGTAGATTACATGTTCTTCATCATCGTGATCTCGTGTGGCTCGTGAACATACATTATACCAGCTACTGCAGAAAGTTCTTTTTGTAGTGCAACAAGGAAGAAAATAGTCGACATCACAAGTTCATACAATGTGGCTATCTACAACGATGATCTTTGAAACGTGTCATCTGTCATGCACCTGTCGTTAAAATTATGGGTTCATTAAAGAACTGCTGTGAATTGTGCTTGGGTTAATCATACTGTATTTTTTTTATCGTTCTACTATATTGTAGGCTGAACCTGGAGACAGTGTGCAGAAAGATAAATTAATGAGATGGGATAAGTACTGGTGTTGATTCTTTTGCTTTCCAGTTAACTGCGATTCTTGAAATTTTACCACATGTTGCGTCTTTCTTTTTTGGATCTACAACCAACGCTTGAAGCTACCTTAAGTCAAGTTCTAGTCCTAGCTACTCTCTTCCGGTTTGATAATTCCTATTATTTTGAACAAGATTAAGATCAGAGCTTTAAAAACTTTTAACCACCACCAATAATCTCGAAAAATTTTAGTTTTAAAATTTCATATTTCCTCTGTCCCAAAATAAATTTATTATTTTTTCAGTTTTTAGATATAATATTTGACTCTGTCTTATTTAAAAAATTATGATTAATATTTTTTATTGTTATTAGATGATAAAACATAAATAGTACTTTACATATGACTATTTTTTTAAGTTTATCTATTTTTTTTAAATAAAACAGATTTTTAAGTTTATCTAGTTTTTTTAAATAAAACAGATGTTCAACGAAATCGAAAAATAAACTTTTTTTAAGACAGACAGAGGTAGTATATTATAACAGGAAGATAGATTTTGAAAACTGCATCATTGTCAAATGATTTTTTTTTAAAAAAAAAACATCAATTGAGCACTTACGCTTCAACGACGAACACAACTTAAGTTTTCAAGCAATACTGATACAACAAACCTGTATTGCTATCAAACCTGAATTGCAAGACAATACAATGGATCATGAAGATAATGGTACGATCCTTGTATACTCGTATTAACCCGAGAATGGTACGATCCCTGTACACTCGTATTAACCCTAGAGTTTCACATAAATTAACCATGATTGTCATCTCCCACTGACAAAACCGATTGTCAACAAGACCTTTCAAATATATCTGTATCCCAATCCAAAACTAAGTTGATATCCACAGTAACACAATAGTTGCTTTCATCCGGGTGAAGGCTACTATGCACATGCACAATGGGCATTTTTACCAGATGGCCCACTTGTTCAGACAGATTAATCAAAGACACCGCTGAGGCAAGTTCTGAAAGAACAGGCACGAAATAGCTCAGGAAAATGTTTTCCATCTATCAGTCGTCCTTTTTGTACAGTTTTGAAGATTACATTCACAACAGCAAATGCCCACTAAAAAGCTATCTCAAAAATGGCCAATACATAAGGTGTTAAAGCCATGGAACCCCCACCCCCTCTCTCCCCTCTCTATCTCTCATCAAAAAGACCATCGCCCCCAAAACAACCCATTATTAGATCCGGAAAAGCACTTGTGGACGACCATTACTTCATGGCTGGCCATAGACTCATTCCAAGAAAGCTACACTTCGTTTGACAGTGACAGCATGACGGACTGGTTTCCCACACGCATTTGCCATTCCTATCATTTGGCTCCCAAAATTAGTGCAGTTCACAAAGGTCAGTGCAGACAGGAAGGTCACACTGTTCGTGCCAGCCATGCCTGACCCCCTCATGTATCCAAAAATGGTCTGTGTAAGATGTCAGTCTATTTCGCCCTCCTCAACATCAACTGTTGGTTCATCTGCAGACTCACCTTCCTCATCCTCTTCGTCATCATTTTTCATATAAAGACCAAGCTGTTCTAAAGGGTTACTGCCTAGTTGAAATCCAAGGCCTTCAGGCGTATGAGATGGACTCGTCTCACCAACCGAACTGGGAAACTGTTCACCTGTTGTAACTGTTCCGAGCATTTCAAGATCTTTCAAGAAGAGGTTTCCTTCATTGATGTCTACAGTTTTCTCCATCTGTAGAGTCAATAATATTTACACTAAGTATGTACGTTAACAGAGCATAGTGCTTCCAGTCAGAATCTCGTCCATTATTTACCTGTTGTAAGGCTTTACGAGCCGCTTCCCTCTCACGTTCTCTTTGGCGCTTAGCTTCTGCAGCAGCCTCAGCAGCAGCTGCTGCTTGAGCTCTCTTGCGAGCATCTTCAGCTGCTTTTGCCTCAGCTTGTAACCGAGCTCTCTCTGTAATGAAGACTCTGCCTCAATACACAGAACTGCACTTGGCTTATCAGCCAAAAAGTTATCAATTTCTTCTCACCTTCTCTACGTAACCTTTCAAGCTCCTCCATGTCATGTTGAAGTTTATCGGGGTCCTTTTTCGCAACCTGGTATTAATGAATATCATGTGAAGCTTACTAACAATGTCGTCGGCTAGAGCCCAGGCAACAATGCTCCCAATGAAAAAAAATTCAATACACACCTGATCAAGAGTTTTCTCACGAGCCTTAAAAATTGTATCAGCAAAGCGGTTTAATAGAACAGCAGCTCGGTAATTCTTTGCAGGGGGGGCCTGTTTCTCAGACACATTCTCCCCTGAAATATTTGTCGATGAAAATTTGTAAGGGAACCCATTTTTTTCTAGCAAAGAGGATTTGGACAGTAAATGAGACAAGAAAATCCATGCTTACCCTCATCGTCAGCAGAAATAGGTACAGGATCACTACTTTGTTCTGGTGGATTAGATGTGTTCAATGGATCTGCAATCATAGAGGAAGACGCTGAAGTAAACTTAAAACAAAACTATGCATAAAAATTTAAGCAGACGTGAGGCCTTCTTGAATCTCACTTGTTCCTATAAATTTTCCAATAATTACGACAGTTACATCAAGTTCAAATGCTTTACAAAAGATATTCAAATGAATTGATCAAACCTAACACATACATCCAGTAATCAACCTGTGTGCAATAATATCTGGATACACGATCTCCCAGAAAGTGTGATATTTGGTGGGATAATAAGGGTCAAATTTGGCTCTACTGTTCTACCCGCCTACACCCAACCAGGCACTACACATCAAAATTCAGTCTACATCAACTACTACTACCTCCAACTGCTTGGCATGTGATAGTCAAAATGAATTCAGCAGTGAGCCAATTTTTCTATACAGAATAATGGACCTGGCATGTAAGCTGATCACCACAGCTTGAAATTTGGTCTGTGCTAAAGACAGCCAGGTTGTCTTAACAAATTTATTGGCCAGCATGGATTCAATAAAATGCATAATGTTGTACCACTTAGGATCACTTGAGATATTAGAAAATAATACTCCATTTGCATGTTCAGCCCAAAAGAACAGAAATAGGCTATTGGTGTTAATGCTTAAAGGATGGACTGTGCAACGTTATCAAGTGTACTCAGACCCAAAATTCTAATGTAAGCACCATACCGTTTTCCTGATCCATCACAGATTGTGTGTTGTCCTGCATGTGAAAAAGAGGGACCATTGAGAAAACTCAACTCATGTCCCAAAATTCTCAAAACATTCACTATCCACAAGATATTTTAGATAGGCACCTTGACCCCACTTGTTGGTCGAGGAACACTGACATCCAGATCACTTCCAGAAGAGCTACTTGAATCTGAATCTGAAGAGGTAAATCAGAAAAGAAAACATCACTGCATTGGACATGAAAGTATAAAGGTAGGAAAAATGAAAATGAAGCGAAAAAGAATTAGCAAGGGTACCAAGGTATATAGGCATGTTTCCTTTTAGGATTGCATCCAGCAACTTTTTAAGTGTTGTCTATCAGTATTTATATGAATATTTATATATTGGGATTACAAAAGCTGATATATTTAGATTTTTATTAAAATGCATTTCTATAATACTCTGGTTTCCTAGGATTTAACGATATATTACTGGTGTTATTGGTCAAAGTTGCATTTCCGAGGCCATATCAATGTCCAAGATATCACTTATTGTGATTAGAGGAAGAATCATAAGAAGAGGAAGCTTAGGCACCTCCAGATATATTATTGGATTTAAGTATTGATGTTTCAGAGGTGAAATTCAGTACACTAGCACCAGAATTGATGGATATAAAGACGTTAATAATAATCTGTTGTTCCAGTACAGAATGACCATTTAGACTAGTTATTTACATGGAATAGAAAAGTGTTATATGTTCCCTCTTTCAAAATGTAATGCATACTTGTTCAAGACTAGCATGAGTCAAAAAATGGTGTTTGATAACATTTACAGAATGACGCAGACAAACAAAAGGGGAAAGAAGGAGGAAATACTCAGGTCTTATAGTCCATATCCAAGCAAACATATGTTCAAGGTATGTGACCATCAATATGAACAAAGAGAAACATGAATTGTGGGATGTCATTGAGGATCATGAACATGCCATATTAATCTGAGAGATTGAATTGCAAAATTAAATATAAAAGAAACACAGAATTTTCTGAAAATCTAAATACTGTATAAAATTATATCTCATTTTCTTCAACAAGTTGTTATTTATAAGGGATGATTACCAACTTGCACCTAAAGTGAAGTACTGAACAGTCCAAAAGAGTTAATGCCAAAAACATTGCAATGCTTGCCCACTACATGATTGTTCAAGTGAATTTGCTTGTCCACTTTTGCGGCACATACACACAAGAATTAGGTTAGAATACACTAATGCTATAAATAACACTCAGCATATTAAACATCAGGATGAGTATGAACTAAACATGAAACAGACAGTTCAGACATATAAACAAGATCTCAAGTTAAGGTGTTGAACTTCCATCCATCCATTTTGTAAACTATATACATGTATAGAGCAAGTACTAAAACAGCATCACAGAACAAGGATAACAGTTTCAACAAGGCCATCAATTTGTCATGCAACATGGCATAGAATGTATATCATATCTATCCTATCATAGTTGTTTTCGTCATTCATCATATTAAAATTGTTGCACACTCTCCATATCAGGAAGACAGGAAGTATAAAAATCGAAAATAAGAAACCTATCATGAGTGCTCTAATAGACTAAATTGCTATATGGCCAGGAGTAGACTCTACTAAAGTCATTAAGAGAATAAGAATGCCACTGCAAAAAAGATCAGAAATCAGTCTTTTGCTGTCAACATTAGCATTGTAAGGGAAGGTTACAAACCAAGGCTGTTGAAATAATGTTACTGAACTCAGTATCACAGAAGTGAAGACAGAAAGTTATGACTGTAACTACTGAAGATAAAACATAATGGACTGCATAAGCATACATACCACTGGAGGATGATTCTGACCCACCACTAGAGCTGCTAGAAGTGCTATGCTTGCTGCTTCTTTCTGGTGCTTCACTTTCAAGTACTGCAGGAGGATACGTATCATTCCCATCAATATCAACATCTTCTTCAATGACCTCATTGCCTACAAACATGCATATAAAAGCTCAAAATGATAAACAGCACTAAGTATCATAACAAAATAATGAATGAGATATCCACCTTCATGATGCACTGATGAGTTGCTGACTCCATATTCACTTTGAAACTGCAAAACAGATTGGGAAACGGTAATCAGTTAATTGACCGATGAAAAGTTGATATGTATAATACAACAGAACTCACCTCAACCTCACAAGGCTCATCTTTTGTAGGGTTTCCTGACTGATTTACACTATCATATTCATCAAGAAGCTTTTGTAGTTCAAACAATGTACTATCACTGAGGGCATTCATATCAAGCTCTAACTCATCTTCTTCACCCTCATTATCATCAGGAAGGCGGCTCCTTATGAAATCAACAATATGATTTGGAATCAATCCACCATATGATTGAAGTCTTACGCTTAGCTCATACTTTTGTTCGTCTGTCATAATCTCCTTAGAAGTCTGTACCACTTGAGCATCCTCAATCACCTTTTCAGCTTCTACTACAGGTATTTCAAGAGCATCCTGAACCAAGGGAGAGGCTTTTCTCTTCTTTGGTTGCGAAACTGGCTTAGTTGCAGCATTCTCTTTTGTAAAGATATCTTTCTTGTGTGCACCTTTCGTTGAGTGTTTTTTCTCAGAAGGGTAATCTTGCTCAATGGTATCTTTCTTAACTGCACCCTTTTTTGATGGTTCTCTTCTTACAGAGAGCTTATCATCTAGTGAAGGAAGCTTCTTTTCGATAAACTTCCATCTAGTTTCAAAAATTTTTCTCAAAGTTTTGGCCATTGAATGAACATCATTATTGATTGGGTTATAAGTTGTAGCATTGTCAAAGGTAAGCCTCATATCTGCAGCAAAATCCCAAGGTGTAGAGTACATGCCTGCATTCAACTTTTTCTCAATGGTACCCAAATCCATTGGCTTCTTGATTATGTCAAAATAATCAGGAATGTTTAACTTGACAGGATCAACTGGCACAACAAACGGAGTAGACCACTGATGCTTGAAGAGGTTCGTCAGAAGGTTGCTACATTGTCTAAACGCTTCTGCATAGTTGGCTGACCTGACCACAGGTGGGGCTGCTGATGGTGGCACTCCTCTGTCAGACTGCACTGAATTGCTCCGCTTAAGCTTCCCATTGCTTTTCTTTGCAAATACATCTCTAGAAGCTGATGCTGCCCCATTCATACTCACCGCAGTCGGCCTCGAAAACAGCCTACTCTGGAGGGCCTTAACCTGCTCGAGCTCCTTACGGAACCTCATCTCGAGGTCCCTTTTATCCGAAGACGACATCCTCGGCAGCATGAAGACATCCCGTGGCACATTGAACCCCGGAAACTCTCCCCCATCCTCTCTGCTCGGGATTCCGCATTTCCTCTTCGGTACAGCACACGAGCTCCCTGAATCAATCCGCTCGGGGCTCCCGACACAACCCTTCGACTCCCCCACCGTCTCCACGCCGTGCCGGTAATCCGGCACGAAGCCGAGAGGGTGGCCCTTGGAGAACTTCTGCGTCTTCCCCATCATTGCGCGCAACCCGCCCGCCACCCCCGCCTCTTCACAACCGATGCGCCGCCCGGGCAGGAAATCCACCAAAATTCCTCAAAACCTAACCCTAACCCCTGAAGGGAGGGTACCTTATTCCACGGCCGCCACCGAGGAGGCGGCGCGCCCCCACCAAAACCCTCGAATCCGGGGGCCCGAAGCAGCTCCGATAGGCACCGCCCGCCCCCACGGCCAGAGAACGAGCGAACTCACCGACCACCGCCGCCGCAGCAGCAGCAGCCCCACCACACCACCACCACCCCCACCCCCAGCCCCCGCCGCCGCCGCCGCGAGATCTCGAGGCGTTCCCGCAGCGGCACGCACCCGTGGCGCCGGCGCACCGCCCGCCGCGGCGGCGGAACCCTAGGCCTTCCTCCCTCGCGCGGGGGCGCGGGCGAGGAGGCGGCTAGGCTTACGGCGGCTTCGTCTCCGCCTCTCTTTCTCTCTCTCCTCGCTTCTGCTCCCCTCCCCCTCCCCCTCCTCGCGAGCTTTGGAAAGGCTCGGCTCGAATCGCGACCGAGAGGGAGGTGGGCCCATTTGTAAGCGGCGGTTCTAGGTGTCCGCTCGGTGGCTGATCTGTGGGGTCCCCGGTGATGCTGGGCCCACCTGGCAGTGACCGTGGACGGGATTGGGGTGTGGGGCTGCGCGGCGTGTTGGTTTGGGAGGGGATATCGTGGGCCGTTGGATCTCTTGCGGGTGGACGGTGATAGGGACGGTTCCGTGTCCTCAGGGCTAGGGCTTCGTGCCGATTTGCATTGTGTTACGACTAGGATTATTCTGCAGATTATACGCATATGTTTTTTCGAACAGAATTATATGTTTTTTTATAGTTAAACGATATATTTTTAAAAAAATTATAAATAAATTTATTGTTTCACATATTTTAAATTTATAGTAGTTAATTTTATCATTTACACTTAAATAACTATAAAAAAATAGAATATTTTTTTATCTTTTATCTTCCATCTCCGAAACTTATCTTAATTTCTAATTTCTATGTACAACCATAGAAAAAATTCAAACGTAGCGTTGTTTTTATTAAATAAAGTTTAATTTATATTAAACTTCAAGATTTAAGTCTTCAAATTCTACACCTTATAGCAAGGACAAAGGGTTCAAAGATAAAGTCCAATATAAACTCTTGTCTGATCTACTTCAGCAATAAAATTTTATTTTATAATCGTAAGTATAAAAATAGAGTTAGATATGACAAGAATCGACTGTAAGTCGTCATCACGTTATCACGGATAACAACAACCATTCTCTCTTCCCAATGTCACTAAATTTACCTGTATAATGATGCACATGCCTTTATATGCATAAGTGCTTTAGAAAAAAATAGTTTTCTTTAAGAAAACGCTGAATACTTCTAGATTATTTCATAAATCACTTCAATATCGAGAAACTTTATTTCCCAAAAAAAAAAAAACCTAATCCTTGCAAAAGCGAGTACAAGAAAACGCTGGCCTCAAACTGCTGCCACCAACTATCCGGGCCCACCTGCCAGCTCGGACCCACCGGTTCGGTCCGGTGACCGTAGCAATTCCACCCGCCGCGCGGCCGCAGCCACGAACCCAGCCGCAGACAAGTCGATTCCACCTCACGCCACGAGGAGGAGGAAGACGAGGCCGAGGAGTCGCCGCCGCCCCCGCCCGCTCCCGCTCCCGCTCCACTGGTCGGTGCGGTGCCGGCAAGCCGCCGCATCGTGCTGACGCACTGACGCCGCCCATGGAAGGCGCCTCCGTGCTGACGCCGCCGGCGGGCGCTGGGGCGGCGGCGGCGGGGACCGACGCGTCGCCCTTCGCCTACCTTGCCTTGCTCGGCAACTGCCCGCTCGTCGCCGCCGTCCTCGCCGGCGCCATCGCGCAGCTCATCAAGGTGTTCACCACATGGTACGTTGCGTTACGCCGCGGCCGCCGGCTCTAGCTCTGGATCCGGGCTCTCCCGTGACGGGATCTGTGGTTTCTGTGGGTGGCGTTAGGTACAAGGAGAACCGGTGGGACGCGAAGCAGCTGGTGGGGTCTGGGGGGATGCCGTCGTCGCACTCCGCCACCGTCGTCGCGCTCGCCGTCGCCGTCGGCCTCCAGGAGGGGTTCGGCAGCTCCCTCTTCGCCACCGCCGCCATCTTCGCGTCCGTGGTTAGTTCACTCCACCCCCCAAATGTTCAATCTTTCGATAATGGAGTGTGGATCTGGTCATCACTAAGTTTGGAATTTCACGGATCGATCGGTCAGTAAAACTATGTTCTTTGTGAGCATCTTAGACTCAGAATTGAGGTTTCAATATTGAATCTTGAGCCTTGTTCCGGTTTTTGAGACGAGTACAGTACATTTGTGAATAAATTGCAAGACCATATCAATGCCTAGCTGATTTTTCTCTCTCAATCATGGCAGCAAGATTGTTTTTTTTCTTCATTGCATTATGGAAGAGAGGATGCGTCCTCAGATTAATTAATTGACGAGGCCCTCTCTGCGTAGTTATTTAAAAACTAGTGAATAGAGGACAACAGCATGTTAGCACGATGATTGTTCTACATATATAGGCACTACAAAATACAAATCAGTCGTGGAGATGGGTGGCATCACAATAATACAAACAGCTGTCAGGTATCCTCTTCCATAAAGATTATATGTGTCCTGTGATTTAACACTCACCAACCTGTGGCTGCACATGGCAGTGTATAGCGTCCTCTAATATTAACTGATTGTGGGGGTGATTGTTTGGCTTTTTATGAACAAGCCAAATGACATATTTGCAAACAAAAAATAATTTATGAATAAAACTTTTATATACGTATTTTTAGCAATCTAAAAGCCAAGGCTGGAAAATAAACTTCGGTGAAAAAAGCCCAAGTCAACTGCAAATTTAAGGTTGAAAATTCAAATTTTGGCTTATAAGCAAAATCAGAAGCAAAAAGATAGGGGTGGCTGTGATACTTATGGATTTTGGTAGTCATTATTGTTCTTTTCACTAGGCAAAAGTTAACCTTTTGATAATTGGCTGCAGGTCATGTATGATGCTTTTGGTGTTAGGCTGCATGCAGGGAAGCAAGCAGAGGTATGGCCTGAATCTTTCAAGTTTCTATTACCACTTAACTAAAAACAAAAATGTACTACCAGTTAATTTACAGAGGAAGCGTTAACTGCCAAGTGATTCAGGAGAGTGAAAGAGGGGGTGGGGGTGATGTTTTAATTTGAAATATGCACATGCTTTATATGTGTGATAATCTGGTTTAATATCTATCATTTGTTGAAAGCATGTGTTGATTTCTCTGTTTTTTTTTTTTTTTGGTGGTGATTCCATAAAATTAAAGAAATTATGGACATAACAAACAGATTGTATGGAACTTAAACTGCAGCCCAGTTCTAACTACTCTATGATGTTAGGTTTTGAATCAAATTGTGTATGAACTTCCATCAGAGCATCCGCTTGCCGAAACAAGACCACTGCGTGAACTTCTTGGGCACACACCCGCTCAGGTTTGATATATATTTCTCTGATCTCAAGTGTATATACATGTTAGCAATTTGCCATCCACATGCCACCAGTACATAAGCATCTAAGATGTTCTGATTTTTAGCACATATGTGAGACACACTATTGATTTCATGTTACCTTCTCTCAGGTTTTTGCTGGTGGTGTGCTTGGGTTTGCAGTTGCCACATTTACAGGCATGATAGCTGGGCTTGGTAACAGTGGTTCATTCCCCTGACTGCCGGACTGACAATATGTGTAGCTTCACGCCAATTGTGTTGAAGTGTTAGAATCCAAATTGGGTATGCGTTTTCGGGTTGTGTATAGGAGTATGTAAAATTTATTTTTCTGTGGCATTCTAAGTCAACCTCATTTGAAAGAAAACTCATACAATTCTTTTGTAGCTAATTGAGAAATAATCAACTTAGTATTTGTATTTGCAATTGCTTCTTGAGGTGAAATGTGATGGTGATCGAGCATTACCAGGTGATCTTCGGTCACTGGACAATACTGTGAGGTGTCAGACATTGTACACCACTATTCTGCTAAGTGAATTTCCGTATTTCAACTGACAATAGTGAGAACCAACTGAATCGTTATTCAGCTATTACCTCCATATCACATTATCGTTTCTCTTTTTTCATGATAAAAAACCTAAAATCTACTTCAAGATTAATATAGAAAATTTAAATTTTAGCTTATAAACATAAGTAGTTTATAAGTAGAAGAAAAAGATAGAGCCACAAAATATTATGATCCTTTTTATATTTATATGAATATTAATCAATCTAAATATATATATACAACATATATATATATACAACATATCGTTGATTAATAGATAAATACCAACCATCAAATAGAGAGAGAATATAAAGTTATCAGATAACATCAAATTATTGTACTTTAAGATAATATTACGTGTATGAAAAGAATGTTTGACACATGGCAATCACATATGCAGCTCAATCTAAATCATATGTATCTATGATGGGCGCAAAACACAACGCAAGCATAGCGCGGAAGCCTGAAAATACTCACCAAATTTTAACAAGGATCAGACACCCCCCGCCCCTTCAATTTTTTTAAAAAGGAAAATGTCGAAATCTGATATAATCTCATAGTACATTACATTTATGTTAAAATATGCACACTGATGATTTTCTTTTTTCAATCAGCTATCATTTTACGCCTAGCGAGGAGGTTCAGAACTGTGCGAATACAAGCGCATACTACATTGTATCTTTTAAAAAAAAGCCGGTCCAAAGTTATACTTCAAAATTTGTGAGCTCTTGACTTTTCTCGGGTAACTACCCACAATTGTGCCGCTCACCGAAACGAAGCTCATCCTAACATCTCAAGGCTAAACCAGGCAGTAATTCCCTGTCGTCTGTTTACCGGTAGTATGAGGCGGTGATGTACAGCAGAACAGAGGTAGCTGCTGTAACAATCAACTCCTGGGAAAAAAAAAACACCAGGCAATTAGTTTACCTTTCTTGATACTAGTAGGTGTGATGGTTCTAACCGTAGTTGATAGATCTACAAAACTTTGCATGGATAATAGAAGAAAACGCAGAATTAATTCTACCTGATAGTAATAAACAATACGTGGAGTGTACTGCCATGCAAACTCAATCACGTTAACAGCTGCTGTATAACCCTGGAAAGATTCATACAAGACAACCAAACCAAAATGTAACTGAGAAATATTACGACGGGTATATAACATTACAGCAGAAGTTCAAGAAAAATGCAGCGTTGCTTACCAATGATGCAGCAAATACACATCCAAATATCAAACCCAAAGCACGGACTACTCGTTTTGCCATTCGTATTCCACGTCCTTCAACCTCACCATACTCCTGCAGAAAGCACCAGAATGCGATCATATGATGATTGCCTAATTATTTCAAATAACAGTTATAGGATGATTAAAGATAAAATAATTTCTTGATGGTATTCATCAAAAAAAGAACCACCATTTGAAAAGTTACAAAAGCTTTCAGGGAACAAAATTCTACATATCTGCTTTTGGTTTATAAATGATAAACCAATTACCTTGTTAGTTTACAACAGAATTAGGTATCAGAAGGCGACAAAATCAAATAAGTTCATTAAAAATGCATTAATTCTATTCAACAAAAACTGATAATTATGGAAGCTAGCAAACAACAGCGCTGCACTAGCATATAGTAAAATGTGCAAATTACAATATCAAGAAAAGGTAAATGGAGGTGAAATAAACTCACATTATATATTGGTGTTATTGGTGGTTCAGTAGCCCTTAACTTTTGAAGTATTCTGTAGAAGAAAGCAAAACATAAGAACTGCAAGGGCTTCCAGTCCGCATTGGCCATTATACCTATCCAAACAACCTGCAGTACGGTACAAATAAAAATCTTTTGCAAGAAAAATAGAAAATTCATGCTGTTTAGATAGAAATATCCTCAAAGCATTATTGTCTAGACTCTAGAACAAAACATATGAATGTTACTCACATTGTCTAAATAGTGCCATTCTAGCTTTAGGTGCATTATAAGTGGGAATGATATGTTTGCTCTTATTAATTGACCTCAGAAACATATGAAGGTTTTTAAAGAAAAGTAACCTGGCCACTTGGTTATAGATAATCCCATAACTCTTATATACCTTTGAGCTAGTAATAAGAGTATTCAGGCAGAAATACTACGTACATAAAACAATACAAGTATATGAACAAAAACTAGTTTAGGCTAAAGCAGCATCTATTTTGGACTAGAGGCACAACAATAGAACAATAGTATTACATGCATTCAAAACTAACATATTACAAAAAAACCTAAATGCACATACGCATGCTCGGAACTTATAGGTAAACCCCATAGTGCACTATATTTAAAAAGAAGTAGGCTTTGTTATAGCAATTATGATATGTAGCTCTTGCAGATACATCAAAGTCAAGTGACACAAAAGTGCATAAAAGAATAAAAAAGTCAGATTTATATCACTTATAGCTAGGAATGTGCTAAACGGACAAGTGACACAAAAGTGCATAAAAGAATAAAGAACTGCATACAATTGCTGCTGATATCCCTAAGTTGATGCGCATGTCCTTCACTGTTGATTTGGATGGTCTGCAAGAACATATCGATCACTAGTTATTAGATTGACATGTGTTTAGCTTTAGTAAGCATTCTATGAGCATATTCTTCTCAACAATTTCACTGCCCATGTAGAACTAGAACATTCGAAATCTCATTGCTCATGTAGACATGTACTATGCTGTTCTATAAGATGGAAAGCGAAACAAAACACAGAAAGAGGAAAGCAAAAC
This sequence comes from Oryza brachyantha, assembly GCF_000231095.2. NCBI lineage: Eukaryota > Viridiplantae > Streptophyta > Magnoliopsida > Poales > Poaceae > Oryza > Oryza brachyantha. Next base: position 1,157,658 of record NC_023170.2, read on the forward strand.
TGAATAGATCAAAGCTTGTAGGATATGTGCCTGCATTTCAGCTTTACCCACTTCACCATGCTTTTACAAGAGAAACAGGACAATTCAAATTTCTTATAGATGTCTACAAAATCTATATGCTCGTATTTATGTGAAAAACATAAGTTTGTTATTTTCCATAACATGCATCATATTAATCAAGCACACCCAAAAGAGATTATCAATGGACTAAAGAAATATAGTATTGTTATAGTAAATTTGTGTGAAACGATACCTAGGTCCCCAAGGAACTATTGGCTGATCATCAGCATACTTGATATCCTTTGACACCTGATGGTGGGAATGAAAATCAGGGCACTATGAATAAAATCAGAGCAAGCAGAGAATATAGGTTGTATTTGCAGGTAATGATGTACAAGACTTTGAGCTACTTGTTTATCAAAAGAAACAAAAGATGCTTGTGGACAAACAAACTATACTAGGTGACTGGATATAATAACAGCTATTACCTTATTTGATCCTCTATCCATTTTAAGCTTTTCTTATATATTTTCATAAACACTATACTAAGTGGTCCCCTGATTTTCATAAACACTACTTGTGCATGATGATGGCATTAATACCCATGTGTTCAGTTAGCTGCTTCCGCCATATGTGTTATAATTCTGTGATAATAAGAACTAGTTTATCAAACACTAACAAGACCTATTCTGCAGATAGGGTATATAAGCATATAGAGAAAGCACCCTAAAATCTTTTACTTTCTGGGTACCTCTGCATCAACAGAACCTTACCTGAACAGAACCGTATGTTACCCCTTTCTTCCTGTATTGCAGTTGCTGCATCATCACAGTGTCGTATGCCTTCTCCAACTGAAGCCGCAACAAGTATATTCATCAATGACAAGCACCAAAATAAAATTAAGTAACATTTTAATCCCAAACACACAATATCTGCACATTACAGAACCTTAGCCAAGTAGTACTCATCGCCAGTCTCCTCCGCTTCCTTGTGCTTCCTCTTGTAGGCCAGCTTCAGGTGGTCGAAGCTATCAAGCGGAGTAATACCCAAAATCTAACACCCAACAGCACTGTAATCAAAACACAATTCCAGCGAGCGAGTAAAAAAAATTTTTATGACAAATCGCGCATTTCATCTTCCACCTCGTAGGGGTTCTCCTCGTCGCTGAACTCCGCGCCCCCTGCCGCCGCAGCCGCCGCATCAGCCGCCACAACAACCAAGCCACGGTGCCTCGCCGCCGACGCGAAGAACCTTCATCCCACGCCCAAAAAAAAATTCAAAAAAAAAAAAACAAATCCACCCCACCTCCAAAATATCGGCGAAGTGAATTTACCGAAGGGGCCCGGGGCCGGCGCGTCGAGGAAGCGGGAAGAGGGCGCGGCGGGACAAGGGGGACACGAGCGCGGGCACCGCCGCCGGAGCGGCCGCCGCCGTCGCCGTCGCCGTCGCCATTGGGGGTTCCGGTGGCCCTAGGGTTCTATCTAGGCGAGGAGGAAGGCAGCCATGGGAGCAGAGCGCGAGGTCTATCGCGGGCGGAAGGTGGTGGGGTTGGCCCACGCGACTCCTCATGGGCTCAAATGAATTAGGCCCAGCCACAAAATAGTGACCCCTTGGGCCTAATTTACGGCCCAGTTGCCTTTCGGCCCACGTGACTCCTCATGGGCTTAGATGAATTAGGCCCAACTACAAAATAGTGACCGTATGGGCCTAATTCACGGCCCAGTTGTCTTTCGGCCCACGTAGATGGTGGTATCCGATTCGGCCCATGCCGCGTGGAGAGAAAAAGGTTTCCCGATTCGTCTCGTCGTCATCCTCTCGCGTTCCCCTTCTCCTCGTCGTCGTCGTCGTCGTCGAGTCATCTCGCCGCCGTTCGCCGCCGCGTCGCGCAGCCCGAGCCGAGATCCCTCCTCCCCCCCGGGCCGGAGAAGCGGAGATAAGGCGAAGGGGACCGCCATGGCGACCGCGTCAGGTGAGTTTGGCCAGCATCCTGTTGCCGGTTGCCCTAACCCTAGCTCGATCGATCCTGCTCCGTTTGCGAAACCCGCGTGGATTCTGGTTGATCTACGCGGAAAATTTTCCGTGGGCGGTTCTCTTACCGCGGTGAATTCGCGTTTGCTGCAGTGTCGTTCAAGTCTAGAGAGGACCATCGGAAGCAGCTCGAGCTCGAGGAGGCGAGGAAGGCTGGGCTTGCGCCCGCCGAGGTCGACGAGGATGGGAAAGAGATCAATCCCCATATCCCCCAGTACATGTCCTCGGCCCCATGGTATCTTAACGCCGATAAGCCGGTAAGTTGAAGGCTGCTCTACCCCCAAAAGAAAAAAGAACAAATACTTTGCATGATTCAAGAATTTTTTTGGTTGGTAGAAATCCTGACGCCTTTTCGATTTGATGGGTTTCAGAGTTTGAAGCATCAACGGAATTGGAAATCAGACCCAAATTACACCAAGTCATGGTATGATAGGGGTGCTAAACTTTTCCAGGCTAACAAGTACAGGAAAGGAGCTTGTGAGAAGTAAGTGGTGTGTTCATTACTCGTTTCATTGTACCGTTTCTTCTAATCTGAACTTAGTCATAAAGTTTTAAACATCCATTTATCAAGTCAGGATGGTACTATATATGCTGAATCTGTGCTGTCTAATTGTTCAAAATGCCGTAAATGTTGTTTTGATTCCACATAGTATTTCATAGTAGGGGATTAATTCATAGTAAGGATAACATTATGCTCTTTTACCATTTTAAGTTCTTTTTACCACCTTTTTTTCCCTTTGGACTGCTGGTCCAGCTTGTCTAATGGGGAATTCTCTTTATGTTCCAGCTGTGGAGCCATGACTCATGACAAGAAGTCATGCATGGAGCGGCCTCGAAGTGTGGGAGCTAAATGGACCAATATCAACATAGCACCAGATGAGAAAGTGGAGTCATTTGAGCTAGATTATGATGGGAAGCGTGATCGCTGGAATGGTTACGACCCATCAACCTACACTCGTGTTATTGCGGATTATGAAGCTAGAGAAGAGGCTAGGAAAAAGTATCTGAAGGAGCAACAGCTCAAAAAACTTGAGGAGAAGGATGGTGAGGATGGTGTTGAGAATGCGGCTAGTGAGGAGGATGAAGAAGATGGTCTGAAGATAGATGAGGCTAAAGTTGATGAGAGTGCTCAAATGGATTTTGCTAAGGTAGAGAAGCGTGTGCGTACAACAGGTGGTGGAAGCACAGGAACTGTGAGGAATTTGCGTATTAGAGAAGACACTGCAAAGTATCTTCTGAACCTTGACGTGAACTCTGCATACTATGATCCCAAAACCCGCTCTATGCGTGAAGATCCTTTGCCAGATGCAGACCCCAATGATAAATTCTATGTGGTAAGTGGGAGATGGCACAAGTTAAAAGCTTTACACTGTCTTGAATGGCTCATACTGAATTCTTATCTTCTAAAGGCTATTAGAATCAGTATTCTGATGTGTTACTACTATGTTACAGGGTGATAACCAAAATCGTCTTAGTGGACAAGCTCTGGAGTTCAAGCAACTCAACATCCATGCATGGGAAGCTTTTGAGAAGGGGCAGGATATCCATATGCAAGCTGCCCCATCTCAAGCTGAACTACTATTCAAGAGTTTTCAAATCAAAAAGGAGAAACTGAAATCTGAAAACAAGGACAAAATTATGGAGAAATATGGGAATGCTGCATCGGAAGAACCAATTCCACGGGAACTTCTTCTTGGACAAAGTGAGAGAGAGATTGAATATGACCGAACTGGTCGAATAATCAAAGGACAGGTTGGTATACAAATATTAATTGCCATCAGTTAAGCGGTCCTATTTTTTGCTCACAGACTACTTTTTCGTAGGTGCAAGTTTGTCGTGATTTCAACCTAATATGCTATTATTCTTGAAATTTCAAGTTTTTATTTATTCTTTGTGAGTGTAACTCTGTTCTAGTTCAGCTTTATTTCCATAACCTGTCACTCTAGTACTTGAACCTCGAGGTTAGGGTTTCACCATATAAGATGCGCTGTTTTATACTTTTATGTACAATCTATCTTATAGAATACTAGTTAACTTAACTGTGTTCACATGTTGCATCAGACTGTGAGAGGTTTAAGCTTTCTTGTAAGTACTTATGTGGTTAGTAAGTCATAAAGGCTAATACAACTGCAAGAAAACAACCATGTGTACCTATTAATTTAAACAAGCTTAAAAAATTTGGAGATATGGATGAATGCAAAAAGAAACAAATGTAGGATTTTGGGAAAATTTAACTTTTTGCCACTCTTACGAGTAGTCAAAACAGATTTGCCACTCGTTGTCTATGACATATAGGCCCTCATGAGTCTATAACATGTGGGTCCAGTGACAAATTTGTTATGAACATTTGTAAGAGTGACAAAAAGTTAAATGCCCCTGGATTTTGTGGACCTCTTATGCCAGTTTTCCCTATATCTTCAGTCCATCCTGGGGTGATTATTTTCCAGTAGGTCTTTTATGCCAGTATTTTGTTTCCGTGCATTGTGTTGTCTGACCACCATTCCAGCTCAATTGTGAGTTTGTGACATTATGTGGTTCTTTGCATGCATTAATGCTAACAGATACTGAAATTTATTACCTATAGGATGTAGCTCTTCCCAAGAGCAAATATGAAGAGGATGTCTTCATTAATAACCATACAACTGTGTGGGGTTCATGGTGGAAAGATCATCAATGGGGCTACAAGTGTTGCAAGCAGACTATCAAGAACAGCTATTGCACAGGCTTGGCTGGAATTGAGGCTGCTGAAGCATCTGCAGATTTGATGAAGACAAATATGGCCCGCAAGGAGGCTGCAGAAGGTATGCTGTTGAGAAATAGTTCTGCTTTCTGTGTATTTCTGAACCTACAATGTGTGTAGGATTTATAATTGCTTATTGCCAGCTTAGTAGTATATATGGGATAAAAACACAACTTGTTGAAAGGAAAAGAAAAGTCATTATATTGTCTGAATCATCAGATCATTCATGTTTCATTTTCTCGCATTTTGTGATCAACCTGGATGGCATAACTTGTTAGCTCACACATAAGTGTGTTGGCTATTAATGTGTTACCAAGAAAAGTATTCCTGTTATCTGAACTTATCTAGTTTATGATAGCATAAAGCCTGATGTGTCATTTCAGCTGCATGCTTACCGTTATGTTTTGTGGATAACTTGAAACATGAATGCAACATACTCCCTTTCCAAGCAAACTAGCTTAAGTGAGATCCATATCTGAGTACTGTTATCATGAACTTCAGTTAACCTGAAATTGCTGATGCAGATGAGCCTGTACGACATGAAGAAAAGCGACTGGCCACTTGGGGAACTGATGTTCCTAACGATCTTGTTCTGGACAAGAAGCTGCTTGATGAAGCCCTAAAGAAGGTTAGCATTGTTCATCTGGTTCTGTCAATTTTGTTCATTGTCTGTATGTTTATTGCTGTAGATGCTGACAGTGAGTTCCGTTCTTATGTAGGAGGGTGCGAGGAGGAAGGAGGAGATGGATGAAAGGAAGAGGAAGTACAATGTGAAATGGAATGACGAGGTTACTGCAGAAGACATGGAGGCATACCGCATGAAGAGAATTCACCACGATGATCCTATGAAGGATTTTCTCCGTTAGGCCTCGTATGCTCCACACTTGCTCGTATATGAGCACCGCACACTTGCCTTTCAGGGTTACTTGTGTAATTTTATTAGCTGTGGCTATTTCTTTCTCTAAAACAACTGGAGTGATAATCTAGAGCTAAGAGCTCTCTACCTCTCTTCCAGGTGTTACCATCTCTTGTCGAGATGCTTGTGTTTGTATTGATGGTCACACTTTAAAAATTAAATGATGATATGGAAAAATGAGTTGGATACTTGCATTCTTATTTGAGCTGCCAAAGTTATGAACTTGTACTTGATGCACAAAGCAGAATCGAGTGTTTATTTGTATCATGGCCTTTACCATGATTCAGACATTTTCAGGATACATGATTCAGCCACTTTCTCACAGATGGATGCCCATCGATTCATCGTATTTGGTCGTCGAAACTTGTCAAGGGAAATGCCAATCAGACATGCCACTGGATGATTAGAACTTTCAGAACAATACAAGCTGGTGATTATCTGATGAAGTCAGAAAACACTATAAACATTTTCTTCTCTGTTTTTCTTCTTTTAAATTGTGATGAACACCCAACCATATACATCCATGCAACCAATAAATGCAACAACCCTACATAAAACTACTACTGTAGTATTTACAACACGAAAAGAAACCAAACCCAAACTTAGCCATCATAAACCATGAACTCCTCCTAACCTAAGCTCCTAAACTTAACCTTCCAAACCCCAAACCAAACTACCTAATTCACTGTAATTAATCATGCTTAGATTATGATTAATAAGAGGTGAGATGAGATGATCGTTGTGTGTGTGTCATAGGCCTCTTGCGAGCATGGCGTGGAATTCCTCCGCCGATTTCTGGCTCTGCAGCCTCATCTCCTCCCTGAACTTGCGTATGAACAGCTCCGCCCTCACGTCCACCTCCCCCATCCCGCCGCCGGCGACTCCTCCTCTGAGCGGGCTCATCAGCAAGCTCCTCACGCCGCCCCGCGCCTTGCCGCCGCCGCCGTTGCTGCTCGCCGCACCGGCAGCGTTCTTGCCGCCGGCCGCACGCGCCCCGGCAACGTTGTTGGTCGCGGCAGCAGTGGCGCCGTTGTTGGCGGCGAGGGCCCTCGGCGCCTTGCCGTTGGCGGCAGCGATGGTCGTCGTAGCAGCAGCGTCATCGTTCTTGCCGCCGGCCGCGCGCGCCGTCCCGGCAACGTTGTAGGCGCCGGCGTTGTTGGTCGCGGCAGCAGTGGCGCCGTTGTTTGCGGCGAGGGGCCTCGGCGCCTTGCCGTTGGCGCCGGCGATGGTGGTCGTGGCAGCAGTGGCGCTAGCGTTCTTGCCGGCGCTGGTGCTCTGCTGCTGGAGCTGGACCTCGTGCACGGCGACGTGGTGGGTCGTGGGATGGCTGTAAAGCTCGTCGATGTAGACCGGCGCGAAGCTCCGGTGATGGCACCACCCATCCCGCAACGACGACGACACCGACGGGCGCCGCCGCCGTCGCACACCCTGGTCAGGCCACCGGACGACACGGCGACGGATCTTGGAGTGGATCGCCGCCGCGAGGCCAGCGCACCTCCGCCACCACCTCCACGGCTTCACCCCTCTCCTCCTCCCACTCCTCGCCGGCGACGGCGACGACAGCGGCCACCCCGTGTTGCTACTACCGCTCCCCATGCCAAAGCAAGACATGCCAAGCACGTAATTAATCCTCTCAGTCTCACGCACACAGAGAAGCCGATCGAGTTGAGAGAGCAGCAGTGCGTGGGTAGGCGACGCCATGGCAGGCGGGGAGGTGAGCTTTATACCGGCGTGGCGTGAGGCGAGGAGGAGCGCGACGGCGATGGCTTTCGGCGTTTTGGCGGGTAAGACTCACGCTATGTGGTTGACTGCCTATGGTTGGTGTGGGAATGGCAGTTGGCTCCCGCCATCCAACTGCTTCGCTTAGCTTAGATTGCCTCTGCCTTTACTGCTACTGCCTTTTCCTGTTTCTCACCAGCTACTCAGCTAGCTTTGGGGTTGTGAGATCTGGATTAGTGTCAACTGTCAGTGGTCATATGATCTTTTCACCCATGCTTATAAGTCAAAGATTAAATTTTAAAAATTAAATTCGGATTTAGTTTTAGGGGTTTTATCCTACTTTATTTTTTTAGCATTTGTTTTTTGATGGGTAAAACACGTACATACAAGTTTTGTCCATAAAATATTTTTTTTATCGCTAATAAGCTGCTTCACTGATGGACTTTTGGTTTCTTACCAGGGTTCTGTTAGTTACTCCATTTATCTTGAAATATAACTATTTCTAGGACTGTGGTGAGCTAAATATTTTAAATGTTGACTATTAATTAAAAAATAAAAAAGACAAATCATTTAAGAATAATGTAATTATATTTATCACTAAATAAACTAGTAGTCAATTCTTGTTATTTACATTATCTTATTTTATAAATATTGTTGGTTAAAATAGTATCTAGAGGATCACATGAAGATCCAAAAGTGTTTATATTTTAGGATGAAGCGATTAAGGTTTATGTTTGTTGTTTTTACATGAGACTCAGATGAATGCAGATGGATAATTGATTTGTTTATAGGATGAATTAACTGTAGTACGTAGTATATTATATAAACCTAACATGCAGTTTAGGATAATTGTATAATTCATACTGTGTTACTGATGCACAATTTTGGTTTTTTAAATGGCAGTTTCGGAAGTATTGAAAGATAATTCGTGCCCAACAGGCCTGACAACACAATCGTAATGCACATGTTTGATCATTTTCTAGTGACATTCAGAAGAGTTAAAGTATAACTGCATAAAGTATTTTTCATTACAAATCTTCATTTTCACTCGGTGATTTCCATTGATTTTCAAATTCGGGTTGATCAGATGTTCTTAATTAGTATTTCGTTGAGAATCAACATGGCTGAACTTTGGTATATGATTCTTTTTGGTGGGGGTGGAAGTACACCAATTAAGCACCGAAAACTATCTGAAACCAAAATGAACACATTCCCTTGACTTGACTGATATTGCTCCAGAATTTTTTTATTAAATAAACTTTTTTAGCAACTAATTTTATTACTAAACCACTAGGCAATTTTTTTTCCAAAACTAAATCTTTTAGCCACACCAGTGTTGGTGGCGTGGCAAGACGACATTGCCACACAGCCTGGTCGGCGTGGCAAGCCGTTTCGCCACGCCAATGTTGGTGACGTGGCTAAAAGGTTCGTACGGTGGAAATATTTTTCCCGGAGGTTTAGTAATAAAATTATTTATTAAAAAAATTTAAAAAATAAAAAAATTCATTGCTGCAAGCAAGACTAGACCAACATCTGGGATGTTTTGTTTAATTAATTAGAATAGTAACCTTGCTAAGTGCATGCTTAATATTTTTTTTCCTTTCCCTTTGGATCCCTTGAAAGAGTGGGTACATATTAAGCCTCATATGCTGGGTAGCTGTCTCAAGTCACAGGGTACAAGTACCAAAGGCCAAAAGCAAATGAGTAGAGCACACATCAAGGAAAAAAGAGATATATTACACATCTTTACAAGCTACAACAACTAAGCTAATTACATGTTGCTTTGAGCAAGCACCGACCTCTTGTCTGCCTAAGAAAAGAATCCTTAAACTCCTCCCAAACTAAGTTTCTCTAATTACAGTTGATGTCTAGGCTACTAATTGGCTACAGAATCTAGTGTGATCGAGAGGAAACTTCCCCTGAGATGCATACTTCTTATTCATCGGCGAAGGTCGGCAGCGGTAGCGCAGATTCTATCCTTTGAACCAAGAATTTTTTTGAGCTCCATCTTTTCTCTTAATTTAAATTTTCAATCTTAAATTTAAATAGACTTTAGGGTTTTATGATGGTTTATTTTTCAGTCTTAACTTTTACATCGTCGTATTAAAGTTATATTCATAAACTTATTTTTCATTTACAAATATGTCGTTTGTTTTTTTCTAAAAAAGACAAATAATCACCCCCTTCTTCTCGTGGTGTAGATCTCGTGATGAATTCGTGATCGATCGAGATAGCTGATCCCAACTTGCAGCAAAAAGGCAAAGAAAAAAAAAAGCAGATGCTATCCACGTCTTGTGCAACTGCGTGTTGCTTAAAAGCTACGAGAATGAGGTGAGGAATATGCATCTCTTCACAAGAAAATTAATTAGTGCTACTAGTATAATATAAACAGTTAATCAGACCATTTAAGTAAATGATAATTAATTTAATCCTACCCGGCACACGAGAGTCAAATTTTAATGTAAGATTGTGATCGATTTAGCGCTTTTTTCTTGATGGAACAGCTAGATTGAGGTACTCTGCATTTCACTCTTTTGCATAAGGACGACTTTGCTGGCAGCCTGTCGAGGGTGATTATTTAGAAAAAGCAAACAATATATTTATAAATAAAAAATAATTTATGAATAAAACTTTTATATACATATTTTTAGCAATCTAAAAATCAAGACTGGAAAATAAACTTCAGTGAAAAAAAATCCCAAAATCAACCCCAAATTAAAGACTAAAAATTTAAATTTTAACTTATAAGTATAAACAGAAGCGAAAAGATGAGATACAATGTTCTACTGCACTTGAGGAGGGATATTCCACTTCACTTGTGTACATACGTATGGGAATATGCAGCTGGATTTATTTGACTGGTTGTGATCAACATAACATTTTATTCTGAGATTTTTCTTTTAGACAATGAATAGAAATTTGATCTCTATATATCCACTAATCCACAAGTAAATATACACGGCCGATGTTCTAAAGTTTTCTCTAGTACTGTTCTAAATCTGATGAAGGTATTCAGTTCACTCGTTTTCTGTAACTGCACAAGGCCCAGTTACATGGCCCGTAGGTGGGCTGCTCGGCCCGTTCTCTGTTCGACGGCGAAAAACAAGGCCAGCCCATGCACGTGTCATGAGTTCTGGCGATTTGGGCTTCTTCCATTTACATCATTAAATATCTATCACAAAAATCAAATAATATTTTGTCCTCGGCTGAAAATGAATCCATCCAACCTCGTTCATCCACAGCTGAAAAAAGATGCTAGTTCTTGTTGTTAGTAACGGTTACCTCAATTGGCTATTGAAAAATATATTCTTACATGAAGACGAAAATATATTAAAAAACTGGTTTTACAAAAACAAATATGCAAAAAACGTCCCGGCTAAGTCAAATCGAAGTCAAAGACTAGTTTCATGATTACAATGGGTCCGTCAGAAACACGTCCACACAATAGAGGTCATTCAAATGCAAGTTACTCTTTTCGTTTTGTAATGTAAGATTTTCTAGCATTATCTAGATTCATATAGATGTTAATGAATCTATCTATATATATATATATATATATATATATATATATATAAATTATATACATTCATCAATAAATGAATTTAGACAGTGCTAGAAAATCTTATAATATGAAACGTAATACATATAGCAAACGCAAAATACCACTTAAACAAGCTAGATTCCCAGACTTCCAATAACATAGCACTACGCAAGTATATTATTAACATTAACATCAACCACGATCTTACAAAAGCCTGCATCAACCATAATATCATAAATAGGTACTTTTGTCTTTCCTAAATAGGTGCCAGAACATCTTTGATCTTTCACAACATTGTTATCACCGTCCAATGGTTTTCACACCGTTGAAAGCTGGTTTGAGCAATGGTATGGTTGACATTGGCTTCTATAAGCTGGAAGTCAAGGTCGCCTGGTCGCTAATTTCACCATACCCTGTTTTCGCTGGCTACGCACTGAAGCTGCTGGTACTGAAAAGGTAGATTGTAACCTTGGGGAGGCTGAAAGTTTGTTAAGGTGAAACACCTTCTTGATTTTTTAAAGAAATTTTTTCTACTCATAAACTTTATACATAAATAAAATATTTATATGTAGAAATATCTTCGGTTATTAACTTTTTATAGCGATAAAAATAATCAACCCTAAAATCATAATAAAATGATTTATTTTTGAGAATTTATTTTACTATCCTATTAAGGTGAAACACCTTCTTGGTTTTTTAAGAAATCATTTCTATTCATAAACTTTATAATAAATAAAATATTTATATGTACAAATATATTCGCTCGTTAGCTTTGTGCAACAATCATAATAATCAGCCCTAAAATCGAGAATTTAGAGAAATTAGCATTAAATTCGTGTGCCTCGAGCACATGTTCTCTATAACATATCATTAGAATTACTAATTAGTTTATTTGGTACTACTTTTTCAGTTTTCCTGTATTTCTTATTTTCGTTTATACTTTTTTCTAGACATGTGGATAATTTTGCCCTTTGGACCCACGACCAAACAAATATTGATAGGAACGTATCTCGTATTCGCGTACGCGGCCGCCGCCGAGAGAAAAGCTCGTCCCGCAGCCGCCGATCATCGTCCCGCCACCAAGTGCCGTGCCGCTGCCGAGCGCCGCAAGGACCCCGTCGGACCGAGCGTCGTCCCGCCACCCGAGGCCCGTCCCAGCGGACATATGGAGTTGGTACTTGGTAGGAGACCGGCAGAACGAGATGGATGGACCTATGGATCTCCCCTACTAGCTCCCGTCAATGGCTGAGGTGATGTTATTTACATTAGCCCTCTTTTTAAGCAATCTGAACTGCTCCACTAATCAGATCTGAATCCCGGTCTTTTGGCTAATACTTCTGACAACATATCACTCTGAAAATAATCATGTTTAGCTAGGTCCAACACTTAATTGCAAGTTTAGCTATATCTAATTGTTGGAAATAAAATGTTGCATCAGCAGTGACACTGTCATCATGCTAATGATATTGTAAGGCACCGACGACGCTCCCGTCGACTGCTGCAGCACGACGCTCGGCGGCAGCACGGCGGACGACAGAGGGACGACGGCAGGGTACGCGACTACGAGAATACGAGATGCATCCGTATCTATGTTTGTTTGGTTCTGGCAAGGTGGGCCCAAGAACAAAATTGTCCACATGTATGGAGGAAACATATAAACGAAAATAAGAAATACGATATACATGAAAAACTGAAAAGGTGGTACCAAATAAACTAATTAGTAATCACAATGATATACTATAGAAGACATGCGAATTAGGTGGTAAAAAAGTTTAGGCACACGAATTTGATGGTAATTTCTCTAAATTCTCTCTAAAATCACAATAAAATAATTTATTTTAAGAATTTATATTTATTTAGGTGACAAACAGAAATATAAATTTGGAAGTAAATGTCAACAATTAGACACATGCGCTGTTCTTTCGCTGGACAAAAGATAGGAAAAACTTCGATTGAAAACGACTCGCTGAGGATCGAACCCAAAACCTCACGGTTAAAAACCAACCACCCTATCCATTGGGCCACGTACCAGTTGGGCTCAAGTAATATGTACACATATGTTCACCAGGGAAGGCAGGTATTCGCCGGGCGATAGTGGTGCCACGTGCTCAATCATTGCGATATATATATATATGCGCGCGTATGTGGTTGGCTTAGTGTGATGACAGTGGTCGGTAGTAATGGATTACTAGCAACTTTTGAAACATTTCAGTTCCATCTAGCATTTTCATCAAAAATCATATCTCTACCGATAATATTTTTTCTATATTATAAAGTCTATAGCCTCTGATATCATCAGCATAGCTAACAAGTATGCACCGATCATTTTTATTATCAAATTTTACTCTCTTCTATGTTGTCACTTGAGCATAACAAATATAACCAAATATTTTCATATGACCAATGGCGAGGTTTAGAAAGAGAATGGAGGAGGATAGAGCGTACATGGAGGAGATTGGTTCGGAGGACTGAAAAGTTCACCAATATCGTCTCCAAGCTGCGTCGCCGCCGGCTGCACGCTACCCAGCTCCCATCGCCTCTTCTCTTCTCGCGTCCTAACTCGTAATCTAGGGTTTTTTCCACGTCTCCGGTGCGGATGATTTTTTCCTAGGCTGAGAGAATGGAAAAGTGCCATATGGGCCGGGGTAGAATTTTCACTGAGCTTAACCGAACACATATTTTCTGATAGGCCGGTGTTTAATCTACGGGGTAGAAACCACGGGGATTTTGGCCCGACCCTAGCCATTTCCGGCTCAACCGAATAAGGCCTTAAGGTTATCTCTCGTTTGCTTAAAAAGTCATCTAAATAGTTATGAATTTTCTTTAAAACGTTTGTACAATAATACATATATCACTTCACAAAATCTTATTTACAAGCTCAATTCACACACTGAGTATAAAAGATAAACCTAGCTTACATAACTAGTAGTGGCACTGTTTACCCCCGAATTTATCCTTTGTTTCTTACAGTTACGGTATGTAATGGTCGAATTTAAACTTGACCTTTTAGTGAGTGATGTTTTTTTTATGTAATTGTGATAGATGTTACTCTACTTACATGGTCACTTTTATAATTAGAATTCGTTACCTTTTTGGATTGAATTTAAATGCGAAGAAAATGTACGACGGAATATGCGAATAATTCACCGATCTCGATCCCCGGCCGCTTTAGCCTTCTGGTTGCGGCCTCGTCGTCGTCTGCATGCCCCGGCGGACGGACGCGCCGCGTGCGCTGGAGCGCACCATCTGACACGGCCTCGGCACGCACACACATGCACGACGCGCGCGCGTCGTCGTGGCGCCACGGAGGAGCATGCCGTCCTCCCCATGATCCATGAAAGCACCTCACCTACCACAACCGTCCAATACATGTACTGGGTGGGACCGGGTTGTTTGTCAGCAGAGAAACCGGCCGAAAACTTTGTTTTTTCAAAAAAAAACATAAGCCAAACATTATATTTGAAGATAAAAATAATTTATAAATAAAATATTGTTAGTGGTACAAAATTTAATGCTGAAAAATAAACTTTGGTAAAAATCTTAAATCGGCTCCAAATTAAATTTAAAAATTCAAATTTTGGTTTATAAACATATGCACAAGTAAAAAGATAGGTGTTTTAGCTTGTTTTCTTTTTTTTCCCTCAAAGATCGATCGATTTTATATCAGTAGACTGAAGGTTTGCAATAATTGAAACAAATGGTGAATAGCTTCATGTCTACCAAACCGGATTCTAAATGGTGAACATGTCCACTTCTATTGCATATCTTTTAGATAAATTCTTAAAAATGGTTGTAATTTAAATATGACTTCTCAAAATTAATAAAAAAGTTAAACTCCGAGTAGTATACATATATTTACTGTCGTATTGTTATTTTTTTAATTTGTAGTAGTACTTAAAGTTTATGGAGTGATATATTTTATATTAATCTATTTTTTATTTATTTTCATATTTTAGCAACTGCTCCCTCCATTTTATAATGTAAAATGTTTTAGCTATGCTTAGATTCATCTATTAATCAACTAATGTATATTGTTTATATATATGTCTAGATTCATTGATATATATATATATATATGAATTTAGGATACGCTAGAAAATCAATGGAGGTAGTATTTAAGATACATGGTATAATAATGCGTAAAGTACCATTAATATGTTATCGTATAATAAAAATAAAAAGTATTAATTATAAAAAAATTTAAATAGGACATTGTACATCCGTTTCATAATGTAAGATTTTTTAGTGTATCCTAAATTCATATAGCTATCAATGAATTTAGACATATATATAAACAATATACATTGGTTAATAGATGAATCTAAACATAGCTAAAGCGTCTTATATTATGAAACGAAAAGAGTATCTAATAACTGAAAAATTAATTTATTTTGGGACCGAGTTCGTGTACACTTAACAAAATTAGTGCATACAAATGCTATCGATGATCATACAATGAATCTGTCACGATGGTGCGTCCAGCTACAAACCACTCGACTCGAGAGCATCCAAAAACCCACTGGCAAATCGATCGATCGAGCTGAGCTGCCATGCATGCGCTCCTTCTCCTCCGCCCTATAAATACCACCACCTCACTCGCCATGTCTCTCACCTCCACCACCACCCTAGCCACCATGAAGAACACCTCAATGGCGTCGTTGCTCGTCCCGCTCTGCCTCTGCTTCGTCCTCCTGCGCGGCGCCTCCGGCCTGGGCGGCGGCAGCTGCGACCGCATCGACCGCCGGATCCGCGCGCTCGAGCCCACGCGCCGCGTAGACTCCGAGGCCGGGCACACGGAGTTCTACGACGAACGCGACGGCCAGCTCGCCTGCGCCGGCGTCACCGCCGCGCGCATCACCATCCAGCAGAACGGCCTCCTCCTCCCCTCCTACTCCAACTCCCCGCGCCTCGCCTACGTCGTCCAGGGCAAGGGCAGCGTCGGCGTCGTCATCCCCGGCTGCCCCGAGACGTACCAGGAGACGTCGTCGTCGTCGCAGCAGGAGCAGGAGCAGGAGCACGACGAGCGCCGCCGCGGCGGACGGCGTGGCGAGGAGAGACGACGGTCGAGCGAGGGAGAGGAGTCGGAGGAGGGACAGGAGGAGACCAGCCGCCGCAGCTTCGAGCAGTCCATCCGCGACGAGCACCAGAGGATCACCACCGTCCGCCAGGGCGACGTCGTGGCCATCCCCGCCGGTGCGCCGTTCTGGGTGCACAACGACGGTGACGGCGCGCTCGTCGCCATCGCCGTCTACGACGTCAGCAACAACGCCAACCAGCTCGACCAAACCTCCAGGGCACGTAACCATGAATGCGCAAGATTTAATGGAGTCGATCGGTCGAACACCTAACATCCTCTGTACCTTCTGCAGCGTTTCCGGCTAGCCGGCGGGCAGACGAGCAGCGAGAGGCGGCGCGAGGGCGAGTCCGAGTCGTCGGAGTCGGAGACGGAACGCGGCGGCGAGGAGTCCTACAACATCCTGAGCGGCTTCGACACCGAGCTGCTCGCGGAGTCCATGCGCGTCAGCCGCGACACCGCGCGCAAGCTGCAGGGCCGGAACGACAAGCGCGGCAACATCGTGCGCGTCCGCCGCGGCGGCCTGCACCTGCTCCGCCCCGCGACGGAGCGCGTGACCGACGAGGAGATGATGAGGGGCGCCAACGCCGGCGCGGCCGCCGCTGGAAACGGGGTCGACGAGGCCCTCTGCTTGATGAAGCTCCGCGAGAACGTCGCCGACCCGATGAAGGCCGACCTCTACACCCCCAATGGCGGCCGCATCACCGTCCTCAACAGCCAGAAGCTCCCCGTCCTCAAGCTCATCAAGATGAGCGTCAACCGCGGCGTCATGCGCCGGGTAAGCACCACGACTTCCTTCCGAGGAAGAAGAAGAGCACCTCGATCCATGGCTGATGAACTGAACTGACATACGATCGGAATCAATGGTGCTCTCGCGCAGAATGCGATCCTGGCGCCGCACTGGAACATCAACGCGCACGCGGCGGTGTACGCGACGAGCGGGAGCGCGCGGCTGCAGGTGGTGAGCAGCGAGGGGCGGCGGGTGTTCGACGGCGAGCTGCGGCGCGGGCAGATGGTGGTGGTGCCGCAGAGCTTCGCGGTGCTGGGGAGCGCCGGCGACGAGGGGTTCGCGTGGGTGTCGTTCCAGACGAGCGACGACGCCATGAACGCGCCGATCGTGGGCAAGTCGTCGGCGCTGCGCGGGATGCCGGCGGACGTGCTGGCCAACGCGTTCGGCGTGTCGAGGGAGGAGGCGCGCAGGGTCAAGTTCGGGAGGGGGCAGGAGCTCGCCATCTTCTCGCCCAAGTCCGGCGACCGCAGGGACATGCTCGCCGCCGCGGCCTGAGGCGCATGCACGTGCGCATGTACAGTGTGCTACTCCACTACTAGCTTACTAGCCAATAATGCGCACGTGTTTTCGCTAATGGTGCAACGCATGCAACGCACGTGCGCGCGTGTACCTGATCTGATCGGGTATGAATAAATGATGTCGCTGCTACAACTGCAGTGTGTGTTAAGTATTTAAGACCATGAGACTTCGTCTTCGTTAAATAATAATGTCAAAAAAACAACAACAAAAAAAAAACTAAAATGACTCAATAGTGGCCTTCCCACGGTAAGTTTTTAGATACAAACAAAATAAATTAACTTCTCTTTTGAGGAAATATACTAAATAAAATGAATTACTGCATCCATCCTAAAATAAGTTTAGTTTTAAAAGTAGGGGAGTAAATTATGGCCTATTAGTGACACTTAATTAAATAAAGGATGATTGAGAGTATGATGATAGTTGAAGGTTAAATGAGGAGAAATTTGAATGTGAGATATTCAACATGACAAGTAATACTAGTAGGATTGTAGTTATTTTGAGAGAAAAATCAAAGCTAGAAATTTATTAAACAAGGAGATGGTATAGAGTGTGAGTTAGCTTGGTGTAAAATGAAGAGAAACTAGAATAATAAGAGATGATTTGTGTGACAACTTGTACTCTTCTTTTTTAGTGTTCCGTTGCTAGTTCACATAGATTTTTATAAAGATGCTTTGGGGTGGCATTTGGCCCCTTACAATTTGGACAGTTTGTTTAATTATGTGTTAGCTAACTGTCAACAATGTTTTGATTGAGTTTATTCATTTTAGATTTTACTTTATAAAAAGTTATAACTAGATATTACATAGATGCAGGACAAAACCATCGCAAATTATAAATTAACAACTTGATTTAAGCAATAAAACTATTTAGCATTGTATGTCGTCCTTGTACCCTCAAACTAGTAAAACATATGACTAAAATCAACAGTTGATCGAATTTTGCTCCTATCACCTCTGGCGCTTGGCGTTGAACTAGAGTAGAAGATAACATGAGAGTAACTCTTAAGGTTGTATAAATGCCCCGCGCGCATACTCTTAAGGTTGTATAAACTTGTGTAGGTATACCTTATTATGATATTTTAGTCACCATGAAAAGCAGCGAAAGTGACGACAAAGTAGCCTCAAATTATCCGTAACACCAAGTTATAAAATCTAAAACAACCCGTCAGCCATATATGGAGGTTGGATATGACTTATGTCCTACCTTCAGTATTATAAAAGATAAAAGATATTTGACTTTTTTTAGTTGTAATATTTGATCATTCGTTTTATTAAAAAAATTAGTATAAATATAAAAAATGACAAGTTGTGCTTAAAGTTCTTTTGATAATAAAACAAGTCACAAGAAAAATAAATAATATTTTCATAATTTTTAAATAATACAAATGATTAAACATTCCAAGTAAAAAAGTCAAATATTTTACGTTATGAAACGGATGGAGTAACTAATAATGGATCTTATTATCTAACTTGGTTTTAGAAAATATCAAATTTTAAGGACGCAACATTTATTTCATACCTGACTTTATAACCGAAGAAGCAAATCAAACTCAGTCCATAGTTATTATCTGAGGGAGAAATGCTATCTTCTGTTGGGAAAGACATAAGATTATCTGATTTTTTATAGTTATTTAATGGTATAAATGATAAAAATAATTACAAAAAGCTAAAAATCCACTCCAAAAATAATGAACTTTCGTATAAATTTTATCTTTTAAAAAATAACATAACATTTAACAATTTAGAAGACTAAGAACCGGGAAAAAAAACTGAAAATAAGTTGCATAAAAGAACATAGCCCCAAAGTACTCATTTTCCCTCTCACATTGATGTGGGCCCATCTAGGCCCAAGTCTTGTACCGGCCCAAAATTTCTGTAGAGGAGGATAGCTACACAAGACAGCTGTGCACTTCCATTTCCACCGGCGCCGGCAGCCGCCCAAACCGCCCGCCGCACTCCGGCGGCCGCCCACCGTTTCCCCCTCCCACAGAAGCAGCTCCCGCCCGCGCGCCTTAACCCCCGACCATGTCGCCGCGTCTCGCCCCCTCCCCCTCCTCCTCCTCCTTGCGTCCGCCATGGCCGCGCTCAAGGCACTGTCTCCACGTCTCCTCGTCCCGCTCGCCGTCGCGCTCCTCCTCGCGCTCGGCCTCGTCGCCGACTTCCTCTGGGCTTCCTCCACCTCCGCCCGCCGGGTCGCCTCCTCTTCCAGGGCGGTAAGAGTCGGTTCCGCCCAATGCTGGCCGGCGGCCGCCGCCGTGCCGCGTCGTCGTTGGCTGCTCCCGAGCCGAGAGCTCAACTTTCCTAACCGATGCAGGTCAAGGTGAGGAAGAGCGATAGGGTGCGCGGGAAGAAGCCGGCGGCGGAGGGCTACCTCAACGCGACGTACGCCGACATTCCGGCGCCGCACTGGGAATGGGAGGAGATGCCAGCGGCGCCCGTGCCCCGCCTCGACGGCTACTCCGTCCAGATCCGCGACATGCTCTACGTCTTCGCTGGGTACGAGAACCTCGACCATGTGAGAACCCTCTCTTACAATTTCACAGTCTCCTTGCTGCAAGAGGACCCTCTTACCAATCTACTGCTTGCGTTCACCTCATTTCAGGTGCATTCTCATGTGGATGTGTACAATTTCACTTCAAACGCATGGACAGGAAGGTTTGATATGCCCAAGGAGATGGCAAATTCACATTTAGGGATAGCAACAGATGGGAGGTACATTTATGCGCTGACCGGGCAATTCGGTCCCCAGTGCCGATCCCCTATAAACCGCAATTTCGTTGTAGACACAGTGACAAAAGAGTGGCATGAACTGCCCCCTTTGCCAGTACCTAGGTATGCTCTCAGGAGTCTTATCATCATTTACCATTCGGCTGTGTTAGGTGTTGCTGTGTTATCCTCAATTCTTGGGCTGCTATCACTTAAGCAGTCCAGGAACATGAATTGATTTTAGTATTGCATTAATGATCAACGTTAAACCTAGCAATGAGTAGACCAATGTGAGGCCAAGAGCATTTGTTGATCTGAAAGCAGCTGCAATTGCCGTTATGATTTTAAGATAAGATGTATTAAACAATGTAGTGATCTTATTAATGTTGCATATAGACAGTCAAATAGACAAAACAAGCTTATGCCGTAACATCCTTTAGGTATGCACCTGCTACTCAACTTTGGCGTGGACGGCTCCATGTGATGGGTGGTGGAAAAGAAGACCGCCATGAGCCTGGATTGGAGCACTGGAGCTTAGCTGTCAAGGATGGCAAAGCATTGGAGAATGAGTGGCGAACTGAGATACCCATACCACGCGGTGGACCTCATAGGTACTTGTTAATTGTGCCGTTTATGCAGTTGCTAATTGAAGTTCAGATTTCATAAGTGAGAACACATGCAACTGATTAGAATAAAGGCTTTGATGATAATACTTCATTTTTTGACAGGGCATGTATTGTTGCTAATGATAGACTCTTTGTCATTGGTGGTCAAGAGGGAGATTTTATGGCAAAACCAGGCTCGCCAATATTTAAATGTGTACGGAGACACGAGGTATGTATGCTTTATGTTAACACCTTGATGTTACAAATTGAAGATTACCTAGCTGCACCTGATGTTTATTTCCTTATAAAAAACATCACATCTACAGTTTGCATTGGCCACTTGGTGATGTTAATATCTTACAGGGTAAAAGTAACTCATTAACCTATGATGTTTTTTAGCAATTCTAAACAAGAGTAGTTACATCAATGGGTACTGTTCATCATACAAATAAGTGGCCTGTGCTGTACTTCCATACAAGAATTTTAGTGATCAGTCTTGATTTCCATTTAAATTTTTCTCTGCTTCCTTTTAATCAGTTGGTTATAGCTTGATTCAATTAGAAACACACTTTGCAATTTTGTAGGTTGTGTATGCTGATGTGTATGTGCTAGATGATGGAAACAAATGGAAGCAGCTCTCTCCAATGCCAAAGCCAAATTCCCACATAGAGTGTGCATGGGTTATCGTTAATAACTCTGTCATAATTGTTGGTGGGACTACAGAAAAACACCCTATTACCAAGAAGATGATTCTTGTTGGTGAAGTCTTCCGGTTTGATTTGGACACACTGGTATGTTAGCTCTATACACTATTCACATTTAATTTCTCCCAAGCATACTCAACCGACTAAATAGGTTAACAGTTTATACGCTCTTTTCTCAGACGTGGTCAGTCATTGGACGAATGCCTTTCCGAATCAAGACAGCCCTAGCTGGCTACTGGGATGGGTGGCTTTATTTCACTTCTGGGCAGCGAGATAGGGGGCCTGATAATCCTGCTCCAAAGAAAGTTGTTGGCAGCACGTGGAGAACAAAACTACACCTTTGATGTGGAAAGTTTAGCAGTTGTTAATATAGATTAGAGGTCAGTGTGCGTTTCCCTTTTCTGACTAATAGGCTCTCCAATTGTTCTATCCTATATTTCGTGTAATACATTTCCTTCTGATTCTTAGTGTCAATGTACTTAGTGATAGTTTTGCATCCACATTGCTAAGCTGAATTTCTGGGCTATGTCCATCTAAATTTCCAGAATATTAACACATCCTTCTTGTTGCTGCTCTCTGCCTAATGTAAGATGCTCACCAGAATATTATACTTTCTGCCTTCTGCGGAGTTTGAACTGAGGTTTCTGTTGCGTGTTTTGAATGTTGACGTTTCTCCTGATTTTGATGCTGTCTACTTGTGTCCTGATTTTAATGCTGTCTACCTGCTTGTTTTCATTCTCACGTTTGGGATCTGAATACCAGAATCTAGGTATATCTCCAAACAACCCATATGGACTAATATAACAATATTTTAATAGCCTCAATCAAATGTCAGTCTTTCTGAAATCGGAACATCATTCTACAGAAGACGGTTGCGTATAACAATTAGTTATGTCTAGATTCTGTTATGTCATTCTATTAAGCTATTAGTTCATTCGTCTTATAATATAAGACTTTTAACCTTGTCTAGATTTTCTTAACAAAGCATTGTCTAGATGCATATAAATGTTAGTGAATGTTAGTAAATCTAGACATATATATAAATTATATACATGGATTCAATAGATGATTAGAAAGTCTTACCAAATGAAACAAATGAAGTAGTATATTAGTAGTGACATGGTCATGCTTTGCAACAGGTTCCAACCATACAATTGGGGATAGGTAGAAGGATGGATTGAGAATAAAACATTAGGTCATGCCGTGGTTACGCAGGGACGCGCTGAGCGTGCAGTGGGTGGGAGGAAAGGACTAATGAGTGATGAAAAAGTAGGGGTGGTAATGGGCTTAAGGTTTTTGTCAATAAAATTTAAGAGGTTGGGTTTAAAATAGGCTGAGCTAAAATTTTATAGTTATTTAATTTAAATAGGGTTGTAAAAGTACCAACTGGCCATTATCACTTCTAAATTAACAAACGACTTTGCTTTTTAGCAGCAGAGGTAACCTACGAGATTTACTTAGGCAGCAACTATTTTTGTCTTCTTGTATGGTTGTGCTCACCTTTGACAATTTGGTATGTTAACTGGCTTCAACTCAAGGGGCTAATGGCTGTGAAACGTGAACCATTCTGCGGCTAATATTCCTTGCTCCGCATGTTGCTTGGGACGAATATTCTGTTCGTATGATTTGCAGTTGATTTAGCAACCATTGTTCTTTTCAAGTTCCATCTAGCAGCTTTAGCAGATAAGCTTCATATATTTATGACTACGATTCAATCTAACTATATCTACATTTTCTTTTTCTGGTATAAAACCATTTTCCTGTACATAAGAACTTCACGTTGAATTTATTTTCTTTTATTTTTTGACTAATCATGATAGCACTGGTGCAATTATTTTCTTATATTTATTAGAGTAGAAATAGCCTCCACCATTTAAATTCAATACCAGCTAATATTTTCTTCTCATCTGGCCTTGATGTCAAGAAAGAACAATTTATCCTATATAATTTTCATGTGCATGAAGAGTCCACGGTTAGTTCGCTTTATTTTGTTTTCCGAATAATAATGACAAGATGGGTGCAATTATTATCTTATATTTATAAGAGATAGAAATAGCCTCCCCATTTTAATTCCAATACCAGCTATTTTCGCCCCCATTTTCTTCTCATTTGCCTTGTTGTCAAGAAAGAACTATTTCTCCTGCATAATTATTGAACACATAATAATTAATTAATCATTCATTTCTCCTCTTGTGGTGCAGATCAAGACCAGCTGTTGGGTGATGACTGATGACACTCTGCTGGATGATTGTGACTAATACATATTTCTTCGGTTAAACTTTGCCGGCATTGATGGGGTACCTGTCACACTTAACAATGACTAATCATCACCTCATGAAGCTGATTTGGCCTTATCATATTATTTAGTAATGCTTAATTAGACCCATCCTCGCCGTGGACGCCCGGTCTGGCGGTGGCGCATGGACGGCCGGCGATGAGCTACCCGTCGTCGTCGCGGCTAGGCAAGCTGCACGCACGGTAACAACTACTGCCGCAAAATCCATGCATGCCGATATATTTTCTGAAAACTCACATCATCGTGTGATAACTAAGTTGGGTCAAAACTAAATTTGGTTCGAGTAACTTACACTGAAATATTGGGGGTGATTTGTTTGGTTTTTTATGAAAAAACAAACAACATATTTGCAAATGAAAAATAATTTATAAATATTTTTTACATATGTGTTTTTAGTTATTTAAAAACTAAGGCTGAAAAATAAACAATGATAAAAAAACTCAAAATCAACTCTAAATTTAATGGTGATAATTTAAATTTTAGCTTATAAGATAAAGTAGAAGCGAAAAAACCGATGACGATTGTTGCTGGCTAGTACTATCTCCATATTTAAATACGTAACTTTATTCGGTTCTCAGTGGGTGGCTTTATACATTAATATTAGGGTTAAATATTAGAATATAGCGATGGTATCAAAAAAAATTGTAACATTGTAAAACTACTAACAAAGAAAGTAAAATATAACATTGTAAAACTACTAACAAAGAAAGTAAAATACAGATGATTCTTGTATTTTGAAACTAAATATTTTCACCAAAGTTTTAAAAATTCATATCTTTATATACGAAAAGAGTATTAGCTAGAACTGTTTGAGTAGGCAAAAACCATCCGTGCTATATCTATATGAAAACTTGATGCGAATCATGGCTTCTAAGCAACATCATAATCATTTAGTCTCATCACTAATGAATTGTTCCTGGTCTCCTGGACTAGTTTCCTTTGCCTTGGGCTGGGTGTACGTGTTGCTCTTTTTTTATCCACTCGGAAATTTGTGGTGATGGTGATGTGCTAATTCGCTTCCATTTATGTGTGTGGATATATTATGATCAGCATGGGACCATTGATTCAGTGTCTCTTACACATGTCATGGAGGAAAATGGCTGTAACCAAGACAAGGAAAAAAAAGAGAGAAGAAACCAAAGGTGTTTCAGAGTTTAGAAGTGGTCGAGGGTTGGAGCAGTTGCTAGCTCCGTCTAGTAGTTCTTCAGCTTTTATCTAGTGGCCACGTCTAATTTGCAAGAGCTGCGGGTCCCATTCGTTCTAGTACTCTTTTTGTTTTATAATATAAGATTTTTTAATTTTATCTAGATTTATATCGATGCTAATGAATATGTATATATATACATACATTCATTAATATATAAATCTCAATAAAGTTAGAATGTCTCAAGGTATATAAAATGGATGAAGGTATTATATTATAAGGTTTTTATCTTATCTAGATTCATACATATTATTAATGGTTATATATAATTTCATTAATAATTCTAAAAAGTTATGCATGTCTATATCTAACTGCAGTGTTAACCTTTTGTTGCTCTGGAGTTTGTTCGGTTATCATATTTTTTTAGCACAAGGTTACTACTCTATTTGTTCTCAAATACTTACGTCGGTCATCATTTCCATCTCAATTTTAACCCCATGTCTTTTTTTTTGCAAAAATATATACTGATAGTACTTGAAAATAAATCATCTTAAAGTGTGCTTGTATCCTAAATATAAACATTAATAGCTCATTCGTTGTAGTATAACCATTTAGAAACGACATGCTTGCCAAAGTTACCATAGATAGTTAATAGCTTTAATTATTTTAGAAATACTAGAAAACGGTATCCATTGAGACGGAATAAGTTGATACTTGGTATTAAACCTGGTATATATGTCTTAGATTTGATAACTATGTTTCAAGCATACCACATTTACAGAGTTTTTTTTATCATTCTTGAAAAATGCCTCAATGTAACATATTTTTTTTAAAGTTTAATACCTTAAAAAAATTTTAGTATCTAAATATACTTTTTAAGGATGGTAAAAGCCTCCATTTTAAAACAGGCTACCGTTCATAGTCTTCCTTTAATTATTTGGGAACGAGGAGAGCACTTTTGTGGAAATTATCTACAGGGGTTAAATAGATGTGCTGAGGTTTGTTTATGGCCTCACTTATTTCCAGCAAAAGCCAAAATACAACCACAGGTTTATATACTAGTACTATATATACTACACATGGATACAATTTTCTGTGTATGAAATGTAAAAATATAATTTGTCACTGGAGCTAGATGCATATTTGAGTAACCTTTACAATGCGAATATATACTTTCCCCCTAATTTGAAAACGATCTCTTCTTGAATTTTAAATTTTGGTTTTGCTTTCACCTTTGCCAGCCACGCGACACAGATCGTGTGCTCCTTTTTACACGAAGATGATACATAAAATATCATCTGTTTTTTATGATATCCTTTTAATTGTTTAAATGATGGATTAGCTACTGTAAAATTAAAATTAGTTTAGTTTTTTTTAAAATAGCGATATGTGCTCACATAAGGCAAGAAAAAATTCCTAGAACAGATACAATAGCAGACTATAAATCAACTATAATCATATTTTAAGAAAAAAAATATGAGAGAGAAAAGTAATGAGCTACGTATTTATAGCCAGCTGTAGTACGGACTCATAAATTGAATAGGATAATATAGTATATATTTTATAGATAATTATTATATAAATTAACTGTTATTAAATTAATTATAGATGAATTTGGACGGTAGTTGTTTGTAGTATTGAACTTGCTCGAAGAACCTCTCGAATTTGCCACGTCACCGACGAACGGATGGGATCCCGCCAAGTGTGCCCTGCCCCTTTCCGGACGACGCGGGCAGCACGCGATCCTGGTGCTGAGCAGAGAGGGATCCCTTTGCTCGATGCGCACTCTACCCCGCTCCCACTGATGTGTGGGTCCCACACCCCAAGAGGTCGCTCGAATAAATAGGCCCCACCTCTCGTCTCCGCCTGCTCACCCGCCCCGCTATTTACCGTTCTGCCCCTCCGGCGAGCCCCTTTCCCGCCCTCATGGCTCCCAGCAACCGCCTCGCCGGAGCTCCCCCGCCGCCGCCGCCGCCACCGCCACCTCCTCTGCCGCAACCTGTGCCTCCGGGAGGAGCTACCGCGCCGTCGGAGAACCATACGGCGGTCTCCGCGCCCCTGCTCCAGCCCGCGGGGGCGGGGGCGGGGGCGGGCGCGGACGCGGCGCCGCTGGCGAGGTGGCTGCGGCGGCTCGAGGCGTTCCTGTCGGTGGCGGGGCTGTCTGCGTCGAGCCCGCTCGGGAAGGCCGGCGCGGCGTCCGCGCTGGCGGTGTTCGGCGTGGCGCTGCCGTCGGTGGCCGTGGTCCTGTCCCCGTGCCGCGGCGAGGGGCGAGGGAGGGGCTGCGACGAGTTCGAGGTGGAGGTGTTCGAGGTGTGCGTGCTGGTGTCGCAGGCGGCGGCCGCGGCCGTCGCGCTGGCGTGCGTGTCGAGGAAGATGGCCATGTACGGCCTCCGCAAGTTCCTCTTCGTCGACCCGGAGCTCGGCATGCGGATCCGCTTCCAGAAGGAATACGTCGCTAAGATCAAGGTGATGCCTCGCTCGCCTTTAAATCGACGCAATTTTGGCTTACTCCTGTGATTTACCAAGTCATTCACTTCAATTGATAGTGATTAGCGAGTTTTTTTATACAATTGTCCAAATTCAGTGCAACTTATGCATTCGAAGCATAAATTTTACGATTCAGGTGGAATCTGATGCTCTGATTGTTTAGCATTGAATAATGAAGAAGCTTGGACGATTATTTTTGTCGGGCAGCTTGGACGATTATGAGGCTGTGGTTATAAGATTCTGCTTGCATCTAGAGGTTGTAATTGAATATGAAAACTCCTGTATGGAGTTCCAATGCTACATTTTTTATTCTGGTAGCTCCTTGGATTCATAGGTTTGTCTTCAGTGAAGGCAAATGGTGGTGATTGATTCTCTCAGTAATATATGCATTTGCATGTGCTTACTTCTACTTGTGTCCCCATGTGAGTGGATGTCATATGCATGGGCCGGTCAGATTTTTTTGTCTGGTTTTGTTTTTTTACATGAATATACGTGATGAGGGGCTGATCGAAGATTTGTGCTTTGGAAGACTCACTTGCATTTCATCAGCAGTTTCTTTACCATTTCTAACGGGGGAAATTGATTGAAGCATAGAGACATGATTGATTTGTTATCACTAAACAATATTTGGTTAGGAAATAAATACTAATTAAAAATCGAAAAGAGTTGTGATTTCTGTTTTTTTTCTTGGGACGGAACACAAATTAAAAATCGAAAAGAGTTGTATCCAACCTAGGCCTATGGTCTGTCTGAATTGATGTTGCCCTTCATGCATTTTAGTGGAGATTTGATTTACAAAATTTAAATAATCATGCATTAATTATTTGATTTGCAAAGTTTTGCTTTACCATATTGACATGTTTCAATCTACGACAGGATTTCTTCCGCATAATTTTATGGTGGATATTGCCATGCTTTGCTGTGAAGGTCACCCGAGAAATGTTCCGTTTCTCCTATATCTTCCAACAGTCGACTTGGAAAGCATGTATTGTACTGTTTGCTTCCATCATGTCATGGATGTATTTGACCACAATTATACTATCCTCCTGCATGCTTTTCAACTTGGTTTGCAATCTACAAGTTATTCACTTCGATGACTACGGCAAACTCCTTGAACAAGATTCAGATCCTTTAGTCTATTTAAAAGAGCACCTGCAGCTCCGTCATAATCTCTCCAAAATCAGTCACAGGTTCCGTATGTTCCTTTTGCTGCTCTTCTTTTCTGTTACAGCAAGTCAATTTGCCATTCTTTTCAAGACAACAGCATATAATGGACCAATCAACTTCACTAATGGTGGCGATATAGCTGTGAGTATGATACTAAAATCACATAATGTTCCCTTTTGGTTATGTTTTTTTGGACAGATCACAAACAGCGTTCTTTTATAATGCAGGTGTCCTCAGTTGTTCAAGTTGTTGGGCTTGTCCTTTGTTTGCATGCAGCTGCTAAAATTTCTCACAGAGCTCAAAACATTGCTTCCCTGGCTAGTCGATGGCATGCCTTGGTAACATGCTCTAGCGATTCTACTTACATAACCACACCAAATAGTTCTGGGAACCTTGTGCCTTTTCCAGCACATATGTTCTTAAGAGATTTTTCAGGAAGTGATTTAGAGTCTCTGGAGAGTGGCTCGGTGCAAGGCAATTCTCATGGCACGGCTCAATTGGCTTCATATATGTCTTCATACCACAAGAGAGAATCACTTGGTTAGTAATCTAAAGCTTCCACTTGTAGTCTGCATTGCTTGATCTTTCTTCAATGTGATGAACTTGATGCTCATCTTACTTTATAAGGCCTAATTTGTTGTTTATGCTAACGTTACATCTGTAGATTTGACTTTTTTTGTTGTGCGTATGTTTGATTCTTATGGTTTTGTTTCTTCTGCTGCTGTACTGCAGTGCTGTATCTGCTAGGCAACCCTGGTGGCATCACGATATTTGGCTGGATCGTTGATCGGACATTCCTAAACACAATTTTGATGCTCGAATTAACATTGGTACTCTTCGTGCTTAGCAAGACTGTTGTGGTCCCTGCCAAAACATTACTTCTCGATTACATCAGGTTTCCATGATGGAGCTGTGCCATCTTCAAACAAGTGAATTTGATTCGGACTGCTCAATATGGTCAATTGAGGATACACATCAGAGGTTTCTGCTGCCAGTTCGTCACCGTTCAGGAATCTGGTGGTGGTGGATAGAAAACCTGGTCCTTCTGAGGATTAAATCATCTGCTGGATAGAATCACAAGGTCTTTCTTGAGGATTTCCCGGACAACTTGTTTTGCAGCTAATCCACGTCTTGGCAATTTTCCATGAGAAACAGATAGCGCATCATGTAAATTTTGTCCAGTTGATCACTGAGCTCAAAGGCTATTTAGACTGTGCGCTGTGTATAGAGCCAGCTTCCTCCTGTAAAGTGGCGTGGGCTTCTCCTCTTTTTGTTGTGCATATTAAAATTTAGGGTTTATAGAGCACATGATCGATACTACAATGGAAGCTAAAGTTTGCGTTGACATTTGGGGTAGAATGTTCAGATGCAAATTTTATGTAAATCTGCTTTTATATAGAATGCGGATCTTTCATCCGATCATCTCACGGTATTCCAAGCTCGTTGCAACACCTACTCTCCGTATTCATGGATGGCAACTGACGGGCATTTGGTTAATTGATTAGAGAATTTAGATATGGCATTTTGCCGTACGGTTCAGGTTCTTCTATATCATCAACGAACAATTTATTCAGCCCAAGGACAATCCAATGCAAAACCTGAATTCTTATTATCAAAACTTCTTGATCAATCTATCTGGAAAAAGTAGGTGGAAAAAAAATGTTGTGAATAGGAGTATGTAGAAAGGGGAAAGCTCCTGCTCAAGGTTTTGGCTACAAAACATTAACCTCGAACAGGAAGTGCTGGCTATACACAGCAACAGAGAGAATTTCTAACAATCTGAGCTATCAATCTAATCAGGATGAACCCAACGATGCTTTGGATGGGCCAAAAAAGAATCAGTTTTGACTATGTTTCTATCTGGTGAAACCTAAACGAACTCCTACCGAGAGATTTGGACAGGTGGAAAACTCAGTACATTCCTTTGAAAACGGTGCTGGTCCGGCAGATGCTTGCTCCATGCTCCTCATATTCTTCCTTTGTGTGGCAACACTGAAAGAGAACATAGAACACTCCTTAGATTCCATCTGAATCAATCTACCCACGTGTGCATCAAACTTTGTATATACTTTGTGAAGCAACTTTGATGTAAATGGCATTACTTGCATTGACATGAACCGAAGGTTTGCAATCATATCACTGCATATTACTGACTTATTAACAATGTACATACATATCACCCCGCCAAAAAAAAAACACAATGTATATATAGCAGAACAACATATTTAATAGGTATCAAGAGTGGGAAGTGGAAGTCACCTCATAAAATTCAGGGTTAGATGCAGCTACTGAACCTCCGAACCAAACTGCATAACTCTGTATAGGATGAGCGACCACATTGACTTCAACAGGCTGAAACCAAAACAATAGACGAATGAAAAACAATTGTCAACGAAGAGACTTGATAAAACAAGATGAAGACAATACAAATGGAACAATTCAAGTATTGCCGTATGAACTCATAACCTATCACCGATATACTTACTTTGACCTCCACATGATGACGGGCATTAGTTGCGGCAACACGCTCATCAACTATCTTCTTTATGTCATTTTGAAGTCTCTTGTGGAAGTCTTTAAACATTGTAGATCCACCAGATAATACTATATTCTGCAAACGGTCAAATATCACATTATCAATCTATGTCACATCATGTCCTTAGATGTATCCCCAGAGTTCAAAGAAAGCACCTTATACAAAGCTCTCCTAGTGTCAATCGGCGCAGATTGAACACAGCTGTCAATTAGTTCAGGTAGAGGAGTGGAGAAGTCGGTCGAGTAAATCTCAGGATGGAAGAAGATCTGCATTGATGCCAGTGGAAGGTCAGAAAATCATTCTCCTTGTTTATGACGTTTCAAGGTGAAGATTCTAAATGTCATTAAATTGACTCCTGGAGGAAGCATTTATCAGTTCAACATAAATTTTATACAATCCATGATACTTACTAGCCATTTTTTTTTGTTGAAGCCCCTCGACTTTCCTTAATATTGAATATCCTAAAGAACAAGATTACTCTTCCAACTAATCAACATATTCAATCGTAATATGGGTCTTTCAGTTCATTCCAACGAATGGCAAACACTAACTCCTTGATCAATGGTCTGTTGAAACAATCTAAGCGCAAGAGGGAGTACAGAATGGAAATATCGAGGAAAACAAGCGACTTTAAATTTGGTACAAATAAGCCCATTCAGTGAAGTTGATATTTCTCTTTTGGATATTTGCTTGTTAACACATTATATGGATGGATTAACACATTCTAACTCAGCTCCTTACTATCTACATGACAGAAGAAAGAAGGGTGCAGAAACCGGTATGATGTCGTGTGAACCTGATCTTGTTCTTGCCCTATGCAAACACAGATGATCATGGATTATTTTTTGGTGTACACCTTTCAATCTACTTAAAATATGCATGTAATCTTTAGGGGCAATGATAATGTCAAAGCTGTGAGGAGGGTGTAGCACACTTGTTCAAATTTCAAAGCATGATTGGTATCACATCAATTATAGCAACACTAAGGGAAAACAAACATGGAAGTTAGATGATTGAAATGTGAACAAACCTCTGGACCAAGAAAACGCTCATATCCAATATCAATTGTGTATGGGACCCCAGTTTTTGGCTTAATTGCAGACCACTGTTTGATGTACTTATCAGGCTTCTTGTCATGTTTCTTGAACTCCTGAAATTGTAACAGATCCTTCTATTTGTTCAATAGATGTCAAGATTACAGTTCAATCTTGCTAGTAGAATTTGAATAATAACCTCATATATACTACCAACACATAAATCCATGATAAAACTAACATAACAAAGAATGGTTCTATCTTTTAGAATCTACCTATATAAGGTGGTACACAGTACCCATTATGAATTAAGCAATGAGAATGATTTAATGTAGTCTCTCTCGCATCTATAATCTCCTACATTGGAATAATCATGCTGCAGCTACTATCCTCCTGGCATTTATTAATCCATGATAATCATAACAAAACAATGTCACTATTCACATCAAAGTTGGCATATTTATCAACTATTTCATCGAGCAATATATTTATGTAGATAGGCCACTAGGCAATACAAGAACAATGTGTTATTCAGCTCCAAAACCAAGCAGCATAATACCTTGACAATATCTGAAGCAGTGTAGCAATGCATTTCTTTCACCTTACGAGCTATATCCAAAGAATCCTCAGGTGGAATAAGTTCACCTCTTTCCTGCACAACAAAAGATGACACTAACCAATTAACAGCATTATCTGACAGACTACAACTAGTTATAGAGGACATAAAGATCTGAGAGCAGCATAACTCAAATTACAGCTGAAAACTGAGTAGAACTATTCAAATGTGCTTCTTTCGATCTATTTGCACTACATGAATGCTAGATACACACATCATGTTTATAAACAACATGATAACTTTGATGTTTTAATGTAACCTCAGAAGGTACCAGGAGAAGATGAATACCTGTAAAAGCTGCAAAACAAACTGTGTGATGTCACTTCCTGAAAACGGAAAAGACTTTATGCTACTCCCAATTACATAGCCGTTCACAACTGGCACCACATGTGGAGCTCCATCCCCAATATCAACTACTACACCTGTCATATCAGACTGACAAAATATATTGGTCAAACTTAAAAATAAGAGCTTGTTTAGCTTGCAAATTTTTTTTTGCAAAAACATCATATCAAGTTTTTGAATACATATTTAAAGTATTAAACGTGATCTAATTACAAAACAAATTTTAGATTCCACCTGGAAACCGCGAGACGAATCTTTTGAGTCTAATTAATCCGTCATTAGCACATGTTGGTTACTGTAGCACTTATGGCTAATCACGTCCTAATTAGGCTCAAAAGATTCATCTCATGATTTCCCCCATAACTGTGTAATTAATTTTAATGTTCATGTATGTTTAATGCTTTATTTAGATGTCTAAAGATTTGATATGATGTTTTTGGGAAAAAAATTTGGAAACTGAATAGGGCCTAAGTAGCATGGTTCACCAGAAACTTTCAAGGGTATTTAATTTAAGGGAGCATGAATAGACCGAACAGTTGTGCCTTTGTGGGTGTTCAAACTTTCGCATGGTTGGTAGGAACTACATATAGTTATCTTCAACCGAACTAACCACTGAAAGATTACACTTACATAGTGATACAGTATAAATGTTGATTTCTCATGGTGCTTCAATAGGTAATCAGATTGTCTTTCATATTGCTTAAATGTATCGCACATAATACTATACGCATACATGTTTATTAGAATACCAGTATGCACATGGACTAACAAAACAAAACTCCATACAAGAATATGAGTTCCAGGGACATCACAGGTAACAAATATTTATGGATCATATGGCAGGAATAGACTGGCATTTTTTGAAACACAACTATTTAATTCTGAAAAGGGTAAAAGTGGAGTTTATCATAGCAAGGGGTGCATGATCATTACACAAGTTTAAATTAATTTTTGTAATACCGAGTATTGTTTCCAGTCAAGTAGATCCTGTACATATGGAAACCAATGTTTCACTTGAGCAAAACAAAACAAAAGCAAGCAAGGAGATGTTTACAGAGCCTACCGCAGAATCCGAGTTCTCATCAGAAATACTTTTCAGAAAGGCGTATCCAGCAGAAAGACTAAGGACAGATTGAACAGAAATATATAATCCAGGAACATTGAAAGTCTCAAACATAATTTCCCCTGCACATTCACGACTTTCAGGTGTACTGACAGGACTATCGGTCAGAAGAAAGTAGTGTTCTTCAGGATTGCACCGCAGATAGTTGAAAATGCACTGTTGCCAGAATCTCTCCATTGTATCCCAGTCATCAACCTGCAAAAGGGCAAAAGGGATAGAGTATAGTTGAATGACATAGAATAGAGATAATTATGCTGCTACAAAAAGGAAATGCATATGCATACCTGACCATGATGAATTGGATGTTTTAAACTGTACATCCCACTAGATTTAAATTGTGATAGAGCCTCATCTCCAATAAAGAAATCCAGATCAGCCATGACACCTGCATTATACTGTGCTATCCAATTTGCGCTACTGCACATCTCTGACTGGTCCAGAAAAGACTCATTGACAGCTACTACAGTAGGGATGGTGAAGCATGGCTCAGAGTTACCAGAAAATCCAAGTTTGCTATACCTAAAAATAAGAGCATGCAGATATTGTAAGAGAACAATTGAACATGCTAATAAATAATAACCATAGTAGGGGGGCATATTGTGAAGCATTCAAGCAGTTGTTGATAAATCAAGCCATCCAGATTCAGGGGAAATGACTTTGCCCTACAAAATTCTATATCTGCTCCTCTATTTCAGTATCCTTAAGGTATTAGGCCATATCTATCATTTATATCTTTGTAGGATGCTTCAAGCAAGACATATTTTCAGACATTTTATTCGAATTCTTCACTCTTGAGAGCTATGTCGTGTGCCTAAGCAACTAGGAGTGAACCTCAAACATCCCATGCTCCACCCCAGGCATTCATGTTCCATTGGCGACGAATATAACAAAATGAACAACGGAAATAACAGTAACTCGATCCAACACGAAACTGCTCGGCAATCCAATGATCTGAAGTTCTGAACTACACAAAGTGGGGTTCCCGCTGATCTAATCACAGACTAGCAGCGGCGAAATGGGGAAACCTCAGAAATTCTGAACAAGCCAAGGCGGGCACACACACACGCACGCAGATAGAGGCAAACCCACCCGCCATAGCAAAAACGATACACGCTCGCGTCGCCGAATCCACATACACAGCCAATCCACCGTGGGGGGAAACAAAAAAAAAACCTAGCTACACCCAAACCGCGCGCGGATCACGCACCAGCAGCAGCGAGAGGGAGACCCGCGAGAGGCAAACAAACAAACAAAACAAACGCGGGGTTACCCTGTGCCGTTGTCGATGACGACGGCGGGGCGCGCGGCGGCGTCCATCTGGCTCGGCTGCGTTCCACACGAGAGCCCCCGTCGGCTCGGCTCATGCCGCCGCCGCCGCCGCCGCCGCCCTGAGAACCATCGATCCGCGGAGGGGGGAGGGGAGGTTGATTCGGTTGACGAGGGAAGCGGGAATGGGTTGGTGTTGGGGTTGGGGTTGGTGTTGGGTGGTCGCGCACGACTGCGGCTTGTTGGGTGATCGGATCGGGTGGGGTCGGTCAAGACAGATCCGGTGCGGTCGCAGCCTTCCAACCGTGTGGACCACTCGCTTGTTGACGAGCTAGCTGCGTGTCCCTCCGTCCTAAAAACGCTCTATTTTTGTCTTTACTCATGCTCTCTCTCTCTGCTTGGACGTGTAGTTTTACTGTTTCACTTACATCCATATGATCTCTTTCTTTTTATATTATAATATTTTCTGAGTTTGTCTATATTTATTAGATTTATTATATGTTTTGTATATGTGTCTAAATTAATTAGCGCACGTATAAATCTAGGTAATGTCTAAAAATTTTATAATATAAAATAGATTGAATAAATATAATGGTAGTATCTTTTTTTTTCTTCTCATCGCCCTCATCATGATGCATATTTGCCTCTCTTTTTTATAAATATATCTTAATGCGATTGTTCATAAAATTAGAATACACGGTGCAATTATAGTATAGCTGTGCCTCTATTTCATCTGCACCGACGCCACGCCACCTGAAATCCATTTCATCTGCACCGATGCCACACCACCTGAACTCCTCGCCGGAGACGGCAACGACACCAACACCACCCTCAAAGTCAACATGGCACGCCGCCTGCTTGTCGCCGGACAGGGATTCAGTGACATTCTCGGTGACATTTTGTCACCGACATGCGGGTCTCGCGTGGGTCCAAGCATATGCAGGGCCTACATGTAATGTTACCGAGAATGTCACGGATAATGTCACTGAATCTGAATTCCTCGTCGCCGCCGACCGGTACGCCATCGATCGAGAGGCTCCGGGTGATCTGCGAGCGCGTGCTCCGTCGGATCCTCAGCGCCGATCGAGACGGTGATCGACACGACGGCAATGGCCGATCAGCATGGCTGCCATGAGCTCAAGGAAGCTTGCATCCAGTTCGTCGCTGCTCATGCCAAGGAACGAATCGTGGAGACGGAAGGGTACAAGAACCTGAAGAGGACGCGCCCGTCGACATGTGGGAGAGGATCGTCCGAGCACGTCAAAACTAACACAAACATTCAACAATTACCAGGAACAGTTTAACGATTGATTGAACGATCGAGCTTCTCAACTCATTTCATTGTTGTTGCAAATGACGCCGTATCTATCGTTAATTTATGTATAAAATTGAGTGATGTGAATGAGATGGCCATGTAAACAACTCTGTATTATCATTATCAAATTATATGAAGTTATTGTAGGCAATTAATTATCAATAAAAATATTTTCTATCGTTCTCAAAACTAATATATCCCGCACAGTTTTGCATGTAACTATATAATCAAAGTAGAAATATATTAATTAATCGAGAACTTAGCCTCTTAAATAATTAAATTTAAAATTCGGTACTATGAATATTTAAATTTAGGACATTGGATAATACTCATATCACTACAACTACATGACCGAACATGCTCTTAATGCTCTTTTCTCTAATCAATATAATAATTTCTATTGTACTTAGGACTTTAGATATTACTCATGTCACTGCAACTACAAGACCGGACATGCTCTTAACTGTCCAGATTACCATGATTTAATGGTTCTCTTTTCTCTAATCAGTGTGAGAATTTCTAACGTTGGTTGCTCTTTTAGCTGTTTTTTTTTTCCCTTCATAAGGGGTGGTCGTGTTAATTGTTTGCCCAACCTTCTGAGTTGCAGGGAAGGAAGAAAACTGGAGTAGCGTTGCATAGCCCAAGTCCGGCCCAAACAATTCGGCCCAAAGTTTCTTGCGCTCAATTCGGCCCAAGCAATCCACCCCTGCGGCCCGCCCCGTCAAATCCGGCCTCCTCCTCACCGACGTGTTGGATACCAAACCCTACTCCAAAATTCCGTTCCAACACGTACGCG
Source organism: Oryza brachyantha (assembly GCF_000231095.2). NCBI lineage: Eukaryota > Viridiplantae > Streptophyta > Magnoliopsida > Poales > Poaceae > Oryza > Oryza brachyantha. The sequence goes on from NC_023170.2 coordinate 1,195,124, forward strand.
TGCCGCAACCTATACATGCACACACACCCACCGACATCTTCGCCGTGCACCGCCGCTTTCCCCGACCAGATCGCCGTCGCCGCCGCCGTCGCCGTCGCCGCCGCCGCCGCCGTCGCCGCCGCAAAATAGGTTGCGTACTCCGACGATGGCGCCACCTGTTGATCCGTACCTGTCCTCCACGGCGCCTGACGGCCGGCGCGGCTACGTGTGCGCCGCCGGAATACGGCCGCCGTGGATGACGAGGAGCACCACGTCGACGTGCACGACGGGGACGGTGGAGGGCCACCACCGGTTCGTGATCGCCCACTACGGCCGGCTGAGAGCGCGCCTCGCCGGCGGCCAGTACGTCCGGTCGGGCGCCTTCTCCGTCGCCGGCTACGACTGGGCCGTCGTCTTCTTCCCGCGCGGGACCGCGCTCGGGGAGAACCACGACCACGCCTCGGTCTACGTCCAGCTCCTGACCAGCCGCGCCGCCGCCGCCGCCACCTTCGACCTGCGGTTCGTCCGCTCCGGCCGGTCGTTGCCGATGCACCAACCGGCAACGGCGCCGCACAGGTTCACCACCATGACGCGCTTTGACCCCGCCATGTACGGCGTCAGGGTGGACTCCATTCAGATGCAGAGGGTTCAGTCCCACTACGTCCGCGGCGACCGAATCATCATCGACTGCACCCTCCACGTCGCCGGCAAGCCGCGGGTGTCCGCCGCCGAGCCGCTGCCGGAGATCGACGTCCCGCCGCCGGACCTGCAGGATCACCTCGGCAAGCTCCTCTACAGCGAGGCGCACACCGACGTCACGTTCGACGTGCAGGGCGAGGGGTTCGCCGCGCACCGCGTGGTGCTCGCCATGCGTTCCCCCGTCTTCAAAGCCGAGCTCTTCGGCCCGATGAGCAACACCGGCGAGACCGTCAAGGTCGTCGACATGCAGCCGGCCGTGTTCAAGCTCCTCCTCGGCTTCGTCTACACCGAGTCGCTGGCCGCCATGGACGACCTCGACGAGGACGACAAGAGGGAGCTAGCCCGGCACCTGCTCGTCGCCGCCGACCGGTACGGCATGGACAGGCTGAAGATCATCTGCGGGCACATCCTGGAGAGGAGCCTGACGGCAGAGACGGTGGCGAGCACGATGGAATTGGCTGATCGCCATGGTTGCCGCGAGCTTAAGGAGGCTTGTGTTAAGTTCGTCATCGCCATGGGTATGAACGATGAAACGATGCCAAGCCGGCAGGAAGGAGACCAGCTCAGCTGTTTCTCCATCATCAAACACTTCTTTAGCCAGATTGGCAGCTTCCTCAAAATCCACTAGTTATGTTGCCATAATTTAGGGATTGATTTTTAATCATAATTTACTAATCGTTTTCAGTAATCGTGCTTGATTGTTCCAACTTCTGCACTGCCAATGGATGCTGATTATTTTTCTTCTTAATTGTTCATAATTAGTTGTATCTGTTAAACGATCAGCCAACATTTTTTGCAGTTTACTAGCGTTTGCACACAACTTTTCCTGCAAGAAAATACTAATTTTTGTACAATTGCTTCTGCTAGTGAAAGACTGAAAGCTAGTGCATTGCAGGTCCATTTGTACTGAGAAAACAGAAGAATCTTTCCTCTTAAATTCTGAAATAGCAACAGAACAAAACAGGGCTATGAAATTCTGAATCAACAATACAACATGACAGCCTGTGAAAATTCTGAATGAACAGGCAAGGCAGTCTGGATTTCTGAACAAACAACACGACAAACAAATTGTGCATGATGATTATATCAGAGGTGTGCAAGTATGTGTAAATTGTAATCAGTAGTACTGACTGATAACTATATTAGTCATCGACAACAAAAGGCACAGAACCGTATATCATGATTTCTGCTAAGCATGACAAGGACCTGGGCGTACTCATGACTGAAGGCGGTATACCAAATTATGTTAACCGGAATTGGGCTCTCGTTGCTGCCCATTGTTAAATGGAACAGCAAGCTGATTAGTTGTTCTAATTATATACTCTTCACTGTTTAGGACTATGAGTCTATTTAGATAATTAAATTAACAAATACCAACACGACAGACCATGATGACCTTCATGGATTAACCATGCAAAATAATGTTGCTTGTTGGGTGCATGATCGGCTGGACTGAAATCATTCTTTTTCACTTCTACTTAAGCTTATAAGACAAAATTTAAATATTCAATCTTAAATTTTAATTTGATTTTAGGGAACGGTGCATGGAAAGGGAGACGAAGAGAGGACTAGGATCGATATGGTGATAACCCTAACTAGAACTAGAAGTAATGGGTCAGAAATCAATCTATTTAAACTGGGCCTACTAATCTCGTGAGCTGCTCGCAAGTTGGCTCGACTCGTCAACGAGCTAGAACCCAAGCTCGGACTTGGCTCGTTTATGGTTCGAGCCGAGCTCACGAGCCCAAGCTATTTGCCTAGCCCTAGCCCAACCAGTCCACACCTTTTGGATTGCATGAAAGGAGTGGCGTTGCATAGCCCAAGTCCGGCCCAAACAAAACCCACCGAAGCCCACAAGGCTTAAACTACCCGGGCCAAAAGCTCTTGCGCTCATTTCGTCCCAAGCAGTCCACCTCTGCGGCCCGCCCCGTCAAATCCGGCCTCCTCCTCATCGACGTGTAGGATACCAAACCCTAATCCAAATTCCGTTCCAACACGTACGCGTGCACCGCAACCTATACCTACATGCCACACCGACATCTTCGCCGTGCACCGCCACTGTCCCCGACCAGATCGCCGTCGCCGCCGCGAAATAGGGTACGTACTCGAGCAGCTAGCTCCCCGACGATGGCACTACCTGCTTATCAGTACCACTACCAGTCCGGCACGGCGCCGGACGCCCGGCGCGGCTACGTGAGCGCCAGAGTACGGCCGCCGTCGATGACGACGAGGAGCACCACGTCGACGTGCACGACGGGGACGGTGGAGGGCCACCACCGGTTCGTGATCCCCCACTACGGCTGGCTGAGGGCGCACCTCGGCGGCGGCCAGTGCTTCCCGTTGGGCAGCTTCTCCGTCGCCGGCTACGACTGGGCCGTCGTCTTCTTCCCGCGCGGGGCCACGGTCGGGGAGAACCACGACCACGCCGCGTTCTACGTCGAGCTCTTGACCAGCCGCGCCGCCGCCGCCGCCACCTTCGACCTGCGATTCGTCAGGGCCGGCTCCGGCTCCGGCTCCGGCCGGCCGTTGCCGATGCACCAGCCGGACACGGAGCCGCACAGGTTCAGCACCATGACGCACTTTGACCCCGCCGTGTACGGCGTCAGGGTGGACGCCATGCTGATGCAGAGCGTTCAGTCCAACTACGTCCGCGACGACCGCCTCATCATCGACTGCACCCTCCACGTCGCCGGCAAGCCGCGGGTGTCCACCGCCGAGCCGCTGGCGGAGATCGACGTCCCGCCGCCGGACCTGCCGGCCCACCTCGGCAAGCTCCTCGACAGCGAGGCGCACGCCGACGTCACGTTCGACGTGCAGGGCGAGGAGTTCACCGCGCACCGCGTGGTGCTCGCCATGCGTTCCCCCGTCTTCAAAGCCGAGCTCTTCGGCCCGATGAGCAACACCGGCGAGACCGTCAAGGTCGTCGACATGCAGCCGGCCGTGTTCAAGCTCCTCCTCGGCTTCGTCTACACCGAGTCGCTGGCCGCCATGGACGACCTCGACGAGGACGACACGAGGGAGCTCGCCCGGCACCTGCTCGTCGCCGCCGACCGGTACGGCATGGGCAGGCTGAAGATCATCTGCGGGCACATCCTCGAGTGGAGCCTGACGGCAGAGACGGTGGCGAGCACGATTGCATTGGCCGACCGCCATGGTTGCCGCGAGCTTAAGGAGGCTTGTGTTGAGTTCGTCGTCGCCATGGGTATGAACGATGAAACGATGACAAGCCGGCATGAAGGAGACCAGCTCAGCTGTTTCTCCGTCATCAAACACTTCTTTAGCGAGATTGGCAGCTTCTTCAAAATCCACTAATTATGTTGCCATAATTTAGCGATTGATTAGTGGGTAAATTTAAATCATGTCATGATAATTTTATAAAGTATGATATATGTCATTAGTATCACACTGACAGTTAAGGCATACATGGATCAATGATACGTGGGATAGGATTACATATATCTAATTTAGCAAAATTATAATGACACATTTTTTATTTTTCCTTTATTAGTAATCATAATTTACTGCTCATTAGCGCACTCATCGTTTTATTAAGTAATTGTACTTGATCATTCCAACTTCTGCGCTGTCAATGGATGCTGATTATTTTTCTTCTTAATGGTTCATAATTAGTTGTAGCTGTTAAACGATCAGCCAACATTTTTGCAGTTTACTAGCGTTTGTACAGAACTTTTCCTGCAAGAAAATACTAATTTTTGTACAGGCTGAAAGCTAGTGCATTGCAGGTTCCATTTTTACTGAGAAAACAGAGCAGTGTTTATTCTGAAAATCTGAATTAGTAACAGAACAGAACAAGGCTATGAAATTCTGAATCAACAATACAACATGACAGCCTGTGAAAATTTCTGAAAGAACAGGCAGTGCAGTCTGGATTTCTGAACAAACAACATGACAAACAAATTCTGCATGATGATTATATCAGTGCAAGTATGTGTAATCAGTAGTACTGACTGATAAACTATATTAGTCAACGACAACAAAAGGCACAGAACCGTATACCATGATTTCTGCTAAGCATGACAAGGACCTGGGTGTACTCATGACTGAAGGTGGTATACCAAATTATGTTAATCGGCAGTGGGCTCTGATTGCTGCCCATTGTTAAATGGAACGGCAAGATGATTGATTGTTCTAAGTATATACTCTTCACTTTTTAGGACTAGAAGTTTATTTAGATAATCAAATTAACAAATACAAACATACTTAATAGACACATAGGGATGCTGGGATGGTAATGCATTGAGTTAGGGTGGGTAATGCTGGGATGGTAATACATTGGGATGGTAAGCTAAATCTATATCCGTAAATCTTGCTTATCAATTCCATAGAAGGACTCGCCGAGCATGAACTGGAATGCAGAGAGACCATGGTATGATCGTGTTTTTCTTTCTTTCTTTTCTTTTTTTTTAAAAAAATTGATACTGTAGCACGACAAGTTCAACCTTCAACTTTATTTCAGGTCTATAGTTTTATAAATCTCGGTTTCAAGACTTTCCAGTCTTGACTAAGAATACTAATGAATATAATCGATGGATGAACCTAGGCATAAGTAATGTACCACTAGGTTATAAAACTAAAAATTATAGTACTAAAAGAAACAATCATCCACCTCCATCTTTTTACTTATACTTATGTTTATAAGCTAAATTTAAATTTTTAAATTTAAATTTAGAGTTAATTTTAGAAGTTTCTGGATCGAAGTTTATTTTTCAATATTGACTCTTAGATCGCTAAGAAAACATGGCTAATGTGGCTATTGGGATTGTGGTCAAGGCTTCGCAGGGCTATGTGAATTTCCAGTGTTTCAACCATGTCTTTGATGAAGAATCATAATTTATAATTTATAATTTATATGAGAGGTAAAAGTCATATAAATTTGTTTCTGTTGCCCAGTTAAAATCATAGCGGGTTGTGAAGCGTGTGGATACCCGTGGGGCCTCCTGGATCAAAGACCGCTGGTTAATGCTATTTTGGTTTGGATGCATAAAACAAGGCAGACGATAATGGCCTTTATGGATTAACCATGTAAAATAATGTTGCTTCTTGAGTTAGGTGCATGTTTGGCTAGACTAAAATCATTTTTGTTTCACTTCTGCTTAATCTTATAAAACTAAATTTAAATTTTTAACCTTAAATTTTAAATTAATTTTAGGGAGTTTTTTCATTGTGGTTTATTTTATAACATTGGCTTTAGGTCACTAAGAATTCATATATAAAAGTTTTATTCATAAATTATATTTCATTTTCAAATATGTTTGGTTTTTTTTCTAGAAATGCCAAACAAACCCCCCTCTTTTATGTAAATCAACCTGTGATATGCGAGAAACGTCTTTTGAATTGCAGTAGCATGGGTCCTCCATTGCTTTCCGGAATCATTTTGTTCAGTAGGTTCATGCTGGATTTCTGGGTGTTGGACCCTGCGCTGTTTCTTATACCTTCATCTTGTCCTGTGTTGTCTTTACGATTTGTTCAGTATGTTCAGGTACCTGTACTGCTGTCTTCATATATAGCGGCAAAATAATGCTTTGTCCGTAAGCTTTGGTTCGGGACTTTAGCCTAATTTTTCAGGACACCAGGATGGCGAGCACGATGGCATTAGCCGACCGCCATGGTTGCCGCGAGCTCAAGGAAGCTGGGTATGAACAATGAAGCCCCTTTTGAATCACGGGAATAAAAAAAACAAAGGAATATAAAAAACATAATAATCTAACAAGAATGTAGGTGTAAAACATTTCAATGAATAAAGACATAGCCAAACACGGGCAAAACACAGGATTTTTCCATGAGGTTTTACCTCTGGTTAAATTTTCTCTAAAACCTATATCAAGAGACATTCCATATGAATTTTATAGGATTTCATAGGGTTCATTCCTTTGGTTTAAATGGCTTTATAAGAAAATTTTCATATAAAAGTGAAATCCTTTAAAATATCTATAAATTTTCTTTGAATCAAAGGGGCGAAGTGATGATAAGCCGGCACGGAGGAGACCTGTTTCTCGATCATCAAACACTTCTTCAACGATATTGGCAGCTACCTCCTAATCCACTAATTATGTTAACATAATTTATAATCCTTAACATAATTTAGTGATTCGTAATCATAATAAACTAAATAGTACTAATTAATGGCCGTAATCATGTTTCTTCTTGATTGTTCATAATCAGCTGTCTGTTGATGTTCAGATATGCGTCAGGTGTGCAGATTTTTTTTCTGGAAGAAATTTTTTTTACAAGTGTTTCTAGTATCTACTATTTGGCGCTGTCTAGTGAAAGGCTGGAAGCTAGTGCATTGCAGGTCCATTTGTACTGAGAAAACAGACCAATGTTTCCTCTGAAATTCTGAATGAACAACAGAACAAACAGGCTCTGAAATTCTGAATTAAAAATAGAACAAACAGCCTCTGAAAATTCTGAATGAACAAACAAGACAAACTGCATTTCTGAATGAACAGGACAAACACATTCTGAACAACAGAAACTCTGAAATTCTGATTGAACAACAGAGCAAACAGAATCTGAAAACATAACCATCAGATTCTGCACAATGATGATTAAATGATTCGGTGCATGTTTCTGTAATTAGTACTGACTGCTTATTTGATTAAGCCCTGCAACACAGCACAAACCATAACAGCATAATTCATACAGGATGCCCTCACAAACAAGACATACAGGAAGCCATCTGCCACACAAGCCTAAACAGCGCAAGCATCTGCAATACAAGCATAAACTGGCGCAAGCATCTGCAATACAAGCATAAACTGCGCATGCATCTGAAACACAAGCATATAAGCTTCACAAACTTCTGCAACACAAGCCACAAGCAAACAGGATACCACCCTGTAAGTACAGGCAACAGCAACAAGATGTATTAATCGTACAGCAGAGAGCACCAGGCATAAACTACTCAGGAGTCAGGACAGAGACAAAGAGACAAGATTGCAAAGCATATTGTTCAGATCAAGCCAAGAATCTTGGCAACAAGTACTCAACCCAAGCTGACAATTTTTTCTTCTCGGTTCATAACAGATAATTTCATAGATAGATCAGACAGTTCAATCCATGGCTGTCTCTCAAACCACCAACAAAACAAAAGATTAAACCACTCAAGACTCCCATCCCAATACATAAGAGATATTCTTCTTCGATTAACTAAGCGAACTACAACTACTGATAAGATAGAAATGATCACCCGCTGCTGAGTGAGTCAGAAGAGGAGGGGGGAGCAAAAGGTTTCGTTCATGGGAGGGAGATGGATCTGACGCCGCGCAGCGCCTAGTAGTTCTTGTTGGGGCACTCACGCGCGATGTGGCCGGACTCGCCGCAGTTGTAGCACCCGCCGCCGCCACCGCCGCCCCCGCCGCGGTAGCCACCGCCGCCGCCACCACCGCCGCCCTGGGTGCAGTCCCTCGCCATGTGGCCCTCCTCGCCGCACTTGTAGCACCCACGGCCGCCTCCGCCTCCGCCGTAGCCGCCGCCGCCGTACCCGCGGTCTCCCCCTCCGTAGCCGCCTCCGCCGCCGTAGCCGCGGTCGCCTCCGCCGTAGCGGCCACCCCCTCCGCCGCCGTAGCCGCGGTCGCCGCCGCCGCCAGGACGGGATCCGCCGGTGAGCGCGCCGCCGCCGGGCGCGGTGACGTCCACGGCCTTGGTGCGCCCGTCGTTGCCGGATCCGATGGAGAACTCGACGGTGTCGCCGTCGTTGAGGCTGCGGTAGCCGTCCGACTTGAGGGAGGACTGGTGGACGAAGAGGTCCTCGCCGCCGTCGTCGGGGGTGATGAAGCCGAACCCCTTGGTGGCGTCGAACCACTTCACCGTACCCTTCACCCTCTCCGACGCCATCTCCGCCGCCGCCGCCGCCGCACTACGAACCCCCCAAAACCCTAGAAACCCTAGATCGGAGTGGGAGAGGAGGCGAATGGGAGGAAGCCGCGGCGTTGGTGGGCTATTTAATGGCCCAAAAAAATCTTCGCATTAAATTACTACCTCGAAAAAAATATCTTTTAATTAATTGCCTCTTCAATTGGAATATTTACCGAGATATTCCCGCGGTTGGCCCAAATTACCCACCTTGACATCGGCCCAACCAAGTCTGCTTCGTCGACTCAACGTAGCCCATTTTGGCCCAATTTAATTTGGACCCACTTTATTAGGCCGAGGCCCGACATGTTCATGGTAGCAAAGCCAAATAATATATGAATCAGTTTTCATTATACAATATTCAATTTTGTTTCGAACTTAATTAGTTCGGTACAAATTTTGCACTAAATATAAATCAGTTCTGGATTTTGGGTTAGTGAGGCCCTGTTTAGTTCCCAAAAACTTTTCTTAAAAATAACAAATCGAATCTTTGGACACCTAAATGAAAATTAAAACTAATTACATAGTTTTGGGAAAAATCATGAGACAAATCTTTTGAGCCTAATTAGTACATGATTAGTTATAAGTGCTACAGTAAACAATATGTGATAATGACATATTAATTAGACTCAAAAGATTCGTCTCGCGGTTTTCAGGCGAAATCTGAAATTTGTTTTTTAATTAGACTATGTTTAATATTTTAAATGTGTGACCGTATGCGTCGATGTGACCCCTCTCCAAAAAAAATTTGAGAACTAAACGGGACTTGAGTACAATAGCACAACTAAACGAGTCAAAGGTATTTCTAGCGTTAAATCAGGTGGTATAAATAGTCAGAACAGGACTGTTGTTCAGGACCGGTTGCTGGATTATTTTACACCTGTGATCGTTTTGAAAATTTTCATAAATAGATCTTAAAAATATAGGCCAGAAATAAACATTTTTATTGGCACTAGGGTAATTAGCGCGGAGGTCCAATGCCTCAGCACCAACAACGCTAGTGACGATACCCTTATCTCTCTTGTCAGCCTTGCACTAACGTAGAGAAGACTGATGCCAGAGACCTATCTTGAAATAATTTATTTAAATATTGATTGACTTTAGTGCAAAGATGTTGGCGTCGATCGTTTCTATGTTAGTGGCAATGGGGTGAGGGTTGTCGACACCAATATAATTGGTGCCGATATTTTGGACCTCAGCCGATAACAATGGCACATAGAGAAAATATTTCACTACTAAAATAAGTTTTTAAGGGTCTATTTATAAAAAAAATTTAAATAGGACTAATAAATATATAAAAAATATTAGACTTCTCCACGTCGGCTTGGCCCCAAGCCCCATCTTTGATAGTGTCTCGCTGATAGTCTGAATAAAATTTTTATATATATGTTTTTAGTGATCTAAAAGCAAAGATTAGAAAATAAAAAAAAAATATCCTAAAATCAACTTCAAATTTAAATTTACAACTTCAATTTTAACTTAAGAACACACGCATAAAGAGAATAGATAAGGTGTATCGATCCAATCATGGCGTGTTCCTACTGGATCGGGATTATCAAGTATAGAATCAAAAGCATGGTGTCTTTTGTCACTAACATGTGGGTCCACCATCATCGGCGAGCCACGCGTCGCAAAGTCGAACGCGCAGCCGCCGCCTCAAGACGTCGCCGTCGACGATCAATAGCTCTTCTAAGATTGTTCCATGGACACAATAAGAAACAACTAGGGTATGGTTGCTCTCATGGTTTAATACACAACTAGTCAATTGTCAACTACTGTATTTGTTCTCATTGTATGTCTTGGCTGAAAACAATTGCTTACATTAAACGAACACTAACTAGGGTTAAAAACAGAAAAGAAGCACCGGTCAGCTCAATCGTGTCCTGGTATTTGGCATTGGACCTGCCCAGAATAATTCCAGGTTCATAGCTGCGTGACAGAAGTGGAAGACGAAAATTCTCCGTTGATCTTAGACATCATGGCATCATCAATCTCCACACTAGTCCAGAGCTTTGGAAAGGAATAAGGAAAAGCAACAGCTGCAGCAGCTTCTTGGCTGCTAAACTCTTTTTCTTGTGACTTGTTTGGTGTGACCATGGAGGAACCATTCTCCTTTCCGAATAGCTGCGCCGCCATATGGGAGCAGGGCTTCAGATCAGCCTCACTATGTGCTCTTATCATCTTACCAAGAAGCTCAGTCATCTTTGCACCTCTCTCCATTTGATGCTTGATGGATAACTTCACCGGTTTTGGATGGTCATCTAAATTTTGGTCAGAAGGGTTGTCATCCTCATAGGTACTTTTGCTTTCTAGCAGTTCCTTTATCTTCTGGTCCAAAATAGTGGCAATCCTGTCCTTGAAGCCATCCAGATTTGCAGAATCCGATTTCAGCCTCACCTTTGCCTCAGAAACCAATGTCTCCATCCTCTCTTCTGAAGAAGTTGCTTCAGCTTCAGGTTCAACAGCAGCATCTTCTGTGAGACCGAATGTTTCCTCCAGTAACCCGACATTCTGTGTATACCTTTCATACGCTTCATTTTCAGCATCGATGTCTCCTTGGATATGTTCTTTTAGCTTCTCAAACCTCCAATTGTTTATACCCACAATATCCTGCTATACATGCTTAACTCCTTAGTCATGGTAGAAAGAAAACAAATCTAAACAATGAACAATCACAGACAACAGAACAGCTAGAACCTTTTTGGCAAGGGACTTCTTTGTTCGGAGGGCATTCAGGAAATGGTGGGGAAGCCTTTGAAGAGAGGCCAGCCTAGATGAAGCGCTGCAGAAAATTCCAATCAAGCATCAGAAACAACGACAGATCATCCATAAGACAAAACACCTTGTTCTGAATATTACCCAGTTAAAGATGAATTAGTTGACACTTGCTCAGACAAAGGAGCAGTTGATGGCAGTGGCTTATCTGGCAATGTGTTGTTCTGTTTCAAAACTGTCAGGATTGGTGACGAGAAAAATGATTAGTGGCTTTGTTCAAAACAAAGCGAGAGAGAATTCAGACAAATCACAAAAATACATAGCACAAGCATAACTTCATAGTCAAAAATAGAAAGATTTCTTGTGTGCTTCCAAATATTGCTCATACCTTGTATACCAGAGATAATGAATGAGATAGTAAACATTCAGTGCCACAACATGAAGAATATAGTAATGAATATAATTGACAAGCAGATTGAGGAGGTACAACACATAAGAGTCCTTCAAGGTACACAATGAGGCCATATTATCCCTTCAAAACTCATTTCTGAAGGTCGATTTGGTTCTAGAGACCAAGTCTGCCACAATGCTACCGTGAGGGGTTAGTTTAATTTTAGAGATCAAGGCTGTCTCGGCACTCCAGGTGAGTCATGACCATAGTCACTAGATCACGAGACAATGCTGTCATTCCTGAAGCTATCCTAATTTACTAGTCACAATTGATGTCACCACCAAGACAGTGGCAGGTGTGAAGGTGTGTAGTGGCGCACTGCAGGCGATAATCCAGCAACAGATGGTGGTGAACACATTGCTCCGTTATGAACTCCTGGCCCTGGGGATTGGATTGGGTACATGGGGTTATGGGAGAATCCAGGAGATAAGGCAACATAAATTGTGTGAGCTGGATGGAGCCACATGTCCCTATACCAGCCCCATTTATTTTTCATATTTATTTTTTCCTTTCCTTGGTCTATAACTGATTGATCTTCCTTGGGTATTTGTGTATGACATACCATATGATTTATTTCGACAGACTGAGCAGCTTGTTCATCAAGCTAGATTCATTGGTTCAAGCTCACATCCCACTACCGTGCTGAAGAATACTGACAGCCAGCCAACATATAGCAAGTCTTCTGTACACCCTCTACCTCATTCCCTTCCCTAAATACTACTTGTAACAGTACCATGTGGTTCAAGTGTCCTCTCCCTCCTCAAATCTCCTACCCTAGCTGCTGCTGTTCTACTTCCTCAAGCAATGATAATGACAGCATCAAGGTTGGAGCTACCTCTGGAGCTGAAACCACACTAGAGCCAGGTCGAGCATCAATGATGGGTGAGGAAAGAAGAGGCAGCCCATACTAAAGCTCCCCAACCCAGAATCGCATATCACCACCTTCTCTATATTTTTTACCACACAAACAAGGGCCTGGTGTCCAATAATTCACATACTAGACATAGGTGGCAATCTGGCAACTGTGTTTAAAGACTATTAACCGGCTGTGAAAAAAATCAACCTGCTCATGAGACAAAAGGTATGAACAACAAATGTGACCATGTCTGGCCTTAAATTTTCAAACGTGTGATACACCTTATGTGGTGTACCATAGTTAGAGGATGCCAATAATGCAAGCGACAAAGACGGTCAATCAGTATCACTTTCTGATATGAAGATCAAACATTCTGTTGACCAACAATATTATACTATTTGAGAAATCTGATGGGGAAGCATTTATTAGTTAATACAGGTGTACATTTACGCATGACAACATTTTCAGCACTCATAAAAAGAAAACTCCAAAATGGAACAAAACCTTATAACACTGGGTTTCTGAACCTTAGTTTCCCTTTTAGATGTTAAAATGACCATGTTCAAAATTTATCACTATAACATGGTGAATGAACAGTCCATAAGAAAGAGACTGTACCTAAAATTAGGCCCAAAATTAAAACATCCCACTACCCCACTTGCCAGCAATTATCGAAGGTATGATGCAAATTCTGATCTACATATGCAGAATAAATTCTAAATGCTAAAATAGGTAAAACTCAACTGACAAACAATGACTAATAATCCACAGAAGGGCAAGATCTGGTGCCGGGCGAAAAATCGATTGCATAAGGCCATGTAGATATTCAGTCAGCGGCTTAGTGTGATGCTTCCGAGCTACTAAGTGCAGCTGCTATTCATTGCAAAAGAGCGACACTACAATTTCGCATACATACCATGAATGTGGCAAGGATTCTGAGCTTTGTAGCAGCAGCTCTTACAACACTGGAACGGGCATCTGGAAGACCAAACATTACACAGAATTAAATAAAAAAATCCAGTAGAGCGCAACGGTTTCACCTAAAATCCATCACTAAAAATCCCAAGTTCCTCTTACCGCGAGCGGGCAACGTTGCCACACTGGATGCACTTGGGCTTGTTGAGTCCCCTCAGGTTGGGCTTGGGCATGTCGAAGGCGGACGCAGGGGGGAGCTTCTGCGGCGCCGTCCCATTTCCGTTGGCGGCCGCGGGTGCCGACGGGTCGCTGGCCGCCTTCCCGCTGGACGCCGGCGACGACGTGGCCATGGGAAGCCCTCCTTAACAACCAACCCTGAAGACGCCGGCGCGGAACCAATCGAGCAACAGGGAGCGGCCGCACACGCAGCAGCTCATCAATTTTAGGGGGATGGGATTGGAGGATTCCGGCGAACCTTTGCTGCGGCGAGGCCTCGTCGGCGGCGCTCCGGCGACCTAGGGTTTAATATATTCTCGCGTCCGACTCCAACACATCGATCCAACTGTGCCTTCTCCTCGCGAACCGTCTAGTGGCCGGATGACAGGTGGGGCCGAATTGCCTAAATGCCAAATTGGGCCGGGCCCAACTGACAGGTCAACTCTCGGCCCATTTTAACTACCTAGCCCTAAGTGTGATACTCTCCCCGGTTTGGCTTTTGGATCGATATTTCGATGATTTGTCTTTTTTTTTGCAAATATGCAAATTGTAATCATGCTAAAGAATCTTTGATAATAAAAAATCACACTGAAATAATCAACAAATATATTTTTTATACAAAACAAATGATTAGTGTAATTCAAAAGTTAACTATGTCAATAAAAAATCAAAGGTAATATAATAATCCACGAGTTCGTCGTGAACCTTGGGGGTGAATGTTTTAACTTATTCGGGGAAAAGACGAATGAGATATTTGAAAATAAAACATAATTCATAAATAAAATTTTTATATGCATGTTCCCAATAATCTAAAAGCTAAGGTTAAAAAAACAATGATGGAAAACTTAAAAATCTTATCCAAATTTAAGGTTAAAACTTCAAATTTTGGCTTATAAGTATAAGCATAAGCGAAAAGAAGAGGTCGCTACACCTTCGTTGACAACTTGCGGGAGGAGGAGCAAGATGACAATGGCCGCAACAAACTCATTGCACGTATAGCATTTTAAGAGTCAATGCCAGTGGCTAGGATTCACTCTCAGAATGTTACGTTGATTTGCTCACTAGAGTCATATGGGCACGTGAAGTTGGTAGTGCCGACTACGTAAAACGAAAAAAATTATTAGCATATGATTAATTAAGTAATAATTTTTGCAAACTTTAAAAACATCTTATTTAGTAGTTCGGAAACATGTGCAAAAAAAAAAAAAGAAGGAATAGTTTTCCTCCTGTGGCACTTGGGAACGCTGCCCTACATGTAGTAGTTGTTAGGGACTAAGGTGGCGTAAGTTTTCTTTTTTTTATTATTACACAGTAGACACTAACATCAGTACACAAGCAAGGTCACACTCACACATCCATGGATGCGCTCCCTAACACAAATTAAAAGAGATGAAACCAATGGCATATGATATGTGCGTACCTATGGTCATGAAAAAATTTGTACTTCATTTCATACTATAAGTATCTTTTAATTTACTTTAAAATTTTGACCAAGTTTATAGAAAAACAAAAATGCTTTAATGAAATGTCATTGGATATATTTGTACAAAAATATTTATTTTGTGTTCAAAATAATATTATATTTTTCTATAAATTTGTTCAAACTTGAAGAGGCATAATTTTGAATAAACTATAAGTGCCTTGCAACAAAAAAGGAGGGATAACATATAATGGTTTTTTATTCATGGTCACATTAGAGGGGGGGGGGGGGGTTGACACAATTTGTTGGACTTGCAATGCCAACCTTTGTAAAATCTAACAATTGTAACCAAGCTTCAGAAACTTAAATTTAGATTCGATGATGTGCTTCTAAAATGGCATGGCTCATTTTTTAGGTCATAAAAAACATACAAGGAAAGTTTCGTGCTTTTTTTTCTCTTTTTCAGTCATGGTAACTACAAAAATCCTAGGCAAACACCAGCTGATTTCTTCAGCCTAGCACACACTGCCACACATACATACAGTCATGCACACACTAATCATCAATCACACAAACACATAAAGCAAAATAAGCTGTCTGATATGCTTACTGAGAGAGTAAGCTAGAATTATCCCCCTCTCCACATTTTTTCTACTTCCTACTGGGTGCTATTTCTGACATGCACAAGATTCCTCAGCTCTTCAAATGCATCCATGGTCTCTGGATCGAATCCTCCAGCAAACTGCAAAGATGAGGACGATTTAGAATATGCAACTGACGCTTTTGTGAGTTTGGGGGCAATGGAAAGAGGAAATGAAAGATCAATTTCCTAGGGTTGTCAAACTGCTAAACGATGTGTAAAAGTTGTTTTTAAAAATCATATTGATATTTTTTAAGTTTGCAATAGTTAATGTTAAATAAGTTAATACTTAATTTGTAATTCACTAATGAGATATCTCGTTTTGCATGATCTTCTAAACACATTGCAATACTTATTTAACAGAATAAACATTGCACTTGTGTAGCAAAATAATAGGAATATGCACAACTGAGTATGAAACGAAATTAGGAGGCAGATGAAATCATGTAATAGTTATGAAATGTGGCAAAACATGATGAGCAAAGTATGACAACTGTCTGGTCAGAATGGTAGCTGCTAGTACATCTAGCATGCACCGGAGAATTTGCTTGTTGTGGAATTATGCTAGAAATGTGTTACCTGATGCATTCTGAAGGCAAATCTCACAGCCTGAAGTAGCATATACTCCAAAGCTGGATCTTTGTTCAGAGGTCCCATGTATTGAAGTTCCATTGCAACTCTTTTCATATACATCTTTGCTAATTTAACTGAAGAAAATTTTATCTGCAGTTACCAAGGAAATAGAAGACAATCATTATTCTGATAAATTTATTAATCCAACCATATGTAAACAATGATTTAGGCGATTGTCGCAAACTGCTACTGTTTTACAACCCTTGTTGTATCAACGCAATTCGCAAATGTTCATCATCAAACAAGAATGGTACCTATGCAAGCTTACCACATTCATATGCTCCAACAGATGAAAATAACACAATATGTGAAACCTAGACACAATTATATACCTATTTGTTTCATGCTATCAAGAATTCTCAAGATAAAACTTAGATATACAATGACAAGCTCCTTAAGTTAGCTATAGGTACTTGAGACTTATCCTGGTAGTCTCCACGCTATCTTTCGAAATACCGATATCCAATAAATTTTACTTTATGCACGTCAAGTATCATAAGTCTGACTAAGGCCATTTCCAATATTATTTGCTGACAGCAATGTAGCACTAAGAAAGTCAGATCTTCACAGTCCAACACAGAAAATTATATAGAGTGTATACCTTGCCAATAAGATTGTTGTCGAGCATCCAGTCAGTAGGAATATTAAACTCTTTACACTGCCTCATCGTAGCATCCCTTGTCCTCAGTAGATTGTAGACACTCCGCTCCGTCCTGAATTAAGAACGCAAATCAAAATATCAGTATTCCCATTTAGTTCTACCACTACTTATGCAAAATATATGTATTGTGTACACTTCTAGTAAATTTAGTCATACTTTTCTGATATTGTAACCATTTTCTTCAGTGCAATGTCACATGGAAGGCGTGGATCGTCTTTATAGTTTGAAACTTCAGATTCCAATTTTTTCAGGTCTTGGTAGCCAAAAGCTGCCTCTCGAAGAGTGTCCGCCTTCCTTTCTGGCCAATCAAAATGCTTCAGCACTGCTCTCTCATCCACCTTCAAGTAATGCAATTACATGAGGGAAAAAAACATGGTAAATTCCTCAGGGAATAGTGATAATGAACATTCATACCAGGAAACCAAGCTCATCATCAAGCCACTTCACAAACGCCACCACATCTTCTATATCTTTGTAAGCTGCATTTGTTACCTCCTTGATCAGCGATTTCACAAATTCACCTTGAGTCTCAACATCTGCCTTGATCTGGAAATTAACGAATAATAAAGTCAGTGCAAGAACCAGCCAGCTGCTCATTGGTGTCTAAAATTATATATATGTCCAATAATCTGAGCAGAATATTCTACTTACAGCCTGCAAGTGCGAAGAACGGTTCTCAATTTCACCTATCATGCTACTCCGCACATTTGCAGAGTTAGCAGCTTCACAGATTCCACTCCCAGAAGCATCCTTTTTTGAGTCCCTCCTCATAAGTGAATGGTAAAGTTCTGCAACTTGTGGTGCCCTCTTCATGACCCCAGCATTTCTTGTGGAAAACTTTGGAGGAGGCGGCGGCGGCGGCGGCTTCGGTGGATTCGCAGCTGATCCATTTGATGGACCAGAATGTGGCGCAGAAACTGAAGGTCTAGGTGGAGGGTTTGGAATACGCAAGGCACGCTTTTCGATATCCATACTTTGAGTCTTGCATATTTCTGACTTGCCAAGAAGAAATCTTGCACTTTCAGATCGACCAAAATCATACTTCTCCACAAGAAGTTCACGCTTCTCTCTGATTGTCTCATCCTTGGTACAGGAGAGTGACTCATCTGTCGCTTCAGGAAGGCAGATAAAGGTATCAGATTGCCGCCTCTTCACAATGCTAAACTCCTGAGCACATCCTTTTGGTCCACCTAGTGAGTGCCTGCGTGTCGGGCTTCTGCATTCTGCAGCTTCAATCCATGCTCTGTCAAGAAGGGCCTCCTTTTTAGATGCTTCGCAATTCTTATCATTCTGAGACCATTGCTTGATACGCTCAGCAATGCTGAATTTCTTATGATCAGAGCTGTTCTCAGCAAGCCTTTCATCACCATCACAATCATCAACATGACAAACCATACCATCACTAAAATCTCCATCTGTCATTGCTCTTGCTGCTTGATCTGAGTTACTGAGCTCATGACGTAGACAAGAATTGATCCACCGAAGATAAGCAAGCTCTTCAACTTCAGTTAGTCGGCTCATTTGCAGGCCCTCAACCTGCTTGCTCAAGTTTGCGTTTGTGTGTCGCAGCAATGAAGCCTCAGCTTGAACCTTTGCAACTATCTCGCTCTGGTGACAATGTGCGAAGCATAAAAGGTTAGCTGGAAACAAACTACAACTCAACTTCACTTAAAAACAATCAAGTTCAAGTAATGTTACCTCGGCGTCCTTTTCAATGCCAGCCAATTTGGACTCTGCTGAGGCGAGTTTAATTGCGAGGTTTCGTTTCTGAAACTGAAGCTCTTTGTTTAAACGTCGCAGCTCAACAACTTCAAACTCCAAATTTTCTGAAGAAGACGCATTGCCCCCATCCATACTAGAAACCCGATTGCCATGCCCATCCAACCTTGCATTTTCTTCGTGCTGCTCTACCATAGAAGATAGAGCTGATAGTTGTTCAGACAGGCTTGTTTTCTCAGCTTCTAATGAAGTTTTAAGACGCACGAGCCTGTCAATTTCATTCTTTCTTGAATCAAGCTGCTTTTCAAGTTCTGAAACTCTTGGATTTTCTCTGCATTGCCGCAGCTCTGACTGTGATACTAGCTCCCTTTCCTTCGACTCACGTAGTTGTTCCCTGAGATGATCCAATTCAAGAAAAAGATCATGCGAAGCTGGGGACCTGATGCCATGGCAATCAAAGACATGGGGGTGAACCTGGGCACCAGCAGGTGAACAAGGGAAATCTCCCATAAGAGATCTCTTAACCCTAGAATGATATGGAATCTGTTGGTTGTTCGTGTTAACAACATTTTCCACACTTGCAAGAGGTGGCTTCTTGCTTCCTGCAGCTGCTGTCTTTTTGGTCTTTTTGTCAGCTGTGAACCCTTTGACAATCTGGGAACCCCAGGAGGATCCAAATTTTGGTTTTAGGACATTTACATTGCTTTTGGAGTCAACCCTCGATTTGCATGGCTTTGTTTGGTTGTCAAACATAATATCCTCCTTCATCTTCTGTCAGTTTTGCCTCACTCAGAACACTAACCATGCAGTGGCGAATGAACTTTGTTAAATTGCTAGTACTTGTACTACGACCTGAAAATAAATGCGAAAAATAATGACTTGAGTTAGCAACCAAACACCAGTAATATAGATGTACACAAGAACAAAGAAAGAAGTGAAGAACCAGAGATGAATGCCTTTTAAAATGGATGTTAAGGAAATAAAACATCAGTTCAGTACTACTATTCTGAAGAGAGCAACATTTAATCAGCATTTCTACTGACTTTATCTATCTCTAGAAGCATTCGTATGAAGCAAATAGAGAATGCTGGATTTCAAAAGGCTAAAAAAAATCAAGTTCTCAGCAATCAAATTTAGTACATTTTGAGGCTATTGTTTCCAAAGGCTAAAAAAAGCACTAGATTTCAAATTCTCTGCGGCTCTACAACACATTATATAGTATATAGCATCAATGCATCATCCACCAAAACTAAATCCCCCACTGTTTGCTGCAAACAACAATCCTCTTGAACTGTAGCAGTAACTAAAACACGCAAGGAGAAGGAGCAAAATGCATTAAGATCCACCTTACTAGATCCAAAATCGAGTGAGCATAACAAATAGGATCAATCAAGATGAACAGGATTGCCAGTCAAGAACCAATCTTCCAAAAGAATCAAACATGAGAACACCCACTTTGGCTCATCAACAAGGACACAACAAGTATGCGACGCGGCTCTTACCTCCCACCACCCACCATCGGTTGCTGCTGCTGACCCAAGATCGAACACCTCGGTGGGGGGTTCCAGCTACAGGAGATGCGAAGCAAGACTGCTGGATCGAGCTCAAGCAAACTCTCCTCCGCCAACAAAAACCCAACCTTTTCTGCAGACCGAGCGAGCTCAACTGCTCAAGACGACAACCAAACCTGAAATCCCCCCACTAATTAAACCCGTCTCCCCTCATTGACCTCCTGAACGCGCGCAACCTACTATACCCCTCCAGCAAGAACCCCTCCACCAAATCAGCTCGATTTCAACTTGACAACAAGAAAAAATAAACCCGCAGTGCCGTGCCGCGCCCGGCGCCGCCGCGACTCCCGACGGCACTTGCAGAGAAGAGGATCAATACGGCGAGTGAGGGGAGGAGGAGGAGGATAAAGACAAGCGCGGTGGAGGTAAATGGAGCTTCGGATGCTCATTGCTCACCTTTCACGACATCGCTCGCTCGAACGCCGCGCCGTGCCCCCACGCGCGGGATTTTTCTACTCCTCCAACTAGTACTACTACTCGCTCGCTCGGCGCGGCGAGTTCGAGGACTCGCTGCTCCTCTTGATGCTTCTTCTCGGGAGGGGAGAAGAGGGGATGGTTTGAATTTTGAAATGGGATAGGAGTGGACGAGTAGCCGTAGCGCCTAGGGCAGTGGGGACAGGACAAAATGGCAGAGCAGAGCAGGTACTGACAGGTGGGTCCCGGAATGCAGCTTTTTGGTTTTTTTTCCTTTTGTGGATCTGGAGCGCGCTGGGCCAGCAGGCTACTGGGCCGAGTATACTTCTCTCGAAATCTCACAGTTATGTGGGCCGTGTACTACTCTCTATGGAAAAAGTCTACCTTCGGTCCCTGCATTAATGGGTCGTTTCATCCATGCCCACGATCGTAAAATCGGGTATGCAGTGTCCCTCAGCTACCAAAACTGCTTCAAATCGAGTCCTTTGATGGTTCTACGCTGATGTGACGCTTGCCTCACATGTTTCACTTAGTTTTTTTTAATATTTACATTCCTTTCCCTATGATATAATTAGCGTCATCCTTCTCCAAAGCTGCTTCAAATCAAGTCCTTTGCAAATAGTTCCTCGACGTCAATGATATTAGCGTTATCCTTCTCTATCTCAATGACTTAACGTTTCGAAGGCTAAGTTTATCGGCGCTATCATCGTTGGCGCTGAGACGTTGGACCTAACAAAAAGTCCATTCATGGTTAAAGTTTTTTTAAACATCTATTTATGATTAAAGTTTTCTGAAATGGCTGCAAGTTAAAAATTGTTGTAAGATGTGGCTATTATTTTGCTATGCATACTTCTTATGGCAAGCCACGCTTTGTATAATGTGGGGGTTTGGCAAAGTTAGCCATTAACCAAACAATCACGTACTTATTGGGTAAAATGATCTGGTTCAGCCCTCCACGATATACCAATCATCATATATTCTTGTATTAATTCTTCTCATCGTCTCATATTTTCCAAGGAGAAGCCCCTCCTGTATTAGTTTCACACATATTCACCATGGTCTATTTTGCCATGTCCTCTGCCTATATATATCTATGTGTGCAAGCCAAAGTTATCTAAAAAATGTCGCTTCTCCAAACCTTTTTATTTCAACCAATCACATTTTTTTATTTCTTTCTACTCTTTTATCTTAAGTAATCATAACTATTTCTCAGTTTAACCTTAAATTCTTAAAAAGTGCACAAGTATATGTATATCATTTTTAATTACATGCCAGATGCACATGTATACACACCAGTACACATGCAACACCACACTCACGTACCAGCAAATGCATCACCTAACACATACTCAAAGATACGGACACCAACAACACATACTTGATTTTACCAATTACTTGTGTATACAAAATGTCCGTGGGTACTAGGATTAAAACTCTTGTAGGTGTATTTATGCATTTATATGAATATATTACCATACCACATATTATTTTTCTTTGTCTATATTTTAGAACAAAGGTAGTAATACGTTGCATGATTCACAATGCTGCTGTCAAATTCCAAAGTTGGAACTGTTATCACTTTCACTAACTACAAAGGCTAATCAGTCCTTGAACTAGGATGGCACAGTGCCACCACGTACTGGAGAGTACTTTACATTTACTCTTTGCTACTCTTTGCTTGGAATATCTTTTTTTTATTTCGTACATGGTTATAAAGTCTTTATAATTTGAATAGGCGTATCCAAGCACGACACATTACTCAATTAATTGACTAATTAATTATATGCATTAACATGTGCGTTGGGATCTCAGGTCTAAGCAGCTAAGCTTTTCTTAAGGTCCAACCGTCCAACCACATACACATGCATGTGGGGACAAATGTATGAAATGAATTGTAGTACATGTTATGACCCCTTTTAATCATTTGAGATTGCATGTATATTTTTTTTTGCAATTATAAAATGTCACTTATGTTATACTCCTATGTAACACCTCATGCAAATAGAGCTGCTTGGACACTACAATGATTAAACTGCGGTTATGATTATATGTTGAATTAGTTGATGCATATGATGTGCATGCACGCATGAAGATGAAGCCATGAACCATTTGTCAATCTGATGCACTGTTCTACGTAATACGGTAGAAATCAACATGTGTGTTGCGCCTCTTTTTTTTCTTTGGTGCCATAGATCAGATTTTTTTTTCTGTAGTTTCCTCATTTTATACATCATGTGGTAGTTTATAGGGGAAAAAAAAATCAAATTCCAAATTTTTTCAATCCTCCCAAATTTCAAATCATGTACTCCATCCATCCCACAAACACTTCATTTTAAGCTAATCTTACGCGTACCAATACAAATATAAAAAAGACAAGCCTTTAACTTTTATAAACTCCAATACATCTATGCTCAACTTTTTTAAAAAATAAAACTAAAAAAGGCTTTGCGGGATACATGAAATATTTCACGCATGGTTGTAACCTCCGATGAGCTTAGGTTAATTAAAATGTAGATTATAAATAAAAATGACAAAAGATAATGTAAACTGTATTGCTGATCATTAAACGTGGATCGGGGTCTCGCTATTTTCATGAACCATCTTTTGACTTTTGTTTATGTTTATAAGCCATAATTTTATTTTTTAACTTTAAAAATGGAGTTGATTTTGAAGTTTTTCACCAAAGTCTAATAATACGATTCACAAATTATTTTTTACTTGTAGATATGTTGTTTGGACAATAACCCCTAGAGTGCTACAAATTTATGTTTCTACTGGTCACTCCATCTGTCCGAAAATAAGTTCGTTTTTTAGTTTTTGAGTATAATGTTTGAATTTTGAATTTTTTTTGCGATTAATATTTTTATTGTTATTAGATGATAAAACATGAATATTAATTTATGCATGAATAATTTTTTAAGTTTTGTTAATAAAATTTTCAAATGAAACGGACAAATAATAATAAAGTTTTTTGGACAGAGATATAGTACATTATCCAAAGTTCAAAGTGCAAATACTCCATCTGTCCCATTATACAGACACACAGAGCAAGTAGAATTTAACCGTTTGCTTAACGTTTGGTTGTTCGTCAAAATGAGATGGGACATGACCATTTATATTTTTTTAATATGTTAATTCAGTTTTATGTTTGATTGGATGGAAGAGGATGGATGTGATAAGCATATTGAATTACAAATAAATAATAATATAAATTAATCACTATAGATCTTATCGTAATTAGTACAAAGTAATAAAAAATATATTTCATTATTAATTAACACTGATTTAACTTGATAATTACTAATTAATGACAAATCATGCTAATTATCACTAAACAATCACTAAAACAGTAAATGTGAATGAACTCATCTATCCAATTTGTCTGGATAAACCCATCCAGTAATCACTAATGATTACTGAAAGTTTGATCGCATGGAAAGAGTGTTTGATTATATGAAACGCCTCAAACCCCTCAATGCGAGTTTCACTATGTTACCGGGGACTTGATAATGATGCCTAAATATTTCATGGCCATGAAACGAATTTTCTCCTTCTCCTCACAGTTTCATGCAAATATTTTTTTTAACATGTCACCTAATTAATGTGCATGACACCACATGAAACCCCATTGAGATTAAACTTACTACCACCTAGTCTATTTAGATCTCAATTATTTTTTCCAAAAACATCACATCTCCGTGATCGAC